>NC_136691.1:35434411-35804118 GCF_947650265.1 Symphodus melops | reverse complement strand
TGTTAGGGGGAACATCTCAACCTGTAATCTCCATCTATTTGTTCACTCAGCTCTTACATTTTATCTGAAAGGAATCACATTGAAAACAGTGTTTCTCTACATTTTTATCTGTGTTACAAAATACGCTAAATTGATCCTTCCATTGGCTCTTCCCAATGGAAAGCGGTGTAAATGTATTCTTAGCATGCAGCTGGGAGGATCGTCTCTCTCTCTCCAGCGGTGGCGAGTTCCTCTCTATTACTTGCGGATGAGTTTAAACCCTGGGTGACGGAGTTGAACAACTGGCGCGGTCTATTCCCCGGGCGCACGCTCGGCCTTGTTGTTGCAGCGGTAGCCATGACACTAGAGATGAGGCCTCGCAAGGCTGGAGCTGGCGAGGAGGAAAAATAATATCAAAAGAGCACAGCATGGTGCTTATCCTTTTACAAGAAGCATGCACTGCAGCGGAGCGTAAAGAGGAATACTGTGGCTCAGACAGAGAGAGAGACAGCACAACGGGGGGGGGGGGGGGGGAGAGGAGAGAGAGGCAGGTGGAGAGGGGGAACAAAACAACCGTAAGAACAGGCGGGGGGTGGAGGGGGGGGGGGGGGGGGGGGGGGGGGGGGGTGCTATATAGGGATCGAGGGAGGGATGCATGGAATAAGTGCCGGAGCAGTTTTTGTCAGTACTGTATGTGATCGCCCTGTCGGGCTACCACACTTGATTGGGTCGAATCAAAGTAGACAATAAAGCTATAAAAGTTGAGAGAAAGGCTCATGTTTGTGACTGTGAGAGTGTTAGAAGACAGCCACATCATTAAGCCCCCTATGCTTCTTTGAAAACCTACACTGGGTAAAATATTTTCAACAAGGCTATAACAGAAACCCAAATGGTGAAATGCAAATGCGAAAACCACAAACAGAAAGCTCCCTTAACAGCATGTCTGGTGGTCAGGGGGGACTTTGTTAAAATCCGAGAGATATGCAGCTCACTAAGCTGCCTGACAGGAGCCAAGCCCCCAGAGGTTTGTGTCTCTCATAGATGTTCACAAACCAAACAAAAAAAAAAAAAAAGACAGAAAAAATGCTGGCTGGCTCTTCAGAGGCAGGGAGCAAGCAGAAACATCTGCACCTGGCAACCGCCAGCTATGAAGAGTAACGGGGGACTAGCTTCAGCGGATGGCTCATCCACAATCCTCCCTCCCTGCAGCCCACCTCCTCCACAACCCTCCCTCCGCTCAGCCAGCACATCAGACGGATGCGTTTGACATTTACACAGCTTTCAACACTTCAGAGACAGGAGATTTATTCCGCCAGTGGCCCTGGATGCAGCCAGGCCTCGACCTGGGCAGGCCCCCATGACGACCCTGCAGCTCAGCCCTGAAATGAGGCCGAGCTGAGGAAAGAGAGAGAGAGCGCGAGTGGGAAGAAAAAAAACAACAAAAAAAAAAAAACAGCGAGAGGCATAGCAGGATGGATGTCTCGATTCTCCTGGACATTTTCTCTGGCAGATTCCGATAGACGTGCAAGGGGAAGACAATAAGCGCCGTGCATCCCGGAGCACATTAAAACGACTGGCCAAATTAATCACACAGTTCCACTTGTCACACTCAGAGGACAGACTGTCATGAATTCTGCCTCCGAGATAGACAGAGGAACAGAGGAGGAACTCGCCCGGCTACGCAAACGCTGGCACGGCGTCAACAACTGTCTGCCTGAATACTGATCTCAGCCCTGTACTCACTGCAAGAAATCCATATAAAAAAAAAAAATAGGCAAAACAAAAGCTCCTGGCATTTAAGTGTCACTGGTGGTTTGCAATCAAAATAAATAAAACAATGAACACATTAAATTAAAGGAAAAAAAAGAGAAAGAATGCATAAAAGTTGTTTTGTGTGTTGAGAGTACAATTCGTGACCAAAGCGATCCTTGCAGAATGTCATCAGAGTCAATGTAAGAAGTGACATCCAATTATGTTGTTTAAATATCTATCTATCTATCTATCTATCTATCTATCTATCTATCTATCTATCTATCTATCTATCTATCTATCTATCTATCTATCTATCTATCTATCTATCTATCTATCCATCCATCCATCCATCCATCCATCCATCCATCCATCCATCCATCCATCCATCCATCCATCCATCCATCCATCCATCCATCCATCCATCCATCCATCCATCCATCCATCCATCCATCCATCCATCCATCCATCCATCCATCCATCCATCCATCCATCCATCTAAACAACATAACTTATCTTCATGCATATTATGCATTTATATTTAAATCACAGCCCCTTTCTCAGCATGTCAGTGGATGCACATATTCATAGACATTTATGTTGTCTGTATTGCTTTATTTCTTACTTATTACTTTTTATATATTGCAGTGTATTTAGTAATGTACAAATATTTCTGTGTATGACCCTTGTAAAAATAACTATTATTTTTTACTCCATAGGGACTACAAAGATTCATTCTACAGTGAGGCTGTAGCAGTGTAACTCTTGCTCCAGTGATGAGCGAACAATGCATACATTTAGACGCTGTCACACTGATGAGGGAAATGGATTCAATCTCGAGGATATTCCTCTGTTACATCTCCTAACACAGTCCTGATTGTTCTGAAAAGAGTACTGACAAACCCCTGTGTCCTAGAGAGAGAGCCCACACAGGGGTAATGGTCCATTTAGATCGCGGAGGACCACAGCCATGTCAGCTGCTCGTGGAACAACACCAATTTCCTCCCGCAATTTCCCTCCTGTGGATGCTGGGATGAGGAGCAGGGATGTAGGGCTCCGTGGCCACTCTGATGGGGCGTGGAAGCAGAGCCTCAGGTCTGCTGTGGGACCTCCTGCCGGGTCTGAAACATCAGTGGGGGGTCTGAAGGTCTCTTTGGGCTTGTGGGGAAGGACGGCGCCTTACTTCAACTCTGTTTCATAATGACTTCAACAGAAGATTCTCATGTTCTTAACCTCCTTCAAACACACTCAGAAAACACTGCCATAAGGCTGGAGGAGAGAGTGTGTGTGTTTGCTTATGTGTATGAACATGTAGGTGCTGAATTATAGTGGGGTTGTTGTGATAATATGAATGTCTACACAGCTCACTTAGCACTCCTCTTTCACTTCCTCAAACACAGAGATAAAAGAATCAAGTGATTACTCTTGACCCGACTACCTGTATCTGAAAACAGCACCGAGCAAAAAGTGATTTGATCATCGGATGAAATCTATAGAGCCATTTGACCCTTCACCTCCCCGGCAGGCAGCATGGGAAGTCAGCTGATTACCCTGGGTCAGTCCGGGAGCACTGGATTAGGAAAGTATTGATCCCAGGGAAGATGTAGGCTCCAGGGAATGAGATTGAGAGAAAAAGCTCTGCCGGGTAGAAATGATATCGACCAGGAGAGCAGGCCTAGACAGGCTCTCACGTTAAACCATATTTGAGCCTGGGACCTCGTAGTTGTCTGTGCAAACAGAGAGACGACTTCAGCAAAAGCTGCTTTTCACAGAGACCTATTGAAAGTGGACAGAGAGAGAGAGAGAGAATGAGAGTGAGGGAGCACTGAGGCAGACGGACTAAGAGAAATTCTCTCTGCATTAACCAGACATACAGAGGCCTCTGGTTCAGAGCCGACACACTTAAGGAAAGAGCCAGCGGGGGCCATGTAAATCAAGCCCGGGTGAGGAAAGATAAAGTCCTGACCCGGGTCCAAACTAAGCAGACTTTTACATTACCCAGAGTCCATGTAAACAGCACTTGGACCTGGCAGTGCTCTGTTTTACTTCCATACAAAGTATGTGGTGAGGTCGAGGAGGAAGAGGGGAGGGGGTGCATGGACAGATTGATGGTGATACTTGTGCGGGGGGGGGGGGGGGGACTTGAACAGTTGTCCCCCCTTCCTCACTAAATTAAAGGGCTGCCTTGTCCTTTCCAACCAGAAATCCCTCAACTTTTGCTTTCAGCACTCGCCGGGGGAATGACACAGCCGGCCGGGCTGACGGTGTGATCCTTGGAGTAGTTTGGCAAGGGAAAACCGACAGTAATGGCAGATGTACGAGGGGACGGGGAGCATTTATTCTGCTCCGAGAGAAAGAAGGAAAAACTGCCAGAAACCTGGAGGGACGGGGAATACACAACTGTGTTATGAATATAGTCATGGAAGAAAAATGGCAACAGAGGTAAAAAGAGAATGAGGGGAAAGAAACAACACTGATTTATATTTTTTTTTCCACACCTCGTCTTTCATGAAGCTCCCTTCGGCTTCTTCCTGTCTCTGCTGACCGTGGGACTGTAACAAGCTCGCTATCTTGCCTTCAGAGGCAAACACACACACACACACACACACACACACACACACACACACGCGAGTACAACCCTCAGCACCACCCAGTGTTTTGACGCGGCCCCAGGCCTGGTGCTGCTGAGCTGCAGCAGCAGACACTGGGCATTGGAAATTTAAGTCGGGGCAGAGGAGAAATTAGGCGAGGAGGCAAGGAAATG
This sequence comes from Symphodus melops, assembly GCF_947650265.1. NCBI lineage: Eukaryota > Metazoa > Chordata > Actinopteri > Labriformes > Labridae > Symphodus > Symphodus melops. Next base: position 35,799,626 of record NC_136691.1, on the reverse strand, counting down.
GGATGTTGACTTGAACTGGCCCCGGGGGCAGCTGAGAGTCTCCCTGTGCAGCTCCGCTGGCTGCCTGACAGTTTGATGGAGCGAGTGGAGGCTTCCCCGCGGCCCGAGCCGCCGTCTCTAACACTGATGTAGCTCAGTGAGGAACAGATTGAGCCTCCAGGCATCGCTCTGTACTGCTACTCCCCTCCTCTCTCTCTCTCTCTCACACACTCACTCTCTAAACTGCTGCTACTAACTCTCTATCTCTCACTAATCCTGTCAGGGCAACACACAGAAACATGGGACCTTTTAACATACAATCACATACTGCATGGACACATAAAATCACGGAAATTTCAGCAACACCCACAAAGATCTTGGCAGCCTCCTCTTCTCTTCTCCTCGACAGCAATGTGATGAGCACTACAGATGCTGTTTACTGAGCTCCGGCCGATGCACGGGGGGGGGGGGGGGAGGAGGAGGGAGGGGGTGCAGGAAGAGGCAGAAGGAGGTAGAGTAAGGGGGCTGGCAGGCCACAGCCATAATGAAAAGAATCTGGCGGCGGCCCACTGTGTGCTGGTCATGAGAAGCATGTGCCGCCGGGGGGCTCTACTGCTAATTTCAGGGGGCAGCCAAGCGTTTCACGCTCGACTTGTCATCAGGCCAGAGGGGGCATTCATACAGGGTGACAGCAATTGCGAGAGGGCGGGCGGGCGGGGGGGGGTGGGCTGAAGTGGGAAAAAGCTTGAGCTCCCTTCCCCCTCCACGTACCTCCTGTCCCCTCTCTGCGATGATCAAACGTGTTTTTTGGAGGAAGGGAGCAGAATTACAAATGAGTGTCCTGTGGAAACGGCTGCAACTGGATTCGACTACTCTCTCTCTCCTCAGGTGGTCATGAAGGCACACCTTGTCCTGAACAGCCCTGCTGTCCAAACAGGATTTGATACATGCACATTATTAGATAACAAGAAAATATTAACCTTTTCCACAAGCTCACACATCCTGACACATAAGTACTGCAGGTAAAACGGGCAGCTGTCGTTGAAGTGATGATACTGACTAAATGTAACATTATACTGACAATGTAATCATTTTAAACAGAAGCTTTCTACATTGTGAAAAATATTTTGTAAGTTGTGAAACAATTAGAGTGAGTATGTGTTCAACATACTCCAGTATCTAAACTGACAATTTAAAGCATTTACAATCCTTCATCATGTAAGTGTTGTTACAGAAATACAAAAGTTTGCTATGACCTCTATAAGCGTTGTGTTATCCTCTTAAAAGTTCTCACCACAACTTCCTTTCCTGCCGCCATCTTTACAAGTATAATCATCTCGACAATCAGCTGCTGAGATGCAAACGGCCACATATTGCTGGGATTTAGACAAAATAGATGTGATTTTACACATAGGTCTTAAAAAAAGACCCTTATTTAAGCTTTTTTAATCTACAGACCACGCTTAACTCAGTGTCATTTTCTCGTGTCCTTTCTTTGCTGAATCATCTAAACTATCAAGCCGTCTAGCCAGTTTGATTCTCTCATTTGAATACTCATTTGAGTACATTAAGTGTAAATGCCTTCTTTGTACTGTTGTACTGTAAGTTCATTTATATTGCTGCAAAATATTTTGCACATAATAAAAACCAAACTAGCTAAAATGAGTGTTTTAGTGTTATACCTTTTGAATATTGGAGGATTCTCGTCCCCTGCAACGAGTACTGTGATTAAAGCTGAGCAATGGCCTAACCGTAGTCCCACCATGGCCTTGGCCTCCTACAGCCACCGCCATCTCTACCGACAGACCGGCAGTCTGTTAAAGGTGAAATGACTGAAGGCTACATCAGTCATCGACTGACCTGAGGATTTGTTGCACTCTTGGGATTATCTCTCAAGTTGGCTCTATGTAATCTGCACATAGTTATTGTATAATCATTAAAGACTTGAGGCAAAGGGATGAAAAGAAACACGGGGGGGGGGAGGTTGCCAACCCAACCCCTGCCTCGTGTTGGGAGCTAGCAAAGGAGATGATGCTAACAGCTGGCAGCCTCCACTGTAAAAAAGAAGCAGACTGGATAGTTTGGCAGCAAGGAGAGGCAAGCCAGGGACGATTGGGGATAAAAGAGTGTGAGAGATGGAATCAGCGATGAAAGGTGGGTGGTTGATGGTAGAAGAGTGGATGTGGGATGAGGTGTGTGTGTGTGAGGGGGTTGGGGTAAGCCCGCTTGCAAGGAGAAACTTCTGTTCATCGCCTCTGAAGCAAGCCGTCACTTGAGAGGAAAAGGAAGGGACGGGAATCAGAGAAAGAGAGACGGAGAACGATGTCAAATGAAGGAGGAGAGGGAAAGGGAGGAGGCAGCCACATTGCACATCTTCAGGCTGTGAATAATTTAGAGGAGCACTGGGGAGACGAGACGAAGATGAACACAAAACACTGGCAGCGTTTGACCTAGAGCTGCAGCTACATCAGTGCACATCACAGAGCGGAGCGCTCCCTCGCTCTCGCACCCTCTTCCTCCCTCCCTCCCTCTTTCTCTCTTTTCTCTCTTTTTGCTCTTCATCTGCCTCCCTCTGTGTCAGGGAGGAAACAGCTGAACACTTCCCTTGTTTCGCCTCACATTCTATGAAACTCAACAGAAAGCCTGACAACTCCGTTTCATAAGGATCTCTGCGGCTCCCACTTTGCTCTGGGCACTTCAGAGGAGTCAGAAAGTTCCTCACACAAAACTGTTTGTGAACCGTGAACATCCAAGGCATATTGTGTGTGTGTGTGGGGGGGGGGGGGGGGGGGGGGGCATGCAGCGGGATACGTTTCTGTTTTCAGATCCTCTGATGGTTCAATCCCATCATATGGGAACGAAAAAAGAAGACGTCCTCACAGGATGCATGCACCAACTTCAAAGAGTTCAAACCTTGCTGTCCTGACTAATATTCTTTTTGACTTCTGTAATTGGCATTGTCAGCTTCTCTCCATTAGCGAGACATTGAGACAATCAGTTTTACTTTAATGATCGCCTCTTATAAAGCACAGTGTCTCTTTATTCTCTACCACTCTCTACAATGTGGTGATGGTTGTTTTAATGTCTCTTGCATCTCTGTTTGGCCTTGAATCACAATTTAAAAATGTAATGTTTGCACTACTGACCAATTGTAGAATAAATCATCCTCTATTGGATTTTTTAATCGCTATTCTTTTATTTATTTTCTCAACATAAAAACACTTTAATTAAAAAAAGTACCATATTGTTTCAGAAAAATTGGGCATTTTCTTTTAATTAACTCAAGTACTTACAAGATGTAAATTATTCAATCCATTAGCTATTTCAAATGAGTATGTTATTAATATATGTTTCCACACCAAAATTGAGATTTTACAGTGAGTAATGTCTTGCAGGATATCCGTGCAGTCTCTATCAGGAGACATGTTGCAGGGTGAGATTTGGACAGTGTTGTGAGCAGCCAAGCGGTGCAGACTGAGGACAGCAGCAGTAAATAACAGCCGCCCTGTGATTAGGCACAGAAGAGGTTAAACAGCGCTCGTTCACGCCGCCTTTGTCAAGGTGCTATGAATCACCTCCCTCGCTGAAGTGTGTGTCTCTGTGTGTGCGCGTAATGAAAGGACTACTGGGCATCTGTGGTGGGAGTGACAGTTGGATGGACAGAGGGCGGTCTGACTGACCCAGAGGGGAGGGGCCATTTATTAGTGTAATCAAGGAGCAGTTGTAGTGCAGCAGCAGAGATTTCAATGTATTGTGATTTGCACATTGAGGAATTCCCAACATTTCCTGAAATTATAGTATGAGGCATGTGGTTATATAGTGGTGAAAAGAAGGACTTAATATTGCAAGCAAACAAAATGAGAGGTAATGCTGTTCCCTCTGTATTTTGTCCACACCTCCCTCCCTCCCTCTCCCACTGTCTCCTGTTCTGTCTGCGTAGCTGATATTAATGGGACGTCCCTTGTTTGTAAATGTGCCAAGTTGTGTGCACCGCTGCGGGCTGTCTATTATAGCAGGCCTCTGGGGCAGCTTTTCCATATGGCGTCACATATGGCACTCAGCAGCATCAATTAATGTTGTTATAATACTGATTTTTATGAGCTCGGGTTTCACTCCTTTTCCTCCCGTCTCTCCTCCCCCCACCCCCATTCTCCCCCGACTGTTGCTGACTCTTTGATGCTTCAAACCGCCTCTCTAAGATTCCTCAAACCTTCGACTGCTTGGCTTCTGAACATTGGAGGCTTCGAAAAAAGGTTTTTTTCTTTTTTTTTTTAAGCCAGATTCTGAGTGCTTCAACCCTCTTTTCTGAACGCCGCTGAAAAATGTTGAACATGGCTTTGTTCTTACTGTAATGTATAAGACGGGTAAATCTAATGCGAATGTTTCAGGATCTTTGTATCTCCTCTGTAGCTGAGGCACTGTGATCATTGGAAAAATGAGAAAATAAAAATGAGAGGAGAAGAAAGCAATGATACAAACTAACAAATACATAAGATTGTGTCACATAATCGTAACCAGAAACAACAGATACAGCCCCGATTGTAGCTTAGGTCACATTAGCGCTAGCATCAGGGCTTATTAGCGTGATAAATTAAGCCTGTGTTTATGCCCAAAGAAACAAACAGATGGAAGTAAGAACAGAATCAGAGGGCACCTTTTGTTCCCTCATGCCTCTGGTGGTGGATCTGAAAGGAGGGTAGCAAGAACGTAGCAAAAAGCCCCGCTTAAAAAGGTCCCAGCCACACCAGCTTTGACAGCGGCGCCACAATTAGAGACAAGATCACTGGCGGTTCCCAGTGAGAAACATTTCACCAGCGCTCCTCAATGGAACTCTTCCGTTTGAGGAACACACTCAAAGCGGGTTTAAAAAACGTTTCGGATGGCTAATCACTCGCAGGATGAAAGACCCCGGCGTGTTCGTTTGTCTCAGCGTGGGGAGCTTCCCTTGCCGTTTCTCTGTCTCTGATTCTGATTGTTTTTGTTCGTTTCCTTTGCAGCAGGCAGGCGAGGCAGGCGAGCTGGCAGGCAGCGCCGTTTGAAGGTGCAGTCAGACCCGAGTGCAGGTCTGATGCTTTGTAGTGATATTTCCAGCAGCACAATCTCATTACTTTTTGACGTGGGAGATGCGTGCAGGGGCGGATTGTCATTTCATGCTGTCAAAAGTTCCATGAGGGAGTTGAGGAATGGAACTTCAATGACCTGCGCGCCTCTGGCTCATCAAGACGGAATATATTAAAGAGAATAACACAGATAACATCCAATGAACCAGGTCCTTAAAGATGCTTGTAAAGTTAATGTCCAGTCCCCAGGGGTGTGGAGGGAATCTCTCACCTCATCTAGAATCTTTGTAGATCTGTTTCACAGCGTCCTAAACCTGCCTCCATACATCCCCTGAACCTAATTAACCTACATACAGCGCCGCGTATACACTCAGGCAGCACATTCATATGTGCATGCAAGACAAACAGGTCTTTGTGCCTTTAGAGGAGAAGTCCTGAGGGTAGCATCCCACACCTCTCCAAGCTGGTGAGAGCTCCTGGACGTTTTCACATGGGACAACTATTGGCAGCTAGCTCCCTATAAAAAAAAAAAAAACTAAAAAAAACTGGTGGGCGTCCCTCAAACTTGGTTTCACACAGAGAGCTTTCAATACAGAGAAAACTTTGCTCTGTTTGAGAATCTGCCAGGCACTGATTGAAGCGCCTGGTTACTATGGGCACCCCGGCCTGTTGCTGGGGCGACTGTCCTAAAGTGCTTCCTGGGTAATTTTCGAGGTCACTGGTTTGTGCACGCCTATGCGCTGCAGATAGGCCCACCCTCATTCAGCGCCCAGCAGGAACTCTTTCATTAGAGCCAGTGAATGGCCTCATTCATCCCCTTCACCTCAATTGGTCACGCTGCGTCTCTGCAGAGGGCCGAGGACAAACTTTTCTCTCTTTCCACTCCCTGATCCTCCACGCACCACCCACCTTAGTCATGCTTCACTTTTGTTCAGGAGCATGTGCTGGCTGAAACTTCAGTGCTCATCTTTGGCAGCAAATTACCATGGCCCTCCAATTAGGAGGGACATAACGGACTACTGCCATAGTGGTGTCAGCCTATCTTGAGGAATGTTATAAAAAGGTTATACATGACACATTATTTACCAGATGAATCAAATCAGGATGAATATCAACATTATGTGAGCATTAGTAACTGGAATCATCATTCTATCTCATGTTCATAAAAAAAAAGGATGCTCATTTAGATCGAATGATATTTTTATGGTGCAGAATTGTGTATGGCTCTTTATGGCGTATCAGTTCATTAATCCTAGTTCCTTACTGCTATTTCTATCTCACTGTTGCACCAAAAACCCCAAGGAGCCGTTCAGCACAACTCAGAGCAATTTCATCTCTAAGTTGCCTCTCTCTTCACTGAATCGCTCCGCTAACTGCAGTGCTCAGCCATGCTAGTAGGTCCTCTACTTTCTGCCTTTTTTGGCCCTCAAGTGAGTCTCAGGTCTGGCCTAGTGAGAAGTGACTAATTGTCCTGAGTTGTTAGTGTGCCTGGAATGAGATCCACTTCAATTGCCAACAGGGTGCACAATAATTTTGTCCACCCCCCCCCCCCCACCTCTCTCTCTTTCTCCCACTCCTGCAGCAGATTTACCCCCTCTGCTTCTCAAGCTACTGAGCTGTAAAATTGAGTGGACGGCGGGCAGGATAAAGAATGAGACCTGGCATTGTGGACGCACTAACCTTGAGGAGGGCCACTGCTGCTGGCTGCACCTAAAGAGATGGAGACAGAACGTCAGCCATATTGGACTGAGAAAGGTTGAAATGAGGAAGGAGGAAAGACCAGAGGAAGAGAGACAGGTGGAGACCCTTGCTGAAGACACAACATGAAGGCTTAGCAGGCAAAATCTTAGTCACAAGGACGAACATGCACACTTGTACAAATAGATGACTGGTTGTCAACCACAGAAGCTACCATGTGATGTCTAGCCTGATCAGTTTCTCAGCTTCTGCAGAGCACATGTAACAGCATTAAGACCTTTAAAGTAAGATGAATCACACTGAATACTTAATATGTCGGACAAAATATACAGATATTTGCAAACACTAGGATAAAAATGACCCCGGTGCTTATTTTCATGCAGTTCTATGTACAATCATCCCCCTGAATTAAATCAACTCATATAGCTAGTCTAAGCAATCAGTTACCATGATTCAAAAACACACTAGTTGCGGTTAAGATGTGAACAAATGGTGCCTCGGTCGCTTACAGATGATATTAGTGCTCTGAGCCGCTCTCTCTCCACGAGAGATTAAGTAGGTTTGTACTCTCCCAGGCGGGCGGCGCTCCCCCCTCCAGGGGGCTGCGCTATCATTTGCAGGAAAATTACTTCAGTAATGAAGAATCCAGGCCCATAAATCCTTGTGGCCTCACCTTCCATCGCCTTCCAAGTCTCACTGAACAGCTAGTAAAAATTCCCTTTAAAAAATTCATAGTGCAATTTTGCTCAAATCCCTCCCAGCAAGCACAATTATGGAACTTTCATCTCAATTGATTTATGTCCTGGGCTAAGAGAAGGGGGGGAAGAGGGTGAGAGGAGGAGGAGGAGGAGGGGAAAAAAAACAAGTGGTAAATCATTGTTTTTAAAAGGGAAGGTGTAAGGCCTTTTGTCACACTCAGTATACGGTGTTGTTGTGAAAGGCGATGGAGAGGGGGACAGATAGAGGGAGGCGGAAGAGGGAAGGGGATGTCTGAGGGGTTTGAAAGCAGAAGTGAAATAGCAGAAAGAAGGAGGAGGGGAGGGGGACGGCGGGTGAAAGGAGCGGTATTCCACTTGATTAATAACACTAATCAAATTATACAGTGTTCCACTGTGCCCTGAAATCTGGGGCCATAATGTCCTCTAATGGCGAGGTTCATGGAGCTAAACTTCAGAGGGAAAACACGGTGCTGACTGCCGCATGCCTTAATGAAGGCAGTAAAACATCCATTTCCAGAAGCCATGAAATGAAAGGCAAGATTGTAGATGTGCACCCAGTGGCTCTCTCACTGCAAAAAAAAAAAAAAAAGAGGAAAGCTGTTAACACGAAAGACAGAGTCGGAGGAAGAGAAGGACAGAAAAATGGAAGACCTTAAGAAGAGAAATGAGCAGAGAACAGTACAAGTGAGGAGATTTAAAGGGCAAGAACACCAAGAGTAAGGAGATATAACAGGAAGATGAGGATGATGAAATAAGGAGAGAAAGACGGAATGGAAGACGCTCTCAGCGCTTTATATCAAGAGAAGTTCTCTCCTGGCATGAAGACAATCTGTGTTTGCTGATTATGGATGAGCCAGGCTGCTTTACTATGTCTGTTATACTTAGTGCTGCTGACAGTGGCCACAATTCATCTCTATTTAGTTGCTGATGCACCTAACCACAGCGTCCTCCCCCTCATCTATCTCAATACCACTCCATTAGAGTATTCCCTCTGTCCATCCAGGCATACTTTCTGTTGATCCACCTATTCATCCGTATTTCCAGTCCTTCATCCATCCATTTGTGCATTCCTAGCCCATCCATTGTCCTGGACATCCATCCTCCATCCGTTTATCCACCTGCAATTCCTCTCATTCTGCTCTGAAACATCTGACATACACAACAATAAAGCTCTGACCTTATCTGTCAGCTATTTGCTATACCTAAGAGGTAAGCTTTTGGTTTCTAGGCAGTATGCCAGTGGTAGTAGGACTTCTGTTGGCAGTGGTGTGCATGTAACACCGGCAGAAATCAAAGCAGACCATTAAAGATCATTATGGCTGTGGTTGTATCATTTAGTCCTGCAGAACACCAAAGTCTGCAGCACTCGAGCCAGCGCAACCAGAACCTCACATTTGAAGTTGGTTTGAGTGAAAGAATCACGGTTTGCATTTATTCTGCTTAATTGCACTTGCTACAAACAATCAAATCAGTCTTTGCATGTTAAGTAAAGCAAATGTTGTGTGCCGTCCTCGGGGCAAAATTCATTCTGTAGAGCACGGAACGAGAAACAACAAAGCCGAGAAAACACAGATTGCTATTGTTATTATTATCATAATTACACTTGTGCTTATCATGCAAGCCGCCTCAATCAGGATGAAATACAGTTTCATTTGATGAAGCTTCCTGTTTTGACTGGCTTGAGTTTGTGAACCACACACTTGGCTGACGTGCCAAAAACTCAATCAGGCGCAATTACATAGCCATCAGATAGAAATGTAATTGATTTGAAAGCTGACATGAGATATAACTACATTACAGGGGAGGCACAGTGGGGAGGCTCCTCGGGGACAGGGCCTACGGGGAGCTCATTATCGCCAAGCTTTGAATTATTGAGTGCTAAGGCAGTGACATTGAGAAATAGAGGCGGGTGATTGGCTGCTACAACTTGGCAAGTGTTTATCTCAACTTACAGCAACCTAAGACACATCTGAAGGAGTGATCTGGCCCTACATGAATATTGAAAGAGGAGAAGTTGTAATGGTTCATTATTGAAAGGGTTCAGGCCAAGGTACAGTCCACATCATGTTTGCAGGTGCACAGCTTGTTTTCATATTCAGTTAAAACAAGTGAAGATACAAATGGTCCAGCCTAAAGGCCTCTACTATAGAAATTATACCAATAATAACTTTGCTGTCTACATTATGTCGCGCCGTTGTGATTTAGTGACGTCTAACTGTTAGCTGCGGATACGCAAGAAAGATCAAACCCAAACTGCACTGAATCAAACCGGACCACTTGGAGGAAACAGGGCCGGAAATGAGATCACGTGCACTTAGCACTTGGGTTAGCATGGAGTTTGAATCTAATCATTTCGATTCACATTTAACTTTCAAAATAAAAGCTGGTTGGTTCACCAATGTAGTTTCCAAAATGTACTTCTCTAAACTAAAATCTACTAGGTAGCTTTTTTTCCTCTCCAGTTGTTGCTGAGGTTACTTGTTTCATATAGCTAAGCTAGCCTCAGCAATTCCCTTCACTTGTCTGTTTCACTTCTCTCTTTTTGAAGTAAAATACCACCACTTGCATTGTTTTTTTCAGTAGCTCCACTTCTTAGTTTTTCACATTCAAAGAGCTTAAATTAGATGGCCGCCTCCCTTGGGCTGGAGCTTGAAGAATCACATCTGCCTGACCCTGACCACCAGCCTGTGGGTGTTCCCTGAAGTGCTGAGGGGTGACTGTTGAGAGGATAAAGATATAAGTCACTGCAAAGGGGCCTCTGCGTCCCTGAGGAAACTGGTGACTGCCTACCTCTGGGAGAGCTCTGCCCCCTCTAGGCCTCTGCCACTGATCACTCTCTGTCTGCCTTTCTATCACTCTTCTCTCCCTCCTCACACATCCCTCCCGTGTGCTTTCTCACAAAAATGAGAACTCAATTAATTCATCCAAATTGAGGACAGAGGAGAGTGTGTCGGAGGAGGAGGTGAAGGAGGCCCAGAGAGAAACAGAGAACAGAGAGGAGAGGGAAGCCAGGCTGAGCTGCTTGTCGACCTGCAGCCTGGAGACGGCAAACAGAGCATTAGGTGACTGTGCATGTGCATTAAGCCTTTAGCCAAGTTAATCCTGTCTGCAGTTTAAACATGCCTGATGAACGAACGCCCCTTATTACAGAGGGGAATGCTGGGTAAATAGACAGGTCAAAGGGAGGCAGACGGGGGAGAGGAGAAAACAAATCCTGGAAAGGATGAAGGATGAAGACAGAGCAGAGATAATTAAAGGCGTGCTGACACTCCATGTCCTGCTTGTTGTTTATTTACACGGACGCTCAGAGGGTCACACAAGCTGGCCTTTAATTTGATTCCAAGGACGACTTTAATTGTCATTAAAACATTGTAGATGTTAAATGGCAGTCCAGGATGTTGCATTTCATCCCCTTAAAAATAACCCTTGAGTATTACTATTCCTGACAAAACACCTAAAGCGACCGTGGTGTGACCGCGGTGTGAAAATGATGCATGTTGGGAAAGTTTGACTTCAGTAAGAGGACTGCTAAAGATGCAAAGTGCAATAACACAGGCAACAAAGTCAAGGGAGTCGGTCACCCAGTTTAATGCTATATTAAGGTGCTACAAGCCTCCACACAGCTCAGCTAATTTTCTCATAGCCTTGCAGAAAAAAACTGGCAGAAAACCAGCTGTTAGCGGGGGCTGTCGCCAGGTTTGAGGTCAACAGCGCGCACACACACACACACACACACACACACACACACACACACAAACGCTAAATGTGATACGAGGTGGTAAGCTGCAGATTTCAAACAGCTACCTACTCATAAATAAAGGGAAGAGAAAATTACAACGCAACCATATTCTAATTAGGATTTTGCTTTGAGTAAACACTCATTTTCCTGGCGTGTCAGTGAGAATTGAACTAACAAATCAAATGAAATGACCCGTTTTTTACAGCAGGACTAGTTGGAAGCCGTGAGATGTTGTCTCCAGTGCGATGGTGTTATAAAAGTAAACACTTCTCTCAAGACGGAGTGTAAATCTTGCGCTATGTAGGAGTTTTTTTTTTATGCTCAGTTGTGACTGCAGTACATATATTAGAATGTTTTACCAGTCCCAGCACCAGGACAAGGCTAGTAAAACAGGCGAGCCAGGTAGTGCTAAATGTTTCATATGATAAATACCTTCCATGTTAGAAGTCAGAGGGGAGCGTGGCATTCCAAGAAAATCAGTCTGCCACTAGCACTTATAGTGATTGAATAGCCTGTAAACAGGAGCAGCAGACTTACTTGACACTCTCTGGGAGATACTAATGTAGTCATGTAGGGAAGGAGGGAGGTATGGTTGCTGAAGTTCATGAACTAAACAGGGAGTGCAGGAGGTTTAGAAATTACCCTGTCTATGCACTTGGCTTGGCCGGGTATCTAAACTGCAAAATAAAAGCACAAGACAGTCGAGCAAAGTACGTCAGGCCAGTCATAAGACACCTTCACTCAATGGCTGATAGTGTTCCTCGCATTAGTCCAAATTAAAGAACCATCTATCTTTTTTAATCTCATTTAAAAAAAAGATGTATGATGACACTTTCCCTTCTTTCAGCTTCCCCTCCACAAAACCCTGAGGAGATTACATTGTTCTCCGTACTTCTAAAAGGACCTTTTTCTTGTGTGCTAGCATCTATGTAATCTCCAGATTCATCTCAGTCATAGATTTTTTTTTTTTTCCAGATCCATGTCTAATCAGGACAGTGAGAAGACTGCAACTAGTCTTGTTGATGTTGCAGGTCAAATTAAAGGCAATACAAGTATGGAAATGAATTTAGCACACAATTAAGCGTTGCAGCCAAAGGCAAATCGTTGTTTCTTCACCACACATACGCTAACACTGATACAGTGTTGAGCCTAACAACCTCAAAGAGGATAGTTTGTTCAGTGGCCTTAGTTTGGGTTGAATGAGCAGAGGGACAAAGCGTTTTACTGCAAACTTAACATGTTTGTTGTTCTGTTAAAAACATAAACTTGTCTTCTAGAGTCCTGACGACAAAATGAGTGACAGTGAAACAACCACGCGTGAGATGTTCTTTAAAACTGCTTTCAATTTCTAATGTCAGCTCTCCGGGGAGAAACAGATATTTTTTGAGTGTTTATTTCTACAGCGCTCACACAGGAAGGAGGAGAGAGTTCAAACTCTGCAGCTACAGCAGTTTCGTTAGTGGTGAGCCGTTGTAGAAATGTGAGAAAAACCACAACCTATGTGCCTATTGTGCAAACATGACAAACCACAAAGGATGCTGTGAGTCGCTAAAAGAGCAAAATATCTCAACAAGGGCTGAAGCCACAACCCAACACAAACTGAAAGTTAGTCCTGTGAAGAAGAAAAGCACAAGTTCAGTTTCGAACACTGCTGGAGAAGCTTCTGCGAAAGCCACTAATTCAGCAAGTTTCGTCGATGAAGATCTAGTATGGTTAACTAAAGCTCAGAGAGATTGACTAAAGTTGATGAAGTCCCCCCAGGAGCCAGAATGCCAAACAACAAAGTTCATTGCAATGGCGCCCCCTTGTTAACGTACATGAATAAACCATCAAAAGTGGAACATTTTAAAAAATCAATGATACCTGCGATTCATTAAAAGGGTTATTCATTAGGGTACTAATACCAACTTATCTGAACCCCTAATTAATAATAAATATGATGACTGACATTCATGACCTATACATAACCTTGGCATGCCTTCACATCGCCCAATAAACAGGATGGGACTGGTCAAATACGGATCCATTACAACGGAGAAGTGAAGTTAAATAGTAAGAACAGAATATTTCATTTTCTTTAATAGCTTTAACTGTTTGTAATTTTGTGAATAACTATACACAAAGCTTTAACGCAGGTGAACTACCCTCTGTAAATAGTTTTTTTTTTAGTTGATTAAATACAAGAAGCCCAGCACTCCCCAACACTGCTGCTCGATGATACCAGTCTTCCCAACACAGTGGATAACCTTCATGGGAGATTGGTTAAAAGGTGTTACTAAAGAAGGCATGAAAGGTCACTGAATGATACTAATCTTAAAGATGTTATGATGTTAACTTCAGTCATGAGATCCACCAAGCTGAGAACGTGTTCTGGAAGCACTGAAATTTGTTCACCCATGTCATTATTTCTTGCTGAAACAATTTTGGTATAACAATTTTTTTTTTTTTAAAAAGTAGCTTTTATTAAGCAAAACAAAATCCTAAAAACGTCTGGAAGCTATTACACATCATGGGTATAACAAGAGAGCTCTTAACCCCTCACACAGAAACACAGCTGAATCCCAGACACCTGCGTCACTTCTCCTCTGACCTGAACATGAAGCCAAGACAAGAAACACAATGCGACCATTTGGTTTTGTTTGTCTTCCTGGGGCCGTCTTGGCTCTCGGAAACCCTACCCTGGCATTCGCTCTAATCCCCTGAGAGTGAAACGCTGGGGCCAGCGGCATACAGATAAGCACCAGGTGATTGCATATCTGTGACGGACCACCGTGGAAGCCTGCAAATATGGTCCTGGCTTCTCTCCTAATTTGATGGCCTCTCTCCTGTCCTGCACTTGGTCTCAGAGGTAGCTCCTGTATCAACTTACATCAAGCCCCTTACCTTCAAATAACAAGAGCTGAAACTGATTCAATTGAGCAGAATTGCACACAGTTCATTGGTTTTTGGCTGGAGCTGGCGGAGTAGACAGAACAGTGTGCGTAGACTGGGAGTATCAGTTGACCCAGGCTAATTATTCATACGGTCTTGTTGTGATGGCTGCTGCTCCCTTAAGGTCAGACAGCAGCAGCGAAGGGGAAAACAAAAACATCTCCTACTAAAACAGAGTTGACACAGCCAGGGTTTCTACAGGAAACTATGAAAGAAAATCTGATGCTTTATAGGAAAAAAAAAAAAAAAAAAAAAAAAATTCACAAAGTGAGCTCTCTCTGTGTGCTGCGATAAGTGGATAACAGTGTGACAGCTATACATTCCCTACTGGAGGCTGTGTTTGATGCAATGGAGGATATGATTTGAGAAGAGGGCTCTTGCGAAACTGAAACCAGAATAGTACGGCTCCCGAAATAATAGCCCCCTCTGTGTCTTCACAACCACAGGCAGGCTTTAGCTTGAAATTTGTAATTACAGTCATTGTGATTTCGACAAATGGGCCTCCAATACGCTCTTCAACGGTGAAAATACAGGTTGCGTTACCCATGAGGAGTCTAAAAGCATTCTTTGAAAAAAAAAAAAAGGTTTTCCAGCAGCTCTTCGACAGAAGGTATTTAAAATGTCCCGATATATGCAAAAATATTCCAACACATTCAATCCGTGACTTTTACTGAGGCACAAACTCAATGACTCCTCGGAGGAACACTGGGAGAAAAACGAGTAACCTTTAAGCCCGGATGAGCGGCTTTCTCACCTCTATTTACAATCAAAATGAACAGCAGAAATGTGTCCCCACAAGAACACGCACACAGAGGCCACTTATGAGCAAGCACAATCGCGTGGCAATTAGCGGCTGGAGAGGAAGAATGCTAGATCGGTTACAGTTGTTGAATGTTAATTACAGCGTTTTACGGCGTTGAGGAGATAACGAGTCAGCGCCTGGTGACAGCAGCGACACGTCTTTTAACGAGAGCCGTGGAAATTTATGAAACTTGAGATCAGGGACAATGAGGCGTTACTGGCTTGTCAGATGCTCTCCTGCTCACCCTCGCTTTGTCCTAATGAAGGCAGACACTTGTTTCTTTCTCTCCTCGGCTCATTCAGGGGCTGTTAGCATGAAATGATTATTGTTCATCGAGAAAAAGGTAAAATCATCAGATTGGGATTCTGTCCTCGTCCACTCTAAATACCTCATCATCCCACATCAGCCTTTTCTTCTTTGTGCAGCTTGTGCTAAGGGTAAAAGATAGTGGAAGAAAAAAGAGAAAAAAAAACCAGTGGACACATAAAGGCCAAAGATAAACACAGGGTCATATTACAGTTAATTCCCTGTCTGAAGCAGGAACCACAGCCAGTAGCCAGACAAATGTGAGTGACCATTCAGTTCTCTCTATCTAAATAGCGAGGGATCAAGAGCTTGGTGAAATCCAGGGGGGTTAACATAGTCATGTTGTGAAGGCCGGTTTGGAATTTAGGTTAATGGAATCATTGATAGGGCTCAGCTCTAATGCCAGGAACGCTTAAGAGAATCCATACCTCATGATTTAGACAAATCCTGGAACACTCTTCAAAGTTTCCCCCTGCTGACCCTGGCAAGACTTTTATAAAACAGACTCGAGAGAAGTCTGGGGATTTCTCTGAATCCACACAGTCACTGCTAACCACAATCCCAGAGGCTGTATCAGCGGCTTAAATGCTTTTATAGAATATTACATCAGTTGTGCTTGCGAAAATGTCAGCCCCAATGGAAATATTAGCCTAATAGACGAATAAAGAAGGCCTGTTTTCTTTTCTCTTTTTATTCTTGGCAAATAATGAGAAGCATTTACGGTGCACTGCAGCTCATGTCGAGACTTGGAGCTGGCAAAAATATAACTCCATCGCTCTGCGTTCACTTGGCCTAGCTAAGAAAAAAAAGTGATTTATATCTGCATCAAAGTATCTCGACTTACCACTAATGAAGCCATATTACAAATTACAAGATTGTTTGTAAGAATGTAAATTAACTCCAAGTCCCCACAGAGAAGCTGCTGACCTACTAGAAATACTTGTGGTGGGAAAAATCAGTCATCTATGTGGGTTGCAGCCTACATGAATAATAGTGACTAGAGAGAGAGAGAGAGAGAGAGAGAGAGAGAGAGAGAGAGAGAGAGAGAGAGAGAGAGCAAGGAAAGATCTTTTAAAACCACAGAAGACGAGGCGCCTCGGATGGTGTTCAGATGTCAATAAAAACAGGTGTTAACCAGCTTAGCTAAGATGTTAAGAGCTTGGATAATCCTAGCCTGGATCCAAGAGGGATCCGGCTCTGGAATACTAATGCTGAGGATGCACCGTTAAATCACACAGAGTTGATTAGGAGGTTTGGTTTGAGTGGAACCGCGGCTACAGGCTGTCAGAGCTCAATTTGCATTTGCTGGCAATTACAAAGGATGGAAGAAGAAGGGACGTTCATGTGCAAAGAATACTTGGTTCTGAGAAGCGTCAGCCAGGTATGTAATGAGCAAGCTTACCTTGAAAAAAAAATAAACCTGCTACATATTTTATCCAAAGAGCAAAACGCGCATCCTCTTACACATCGGAGATTTAGGAAGAACTTACCTGCAGAGAAATAAAAAAGTTTGGCTTTATTTCACTGCACCTCCAAATACTAATATGCTGTTGTTATGATTAGCTGTCAGCATTCAAAAACCTTTCCTCTACATAATCTAAGACTCTGGGGGGGGGGCATCAAGTTGTTCCTGCAAAAGCTGTCTTAACAAATACACAAACAATTTAGAACAGATGTTCAATTGTGCCTTAAGTGTAAAATCCCAATCCCAACTAAATATGGAAAAAAACTCCAAGAAAAGAAAAAGAAACATGGTCTTGTTTTGCAAATACACTTTCATAGTAAACAAACATACATCGTCTCTGCAGGAAACCACTCCCATGTTGTGAAAAGCTCGTCAATCTCTAAAAGCTCTTTGGCTGAAACGTAAATAAATGCATCACTCGTGTTTCACATAATCGACTTTTTGGGCGTCACCTCGTCTGCTCCATGCATTCATACGTTATCTTACATGCCACCCTATAATCACATCAGCATCTGGTGTCGGGGTGGCTTGCGGTTTAGGGTGTTCTCATTTGTAAACACCACCTGCCAGTTCTCACTCCTCTCCACTCACCGGGTGACATTAGTGCAAGCGTGAAATGTGATTTGGCGTCGAGCAAACCTTTGCACCAAGCACATCTGAGTCTGCCCACCTGGAAAGAAGCGTGAAATATCTCCGGTCACCCGAGTCAGACAGAGTTTTCATGCATAAGACAAGGCGGCTGCAAGACCGTCCTGCAGGATAAACCGTGTTTAATCCAGCTGATGTTTCCTGAGTGTTTATCCTTTCCCTTTACTTTAGTTAACTTCCACTTCCTTTCATACTGGTGACACACTCTATACAGTTACAGCGCTACATGGGCTAAAACAAGATGTTAGGCTTTTCCTTTTGCAGTTCGGATATAATGAAAAATGTACAATACCTATTAACTAGTGGTGCAAAGGATCACAGATCTCTCGGTTCGGATTCAATCATAGATTTTATCGGATCTGTTTTTCAGATCTGCAAATAAAAGAAGAAAGATAATTATCATATTACTTTTATACTCCTCAGCTAGCTATGATTCAACAGCAGTACATTGACACCATGATGACACGTTTGTCTATCAATCTGCAGGTCACGTGGGGGTGATCTGAATGAATCAGCTGTGATGCGTTTCTCCACTTCTCTTACCACAAACTCTGGGCCTCTATGTGTCCAAGGATCTTTTTTTTAAACCTACTATAGATCCTCATGCCTGCATTTTCCCCTGCTGACCACTTTAGTTTCTCCGCACAAAGCTGTTCCCAGTCGCTTGTTAATCACACACATACAGCTATTGACGCAAAGCCTTAAAGCGCCTCACAATCCAGGAAGATCAATCATTAGACGATTTATGCTCGTTGGTCAGGTCTAGTTAATAGGACGGCGCTTCACGCCTTCTACATGATCACACATAATGCAATCAGATTTCCATTGACAGAGTGCCTCAGCTATGATTAGATTTCCCTGTGGAGGTAGAAGAAGACATATATATATAATCTCTGCTCGGCTCTCTACACCTGCCATACAGCGGGAGAACTTATGTGCTGTGTGCCAAATCCAAAGTAACATGGAAGAACTGACACGTCACCTATAAATTGCCCAGTATCTTTCCTTTTGATGAATGTCAACAAAGCAGTTAGCAGGGAGGAAATGAGAAAAAGAGAGAGAGGACAGGAGTAGAGAGAGAGAGAGAGAGCGGGAGGAGTGAGGGGAACACACAATTATAAAAGCTTCATTTCTTCGGAGAACCATAAAGTCTCGTCCCAGAAGGGCAGCTGAGCACAAATCAATTTCTTTCAGTCGATTACAAGCACTGAGGTTCTAACCTTCATTTGTGAGTCTAATACTCCAACAGTTATGTAGAACACATACCAATTAAGCAATTCTGCAGGAATAAGAGGGCCGTGAACTGACGCGATTATGGAGGCCGGGCCCCTGGGGAGGTCGGGTTATCGGCTCAGGAGCAGGGAAGACGAAGGGAGCGGGCCAGGGGAGAAAGGGGGAGAGAGATGGCAGAGGCAGAAGAGAGATGGAAGCCAAGGAAAAAGTCATTTATTAAGTCTAATACTCTGTGAAATGTTCCCATGGTAATAAGGCGGGGAGATTGCGTTAATATCAGGGAGCCATGCAGAAAAGGTCACTCGATATCTGCACCGCCCACCGGGGTCGCGCTGATGGGAGCTGCTCAAACACATCTGATAATGCTCTCTGTGTCGTCGCTCGGCGCCTGAGGTCGAGAGGGATGGGAGCTCCTGGAAAAAAAAAAAAAAAAAAGATGCTATTTGTGGAAATTGCACTGACGCACCGCTGTGCTCTGACACAATTCTCACTGCTGGCTCTTAATGTGCAGACAGCTGCGGGACGAATGAATGGAATAAGCATGATGACACCCAGTCAAAGATTATCTGGCGTGAACGTATAGCTGTGCGCCGCATTATGCCTTTCACTAAATTCTGATTCTGCGATCATTCATCTTCACAATGACATGAATTCACAGGAAAGGCAGGCAGATTTTCAATATCTGTTTGCACACAGGCTCATGAAAGGAAGCGCATTGGAGGCACTCGCCGTCTTTCTATTGTCACAAGCTAAATCTGATGCCATTTTCCCCTTGATTTAAAGTGCCTGCGTGCATCTCTCCAGATATGTGCAGATCAACACATTGTCATTCACTGCCAAGGCGCACCTTAACCACCGCCCTCGCTTGCCAGAAGATTTATGGTAATTGATAGCATGTGATAGGATGCAGCCCATAAACCCATGTGAGGTATGTGTTTCTATGGTAACCCTTTCCCTCTATTCGCTAGCCCTATGCGCCTTGGTGTTTTACTTTTCTCCCTGCATTGTAGGCACTGTCTATTTGGATGCCGGTGGTAGGAATGAGATGCAGATTTGTGGCAAAGCACAGACACAGATGTTTCCTCATTGCCTTTTAATCTTCTATTCCCTGAGCGCCTGGCGAGAAACACTCCCCCTTTAGAATGGTAATTGGACGAGATGAATAATAAACAAAACGAAAACAGACCGTTGTTTATAAGGAGCATTTTAACACTTTGGAATGATCATACTTCATGGTTATTATTAGCACAGAGACAAAGGCAAGCGTCGTGCCTTCTGGGAATAATAAAGGACCGAGCTTTAACTCGTCTAATCAGTAGGAGACCTATCAGGGTCTGGAGGAGGACGACAAAGCTTTCCTCATTAAGCAGAGCTGTTCACAGTCTATCGCTACATTTTCCTCTGCACTGATTTCCTCCTGCTCCCCAAAGTCTGCACTTACACAACACACCAGCTATGAAAAAAAAACAAAAAAAAAACAGAATTCATACCCTATCATTCCAACACTAAAACATGATATTTTATGTCTTCATCCCAATCTTCTCTTCTAATTATCTGGCATCCATGTGTGTACCATATGCACAATAAAAAAACCCCACTAAACACAAAGTGCAGCTTGGTCTATTCATTGCTGGTAAATGTAAGATAATGATTTCATTAAGTGCTGCCTGGCTCGATGTCATATGGCGAACACTTTTCCTCCGTCTCCCATCTTGCCAAACATCAACCTCCGTATCAGTAGGTGCTCTGTGTGTTTGTTGACAGCACCGAGATGAATGTGGATATTTCGACACGGTGTGATATCAGAAAACTGGTTATTTGCATGAAAAGCCTGTCCCTCTTTCTCCCCGGAGAGCTTTATTACAGGAGGATATTTCAAACGCTATCAAATGTGCCAAACATTTACTTTGATAACTCCATCAGATGGCTCCCCGGGTTTAATGGCAGCAATCTGAGAGTGCTGCAGCACACGCCTAAAGCACAGACAATAATAGCGAGGAGAAATACGAGGAAGGGATGAATAAAATCTCTTTAAAAAGTTCATAAATAATGCACCTTGCGCACTAGAGAGTTGTTGCCGATTTAACTATGCATGCCTCTTCCTGGTTTCCATGCTGGCGAAGACACAAACACAGCATGTATTGTGGGTCAACATGACAGCACAGGAGGAGGACAACCCAGGGTTCCATCAATCCTCAGCCTTGGCTTCCCACCCACGTGGAGCAACCCCTCCCCGCGGCAAAAAAAAAAATCTCCAGCCACGGCATGACTGCTCCACCTTCTGTATTCCCTCCGCGTGCAGAAACACAGAAATGACAAAAGGGAAATCTAGCGTATGACCAACCGCGTGCCAAAATGAGAGAGAAGATTTGGGAAAATGGGAGAAAAACAAAGTGCAGGACTAATTATCCAATTAATGTGCAATTAAGCCCATGCGGCCTAATGGTCTGTGTTGGATTTGGTAATAGCTCTACCAGACTGAGGAGCCGATTAAACTCACTGTAGGCTGTTGTCGGAGCAGACAGACTAAAAAGCTGTCTAAATGAAAGAGCTAGCCTGATAGTCGGATGTTACAATTACGATACAGCAGCTGTCTAGATGCAAACTTAAAAAAAAACAAACAACATATATTGTATCCTGATGCATGCATACTGCCTAAAAAACCTCCAACACCCCCCGACAGAAAATCCAACAAAGCATTTCATTAAGATTTTCATTATCTGCCACAGCAGAGTTTGCTAATAAATGCTAATGATATTCAAGCTAATATTTAATCACACAATTTCTCCAGTCAACTCAGTTTGAGGAAATACTAATTCTAATGAACACATTCACAGTTCAGTTTATGAACTTCAGCAGCAGCGGCAGCAAATGAGAGGAAACGTGGAGGATGTTTAAAAATGCTTTTTCAACTCTGAACATTATTTGCTTTGACTAATTTCCAACCCTAATGAGATCGTCTTGGAGGGATATTTAGGTGCAATTAATAATGCACATAGAATAATTACAAGCATAAATATTAATCATCTTGTGTTTTAGTCTAGCATAGGGTGCAGGGAGAACACATGAACCTGACTGAGTCAGAGCACGGGATTGTACGTTTATTTGTAGAAAGCTGCAGCTGTGTAATACACAAACCACTTATACATGTGGAAATATTCATTTTTTTCTGGATTTTTCTGTAAAAATGAGCACTGATATGTTCTGTATATTCAATCACTGTCAATACCAATCACAGCCCCTATTAAAAGTTGAATCCTATACACCAGTTTTCCTTAAAATATTTCTGGGATTTAAAACTCTGTGCATTTCTCCCTCCAATGAAAGAAAAAAAAGAAAAGAAAAAGTGACCTCACTGGACATTTATGCCGTTTATTTCTTTTGCCAAGAATTGCCAAATTTACAGCTTCAGCAAGGAACACATGATACATTTGTTATGTTTGTTAGATCCCGCCTGATAATTCATTTAGCAAGTGTTTGGTGCAAATGAATTCAAATCCCATCTCTCGCCACATAATTTGGCCTGAACAACCATTTTTTTAAGCATAACACAAAGTATATACTGAGCTGTATGATTGACATCCCTGAAGTCTACCCTGAATTTGGTCGTTTCAGTAAACATTATTTGGTAATTTGGGACTAAGTGCTTTTGAGAATGTTGTTTTTCGGTATTGGAAATACAATGTGATGTTTGTTTATGCTGATGTTGTTTGGAGACATGAAGAAGGGGCCAAGCGGTTGTGTCGGGCACCTCATGTGCAGAGGCTGTGGTCCTCGCCGCAGTGGCCCTCAGCTGTCCTCTCTACAAAAAACAAACATGAAGAAGACTGCCCTACGTCTTGCAAGAATCCTTAACAAATTATAAACACTTCTATGGCTGCCACGTTCACGTCCTTTAGCAAAGCCATCTGGAACATGAAATCAGCACCATGTCTCTCAAAGTCTGTCGTACATGTCTCAAAAACCGTCTGCTGTGTCAGGCCAATCACAAGAGAGAGGCTTCATGCATGCAGCTTTTCAACTGGTGTTAAGTGGCAGCAATTCTGGGCTTGACTTTTGATTGCTTTTTGGTTCAACCAAAGTAACACTGCTCAATGCCATCCTGATACATCCTACATGATCTCTTTAGTTAAGATTACCCCGGCTTTAACAGAATGCTAAGTATCCTCTGTGACTTCACGCTGAGACTGACTTCAAATAGCTGGTATGGGTTGTAACGCACTATGCTGCACTAAACAACATTTGTTCTATTTTAAAACTAATTTGATGTTTGAACTGAACATAATTGGGAGAGTTCTTCCACAAAGGTGGAACAGAGGTAGTTCTGTTGAACATCCCGTCACTGTTAAGTCAGGGCTGACATACCAACAAACAACCATACTGAGATAACTTCTTATGTTTTTAAATCCTTTAATCAAACACATTACTTCAGTGAAGAGTTTTATGTATTGGCTGTCAACTTGGCAAACTTCTACATGGAGCCTAAATGTTGGCCATCACTCGATCACAAGAGAAACAGATACGAGCAGGAATCTGAACAACACCATGTAAACTCCCTTTGCCCCTCAGTAATCAGCACAGAAGGTAAATACTGCCAGAGCAAACACTCACAACTTGAAATGTAAACACACTAGGGTATAATGCGTAGCCAAACTCAGATAAGAGACTCATATGAGGAAAACGTTACTCAACACACCTGGACCCATTATCAGCCTTCACATTTTTATGACTTGGGTTAGGGTTAGGGTTAGGACAACTGTGCAAATACACAGATCTCACATTTTGGTGAAACGTCTACCTCTTTACAAACTCTTGACTTTCTATGGTTAGACCTACATGACCCTGCTGGCTGACAGGTAGAACTGCATCCTCAGCCCAGGGAGGCTCGTGTCAACAGGGAAGAGAAGAGGTGGAGAGACAATCAGGGTCTGGGTTGAGATTTAATCCGGGGCCTGAGACAGAGTAATGGAGTGTCTGTGTCTGGGTGAGTGATGGATTGCGAGCCGGTGCTGTCCCCTGAGCCCAGCGGCCTCTGACTGCAGCCATTTGGAGTTGATCTCTATCTTGTTCACCTCAAACCGAGACATAAAATGGCAGTCATTTCTCTCCCTCTCTCTCACTTTTTTTCTCTTCCCCTCTCTCTCTCTCTCAGTCCCAGGTATGTAAACAATCAGACACACTCTGTCTCGCCATGTTTCATTGATTTCTTGTCTCGCTGCCTCTAATCAGCCCACCGCTGGTTTAATTATCTGTAACTTGTGGTATTTGGCCTGCTTGGATTACAGTCCCATGGGTCACGTCAACCTCCTGCATGGCCTTTAATCTTTTAGATGCATTTAACCAAATACCTAAGTGGTCTTTTATCCAAAATACACTGCAGTCCACTAATTGGAGATGTCAAATTAGAGTGAGTTAATGGTGCGTTTGAGAGCCCCAAAAGGAGGAAACCAAAGCAAAATAAGCAAGTCACGACCATTCTGACTGACAGATTTCTCGTAATAATGTTCCCTGAGGTTAAAAGGGAGCTGCCTGACTTAACTGTGCTCTGGTGGAGCAGGGCCAGACCAATAAAGGTGACTGGGTCACATAGTGCCCCGCAAAAGCCCACAGCTTGTGTTAGTTATCAGACTGTTTTAAATACCTCTCTCAATGTGAATCCAATTACCGGCAGCCTTTGTTTGTTCAGACAAAAGCAGCTCCGTTCAAGGCCTGTCTCTCTCTGATTTTAATCAATTCTCTGGGGATGTGTGTGTGTGCGGGAGATACATATCAGGACTTGCCATAACGTCAGCGGATGATGTGTGTGTGTGTGTGTGTGTGTGTGTGTGTGTGTGTTTGTGAGTGTCGGTGGCTTGTGCACAGGCTTGTATGGGAGGATGTCAAATAGTGATGAAGACTGTCTCAGAATGAGAAAGCATAAAAAACTTTTTTTTATAACAGTGTTCATCTCAAAGGATATCCAAACTCCTTAACTTTTTAATTCCTCAAAAGCTGAAGTTTTTTCTCGTTATTTCTGCAACTCGGAGTTCTAGTTAGGAGCCAGCCACAGAGGGAAAGTCTGCAGCAGACAACTATTTATTTTAGATAATTATGATGGATCATAAGGTCTTCATATTTCCAACGTCTGTTTCCCGTTCCTATAGGGGTTAGCGTGCTACTTGACTACCTGGCAGATGCTCTCATATGGCGGAGTATTAATACAGCAGGGGACAATCCACCTGTTCTATTTGCTAGCAGCTAGCACCTCGATGGAAGATAGCGGACTCCACATTAACATTCACAGGAAAATCTAAAGGAGGCAATGAAATAAAATAGAGTCAGAAGGTCGGACTCATTTCATTCCATTTCCTTTTAGTGAAACAATTTGCAAGAAAAGAGAACTCCCCCAACCCCCTTTTTAACAATGCACATTCATTTTTTGTTGTTGGTGTTGTTCCAAGGGAGCCGTGTCAACCCTAATGAATTCCAAAATGTTAAGATTTGCATTTCAATTTGGTAACCTCCCTCTCAAAGGCGATAAAGTCCCCTGCTCCTACCCGGGCTCTAAATCACATTAAGCATACAGCTATCTTTTGTAAGGCCCTGCAACAATGTCACTGTGGTTCTCTGCCTCTCCATCATTATGCCTGCTGCTTTTTGTTGGCCTGTTCACAAGCCAAATAAATAGCTGCACAAAACATCTGGAGCCACAAAAGAGACCTTAAGTGGGGCTCTTAAAAAGAACCGCCAAGGCTGGCTGAGTCTGGGTTTTAACTGTTGTTGTCGAGCCTGAACCGACTAAACTTCAGAGGAAACTTTCTGTGTAGCTTCTTCTTTGTTTCACCTTGGAAAAAAAAAATTAAAAAAGGTCTGAGAGAGGCTACATTTTTTTTAAAGATTTATTTTGGGGCCTTAATCGCTTTAATTTGTTGGGACAGTGGCTAAAGTAGGGAATCAGGGAGAGAGGGTGGAGAATGACATGTGGGAAGGGAGCCACAGGTGGGACTCGAAACTGGGCTGCCGCTTGGATGACTATTGCTTCCTAAATGAGAGGCAACCTAACTGCAAGGCTCCACTTATACATGTCATTTTACCAAAAACAGTGCATACTTGAACTGTTTAAAAAGCGTCTAAAGAGGGCTGTGTTTGTCTTTATTCTCACTACACTCCATCATGTCACACAGTGGATATTATTTACGAAATCTGAAGGGTGTTTGACGACTATGTAGACACACCTTTGGCATACTAAGAGCAGCTATCACCAGGGAAATGTACACAAATTGTTGGACAGTTATTTACCTCTACTTGACAATCCTCCATTTTTCAACTCGCTTACAATTTGCAACTCTGAGCTCCAAACGTTGAGTTTTTACATTCTTTCCAGGACTCCAAAACAATGTCAGCATAAACCGTGCACAACCATTAAACTCACGTCTTTAGTCGGTGGTTTCAGGTCATTGATTTAGTGGCGTTTTAGTGCCACTGGTTCTGACTACTTTCAGTTTGAGCATTGAAATCTAATCCTGATGCCGTCTGTGAGCTTAATGGTGCGTGGCCCATTCAGCCTCTTCGTCCTAGAGGTCAAGCGCACTTTATGAGGTCACCTTCCACAGATTTACAACCTAAATTTCCGAGGACAGAGGCCGTTACTTAATGCATCCAAACAGTCAGCTCAGTGAGGAAAAAAAAAGTGTTCTTGCTTTTTGGTGGAATTGTGACCTGGAAATCTCTCTGGGACTCGAGCCAATGCGGAGGCAGAGAGGAATATGGGTTGTGTAAACACGCCGTCAGCTCCAAGGGCACGCAGCACAATAACTTATGGAATGTCTTGCATCTCCATCTACACAGGAGGATAAGTCATGTTGAGAGGAGGTGCTGGTGTAATTTGTTATGGGTGCGCTGCTTGCGTAAGATGTGCTTCACATGGAAGATTTAGTAAAACCAGCAGAGATGGAGCAAGAAAAACACGTCATCCAGTAGACTGAAACGTGTTGTTGGTCATGCTTCACGTCTTTCTCTGAAGCCTGACTGATTTAAAGCTCTGAATTAGGACAACAAAGGCAATCTGTAGTAGATCATCAGAGAGCAAAGCTGCTAAATGTCTTCCCCCTTTTATCTGCACAATATCAGATGAGTGGGAAGCAGAAAACAAGACTCACAGTTAAGTTAAACCCCTCTACAAAAGCCTGACTCTAATAGGCTGTTTGCGTAGGAGTGCGAGATGTTTTCAACCCTGACCCTCCATGCCTCATTTTCACATCTCTCAGATGCAGCAGTCTGAAGTGAAAACAACTTGCAGTCACTTTAGCTCTGCGTTTGTGCTGAAAGCCCCATGGAATAGAGTCTTAACAGAACAGAAGAACGCAATAACGCTTTAACAAGCCTTTAGGAAAACGGTCAAAGTTCAACTACGTATATGCACCGGGGCAGTCAGATCTTTCTGGAAGGATTTCATAACATCTTCTTCAGTATGAGAAGACCTTTTCGCTGCCTAATTTCTCCCGCTCTCACATTCTTTTCACGGCAGAAATGCACAAATGAAGAAGAAAAACACCATAAAGTACAGATCACACTGCGGAAAGGAACACGCTCTGCATGAGGCAGAGACATCATCTTTTATGTCCAAAACAAAAGGTCAAAGTCTCAGGCAACCCACGTTTAGACCCGACAGCTAATCGCCTCACTTCCCCAACCCATCGGAGAGAATTACAGTGGCTTTTAAGAGTGCATAATGAATGCCATAAAGCTGGCCTATAAAGCCGGCCAGCCTCTAGCAGTGAGTGGGAGCAGGTCTGAGCACAGAGATCTGACTCTGCACACCCTCATGTACAGGGCGACTGCTGATGGGTTTTTTGCAAGAGGGAAGGGGCGGGGCAGCTACCACATCATTAATGAGTGCTAATATTTCAAAGGAGGACACAGGGCCCGAGCACTGACCGTTATATTAAAAAATCAAATGGTGTGACCTTGTTAAGATGGATGCATGGTTGCTCCGTCCCCTTGGTGCAGCTGAGCTGCAGACGGTGCGTCGCATTAAAGGTGGCTCTCTGCTTTTTAAAGCACCAGCTACAGCCGCAGATATACGGGGTGCACCGGGAGCATTACGAGTGGCATTTAATTAAAGAAAAGTAAGCTGTGGGATTTTATAGACTGGCCGGGGATTGCTTGATCTGGTAAGTAAGTGGAAATGAAGGATGCTTGAAAGGCGGTATAAATCTAACACAGTGCTAACTTAACCTTCCCATCATTGTAAAAGTCAGGGCGAGGACACTTTAAGCCCTGTCTGCTGGAGAGAATATTATCTCATTCAGCTTCTTTCTGCTTCAAATGAGGTCATAGAACAATAAAATGAAAATGTAGGGACCCAGCAATGCATACAGTAAATTAGACGATGAGCAAATGGCTAATCGTTTAACAATATCATAAACCTGATTGAAAAGGTTGATGATAACTCAGTGATTGTTTGTTACTTACAGATTTACAATAAATTAAAGATAATAAGGTAACAATTCAAAGACATATTTAGGTTCTGATCCACCCAAATCCACCTCAGTTCTCGCTGGTCCAGATGATGCCAGTGATTCATAGGCTGGTAATAAGCCACAGATGACAATGATGAATGTGCTTAAGTAACACTTCTGTAGGCTGCCTTGTTAGGTAACATCGAAGAAACCTGACAAAGCTCTCACTTTGCAGAAAACCCTTAATTACTTTGGGACCCTTTGTGAACAGACCACAACAGACATCCAGCTGTGACGATGCTTTTTCAGTAGGAGGATGCAAGGAGTTAAGGGAAGGATGTTGTTTAAACTAGCACTGACCGTGCACGGTGCAGGACAAAAAGCAACAAGATAAATAGCCCAAGGACATTTTTTCTTTTTCTTTTTTTTTTAAGCTCCCGAGAGTCAGAGAAGCCATTTTTCTCAGGGATAATCAAAGATAGGCCAGGTCAAAGGATGGGAGACGAAGGAGAGAAACAACAAGGTGAAAATAAACTTTACTTTGTCTCAAAGCTAATCACAGAGAAAGAGAGAGAGTGAATGAGAAACAGGTAAAACCAAAAGTTACAGGTACAACGAGACATTAGGGTTGTCAAATCTCTGATTTTAGCACAGCTGCACTTTTTACCTATAATTCTTTATCCAAAATCTTTAGATCAGTATCGACAGATACAAAGCATCTCTCTAGATACTAGTGTTATTAGAAAATAAAATGAACAGAACTGGGACGATACACTCTGGTGCTGAGTCTTTACTTTTCCGCTGCAAGGTCCAGGTGATCTGTTCCCACAAATTCACCTTCTCTGTGATCATCTGACAAGCATCTGTTTTCTGTTGGTAATGAATGCTGCCACGTCTCGTATAATGATTGGTTACCTGGAGAAGCAGCCTTTAGCACCTAGCTAAACAGCATGGGGTGAGATGTTTGGATAGCAGGGCCCTGAGCGGTTGATTCAACTCCAAAGAAACACTTTGAACGCTCTGAAAAAGACACTGGGTGCAGTGGTTGCCTTCCACACGCTGCTGATTTCACTCTTTTGTCATTTGGCACGGCTCTGCGATAAGACAAATGGACTTAGCGTGAGAGCTCACCACAGCTAGCAGGCTAACACTGATCAGTGATCACCTCAGCCTCTCTGCAAGAAACACATTCACTAAGCGGGAACACAAATACCCACAGTTCACTGCATAATACACGACAACACACTTTGTATGGACGGCGGTTGATGTTTTGAAGTCTTTCCATTAAAAACGTAATGAATATCGACAACAACATGGCAACAACTCGCACTAGGATGGAGCAAACAGATAGCTAGTTTCCCCATTAATATATCTTTCTTTATTTATAAGCCAGATCAGTCTGAGACGAATGAGGGATGACACAGAGTTAAAGCTTAATAATCTGAAAGACTCGGGGCTTTCAAAGAAACAAGGCACCCTTTGTCTGCTATTTTCTACTTTTCTCCTTTTTATCTTTATCTACGCTCAGCTCACATCAGCTGTTTTTCTGTAAACAAATTTAACGTTAACAAAAGGGCATGGAGCAGAGTAAAGTCCACTCCACCAATGCAAACCCAGACAGGATTGTGGTAAAACACCGTTCACTTATATTTGAAGCTATGGACAAAGAAGCAGCCTGCTCTAAACAGGGCTGAAATAGAAGGGTTTATAGGCATGATCAAAAAACAGGATCAGAGTTGATTTTTTTTTTAACAGAAAATTTTACGGACATGTTTTGCTCTGAGCTCTGAGACAAATATGTGACCTTTAAGATAAAATGCGATAAATTGTTAATATTTAGAGACACAGAGCCTGTTACCATAACTCTTGTCTTGATAGTTTAGCAAGTCTCTTTCAATGCCTCACTCAAGACTATATGGATATTTGACCTTTTACACAGACAGTGTTTAATCTTCTAGCTACAGAAGGTAAATATGATTGGAAACCTTTTCCTGGACAAGGAACGAGATATGACGTGTACTGGATTGCTTACTCATCCTTCATAGATAATCTGGCTTCACTGTTGGTTACACAGTAAAGTGCCATAAAAAACACACTTCCTCCTCTTTGAGGGCCCAACTCCTTGTTTGTCACATGACATCCTGTGCAAAGAGTGCGTCTGACTCTAAAATCAAAGAACTCCGGTCCATCCATATTCGCCCCCGCCGTCTCGCCTGTCGTGTCACCAAGGTCAACAACAGGAACTCCCCCCCCCCCCCCCCCCATGCAGGTTTATTTTCCTTTTCCTGCTTTGTTTAAATCCCAAATTACAGTTTCCTTGTGGGGACCCAGAATAGACGATTCATCTCATTCCCTAAATATTTGGACGACTGGTAATTGGCTTTTTGTGATATGAATTGATTTCCTTCCGAGTTAAGAATCAAATAATGGTTTCCATCTGTCTGTGCTGTGGTGCTGCTGTGTTTGTCTTGCTATGACATTGTGTGTGTGTGTGGCTGTGCGTGTGGGTGAATAAGCGAATGGAACCATATGACCTGTAGGTCTGAGGAGTTGGCTCGAAACAGACAATTAGTGTTCGATAAAAATAAAAAAGCATTAGCTTCTACAATTCTTAAACAGAACAGTGATGTGTCCAAAATCAATGAGTGTCCATTTTAAAAATAAGACCATGAAACTTTTTTTTTTTTTGTGAGACCCCCTTAAATCCGATCAACTACAACGTTATCTTTGCAACAGTTCATACAATGCACCTACATTACTTTGAATTATGTACGTGAATCGAGTAATGTACATCAATTACGACTCATGAACAACAGCTTCATCCAATTATACAATAAAAATGCCGTCAGGCTGCAAACATCACCCAGAGATGTTTCTTTCTGCAGAGCTCTCAGGAGGATTCTCTCCGGATAAACAAATAGCCCAAAAAGTGGTAATTACATGATGTTTGACAAGCATTTACGGCCATATGTTAGACAGAGAAATGTAAATGTATGGTAATGCAGCTATTCAGGGCCTATCACACATGCTTAGAGCGTGTGATTGTCACAGGTAATAAAAGCGCTGTTGTTTGATGATAAGATAAAGAGATAAATCCATTTATGAGCCTACAATTCAGCCATCCATATGTGCACAACAAAGGGGCCATAAACACACTTCCTCATAATGTATCTCTTTTATTAGGCTTTTGTAAGATACACACACACCAGAAAAGAAGCAATGACACATTAGGTTTATTATGTGTATTTAAATTTGACTCACACACCTACATTCACTGTGCCCATTGGTCTCCAGAGCTGCTGGACATCTTTGGTGAGGATTGATTTAGAGGTCATCAGGCACTTTGAAATTCTCTCAACATGCCCCCTTGTACAACACTAACGGATTTCCCCGGAGTGTTTTCCAGTTGAAATCCATCTTCATCTCTTCCTGTGTGAGGTCTGTTTGTAAAAATATAGCCTACAATAGCTACTATAGACTGTCATTGGCAATTTAATCTGTGTGTGCTGTGGGACAAACTATCGATGAGCTGATGCAGGCTGTTAAATTAAAGCGAACCCCATCCACAGGAGAGGGATTGCTCTTCCAACGCAATGTGACACATCCCAGGACGAGTTCAATAAGTCACATCTTCGAATTAAACCATCACAAGGAGCAAATTTATAATAGGATCACAAACCTGTGTGTGAAAGTTGAAGGGTGGGGATCAGCGATACACAAAACTAAAACTGCACCAGTGCATCGTTTCTTTGAGGGACCCCATGTGGAAAATTCCTCAAATCTAAATAATGAACTAAAATTAGGTGAACTACTTTAAAGTTAGTGAAATGCAAATTGAAATTCAGCTGAGTTGGCGGAACTTGAGTTTAACCCCCCCCCCCCCCCCTCAATATTGTGCACATTTACTTCACATGGCAAAGCAATGGATTGCAGTGTTTGCATGGAAACAATTTGAAATTGATTTACCAAGTGTGGCTAACATTAACATTACCAGCCTTTGGTCCATATATTTTGATGTGGTTACACATTTCTCTGGCAGAATGGTTATATGGTTATATGCCAGTTTAACCTAACAACCTAAACACAACTTTTAGTCATGGCGAAGTCACTTTACTATATTAAAATAAAAAAATGGTGATTAAAGTGGTTTTGCCCTCAAAACTGGTTTTATTCAAATGAATTTCATCAATGTTTGAGGATGTCTCAAAAAAGAGAAAAGTCTTTTTCTCAAAGTTAAAAACCTGTGTGCATAAGCATGCTGTCAGTCCATTAAAGACGAGGCTGGGAACCTCTCACTGTATGCAACTGGAACAAAAGGGACACATAAACTGTATACAATGACTTTTGGTTAAGAAGGACCCTTTTTTGCATTGTCAGTATTGTTCAGTGTTTGGACTAATGTGATTCTAACTAACACTTAACTAGAATTACTGCCATTTAACAAAAAAAAACACACTTTACTTGTAACTTATGTAAAACAGATGTCAACAACATCAAATTAGAAGAGGCTACACTAACATCAGTACGGTCGCATCCTATTGTGCAGTAAACAAACACAGGCAGGTGATAATTATGGGCTGAGCTTTCTGTCTCTCAACATTCAGAATACAGCAGGCCTAAAACTTCTCCCACAAAAATGAAGCATCGAGCTAAACAAAAACACACTTTTTACTAAACTGGCTGTCAGAGAGCTCAGCTCTGCAAACACTGAAGCCCAAGGTGCAGCTCACGTTACCTTGACAGACCAAGGACTTAAATCACCACCTGCTCCATGATCTGCAAGCTGGACTAAGACACTGATAGATAGGTATGTTGAACTGTTCAGTCTGTTGTCTTCAGAGATCTAACTGGTAAAATACAGACATAAAAAAAGGCCACAGTGTTATCTGACATTTAAAAGTGTTCACTGCTTGATTCTGCCACAACAACACAACTTAATACCTTTCTAAGTAAGTACTTCCTTTATAAAACATTAACTTAGTTACTTTTTGATAGTAGTAACTAGTATATGTAGCTAATTACTGCTTTCACACTGTTAAAAGTTTTAAGATGCTCAGGTTTATAAAGGGATATTACGCTTTCAGCGGGTAATCGAGCATTATTGTGATTCCCATCTACAAACCAGGTAAAATACATTGAAAAGACAACTTGTCCTATTTATCTTACATGTTGTCCTTGTTGGTTAAATTATGCAAAACGCCAAACACCCCAAGTGTTCTCTGAAATGAATATAATAATGTGCATTATATGTGCCTATAGTTGTTTAACACTAAAACACATCAAACAACAGCTCAATGTCAATGAAACAAACATGCTGGGAGAAAATGCACAAGGCAGACATGTTGTAGCAGGAAAACCACATGGAGTAAACAGTGAGAAACCTGCAAGTCCTGTCACAGGCCGTCACAACAGTGAGCAGAGAGAGAGGGGGGGGGGGGGGGGGGAGAGGGAGAGAGAGAGAGAGAGAGGGAGAGAGAGAAGGTTGGAGGCTTGTTAGATGGAGGGAGGCCCCTGTCTCTAACCTGCCCGGTGGCAGTAGCTGAACTGTCAGCGCCTGGCCCTGTCATTTGGAAACTTTGCTGTTTAGAGGTGACAGCCGCCCACGGACACAAGCTGTACACACTCCCAAGCTCCATACACACACAAACACGCTGAAGATGAGGCTTGGGTGGTGAGTGGGCCCTGTTTGACACTTCCATGTTTGACACCTCCACATCCCTCTGCACGTCGTGCCCTCCGCGGGCTTTTCTCACTGTGTTGATGTGTCCCTCGCCCATTTTAGAGGACGACCAAACTATATGTGTGTGTGTGTGTGTGTGTGTGTGGGTGGGTGTGTGTTGTTCACAAATATGAATGCACTTAGCAATTTAGTAACCCTCATTTATTGACTATCTATTGCAAATTGCCGCAAGTGTATAACAATTAATGAATGCATGTCAATACTGTGTATTCTTTCAAACTGATTTGTCGAGTATAACTTCAGCTTCATAGCTTTACATTGAGAAGTCTGGAGGGGAGACATCAGTTGGGCATTGTTATGTGAGTATTTTTGTGATGCTTACCTGCCTAATTACAGGTGCCCTGGGGTGTGTGTGTGTGTGTGTGTGTGTGTGTGTGTGTGTGTGTGTGTGTGTGTGTGTGTGTGTGTGTGTGTGTGTGTGTTAGCAAGAGTTAGTTTAGTACGTGTTGAAGGAGACAGACAAGGTGGGAAGGGCGGTGAGGAGAACAGCAGGGTTTCTCATCAGCAAGCTGTAAATGGTCCCACCATCAACAGCCCCCCCAGACTCCCCACCCACAACACATCCACTCATACACACACACACACACACAGACACACATTTACACGCACACACAGACCCACATTTATTCGCACTGTGGTAATTGCCGCGCCGGCTCATTTGAGCTTGTCATTTCCCCCGATAAGACTGCAGTATTAAAAATGACAAAAGATTGATACACACTCTCTCACACTAACATGCACGCACACACAAACACACTCACACGCAACGCACATCGCACAGTGTCCATGAGGCAGGCGAGGGTGGGGCTGATATTGCAGATTCTACAGGCGAGATAGAAGGGAAATGTGATTTCACACTTTTTGTTTTTCAGAGCTGAAACAACGAGATGTTGCACAAAACAAAAGGAGAGAGAAAAAAAAAAGTTTTGGCAAAGAGATGTTTGGGTGCAAACAACACTGTGAACGGAAACAAAATAATTAGTGCCTTTCTCAGAAGAGGAAAATGTGAAAAAAACAACAACTATCCATTATTCCTGAATCGGTCTATAAACCTTTTTAATTAACAATGAGTTACTAAAAGGTTACTCTATTTGCAAAGTCAGCAAAATACTAAAGAGAATAAAAGTAAGGTGCCATCATAATGTCAGAACTTATCTATCACCAGGCATAGAACCGTCATACCATGTGCTGGGTAAATGGAGGAAATAGTCATTGTTACATTAAGTATCAACACATAGAGGAGTAAGAGATACCAGAGTTAATTGGGAGCGCAGTGAGGACAGTACACAGAGGCGGTGAGAGCGGAGGAACGAAGCTGATGTCTGCGCCTCAAATGGAAGGAAGCAGCGCGTTCACAGTTCATTACCACTTCCCTTCGCTCGCTAATCACAACGCACTACAACGTGTCAAAAGGGAAGTGTTTTCATTTTTACTGAGAAGACCGAGATGTGTGTCTGCTTTTGCGTGCGAGTGTGTGAAGGAAGGCGTGGGTTAAAAGTCTACAGGACCGTGTCGCTGTGTGAGGGTGTAGACAGTGTGGGGTTTGTGTCTGTGTTTGCAAACACGTGTGCAGCAGTGCATGTCTGTGTGTTTCATGTTGTGGCCGTTTGTCTTAAACATTTTAATCCTGTCAAATTATTCACAACTAAATGACACCAAAACATCCAACTGAAAAAGTTGAAAAGTTGAGAGCTTGAAGGAGTTTTGTCAATTAGATTGGGCATTCACAACATTTGATCATCAAGTGGAAAAAAGCTGATAACACTAAAAGTAAATCTAAAGATAGTGGAGAACAATTCTGGAGAAGCTGTACATTTTGCCAGTGGTATTACAAAGTGTGCTTGTTCTACCATTATCCTCCAGGACAATACAAGTAACTGGACCCCTGTGACACTGTGACACAATCAGCATCCATCCTGAGAGCTAACTGGTTGAGAGCCTTCAGTTGTCTCACACTTCAGACAGGCAGCAGCAGCAGGAGGAGGAGTCAAGGGAGGACACAACTCATTTATGCCTTTCTCTGGGCTAACTCTGGTTATTAGCTGGAATCAAATGAGCCAACACTTCTTCTTGTGCCACGGGCAGGCCCGACGTGAGAGAGAGAGAGAGAGAGAGAGAGAGAGAGAGAGAGAGAGAGAGAGAGAGAGAGAGAGAGCAAAGTAGAGCAGGCAGGAGAAAGTGAGAGCAAAATAGAAAGAACTGTAAACTTCCATTAGAGGAATCTGACGGCATCACGCATAATAGATGGGCCAGGATCCACAGCCAGAGAAAAAAGAAAAATGCTCCAAATTAAAAGTATTTTTCAACTCAGATTTTGCGCTCAGTGTTTCTTCAAGTGGCCCTCGTGAGATAACAGCCATTTCCTGTTAAGATGTCAGCTGATTGATTTCAACAGAACTTGTGACTGATAATTGCATTTTTTATTTATTGTCTTTCTCTAAAGGCCTACCTATTGACTGCAAAATGCGAGGATTGAAAATGAGCTCCAAGTATAAAGGCCGACCAAGGCAAGAAACGCTGTTGACAGTAACTGACGAAAGAGTCCACAGGCATGCTGCAGCAGTGCTTTGAGCTTTAGTCCTTTAAAGGGCCAAGACATTATTTGGAATAAGGCCTCCGTTCCAGTGTACATGCACCGCGAGAGAATCAATCTAGTGATGAAAAAATGTCAGACTCTGCAACTGTAGCTTACAATAAAGCCTTTGGACCTTCATTCAGTTGACCTTGCTTAACAAGTTATCAAAAAAGGCAAAGCGGTGGTTGTACGTCTCATGGTGCAACCATGGACAAGCACATTTAGTACAAGCTCTACACTTGACTTAAAAAAATAAATAAAAAAAAGTGACGCACTATCTCTCTGGCTTATGGGGATACAACAAATCGCCCTCTGGGGACAAATTAAGTTAAAGATGAGTTGATATCTCAAAGCGGACAACAACTCGACTTCTGCTATGCTACGTATTTGTGCTGTTTGACTTCAGGGATTAAACCAGGAACGGGGATTTTGGTAGCATGTGCTGGATGCCTGGTCCAGTTTGAGTCCGATGTACATTGGAAGAGCTAATCGATCTCCAGCCACATTATCTCGGTGTGTTAGTCCGCCTCGAGAAATACGATGATGTACTATTTCAGTTCGATTAAATGCTTTTTAAAACTCCAGTTAAAGTGGGACTGACACAATCATTCGACCTTTTCTAATTACATTTTCAACATACTGACTGTAGATCTTGTACTGTGACCAGACGACTGCCATACTACCATTTTTAGGAGGAAAACAAATTCCATCTCAGTCACAGCATACCAATATACTACATGTACTCATTTTGTGTAAACAATACAGTGTTCAGTCTGTGCATTCCAATCTGCTCTTTGTGTGCCTGTTACAAAAGGAGTCAGATTCCTGCACCTGGAATCAAAGCCCCCTTCACATTTGTTCCTTGTCATTTGTGCATTTTTGTTTCTCCATTCGACAGCGTCAACGACTGTGGCGAGTCAGCTAATTTGCCCTCCAAGGTTGTTTTGCAGCCTCCCACCCCCCTCGCTTTTTTGGCAGTTTGAGCAGCATCCTCAGTGAGCGCTGGCCCTCATTACTCTCTGCTGTGTCTTTTGGCCTAAAGGCTGCGCTCCCTTGTCCTCCATTCCCCAGTCCTGGTCTCCCTGCCGAGCTGTGGGCGTCAGCCTTATCTCACTGGTCCACAAAGCTCCTTTGGAGGTGTGCTGCTATCCACTCGCAGCACGTTGTTCCCAATCAACTCCCTTCCACGTCTTTTAAGGCAGAACATTCTGCCAACTTGCCCCCACAATTAGGACAGGGCAGACTATGACTGGGAGAGGTTCAGGCAAACGACAGTTCGATGCATCAAACAGATAATGGTGTTATTTTCGTTTTAGCCACCACATGCTTTACCTGATCGAGATGTTACTCATTAATCGATCACGAAAAGACACATTAGACTAAAAGACCTGACTATGACACGACATGAACTAGGACACATTCAATGCAGCTTATAAAAGCTAAACGTTACATTTGTTTTCACATTATGACAAAAGTTACGAAAGACACAGCTTTGGGCTCGAGGTTGTGTATGAATAAATGAAAGGCTGAGAGAAAATCAATTTCCTGCAGTCTGCACATCATCGTAGCTGCTGCAAAAAGCTTGCAGCTAACTCACATTTGTGATAAACACAGTGTCACAAATTTAATATGGACACATACAGTAAATAGACAAATACATTCTCTCACAACTTAATCTGCATTTTGCTAGGTCATTTCTGATTTGGCATTCAGCCCCCTCGATCCAATTTACAGAGAATGTCTAGTGTCAGAGAGAAGGGGAATTTATTCCGAGCCAATAAAAAACAGCCGCTTGGCGAAAATCACCATGGGCAAGTCATTAAAAGTGGGAGAGGAGCTGGGTGTGTGGAAATGGCTCATCGGCTCATCAGCTCCCCGGGTGCTACTCACAACAAGAGACCTGGACACGTAGACCGAGGACCTGATGAATTGAGCCATAAAGGTGATTGGCTCAAATGAAAGTCTGCGCCTGTGAGGCAAAACACATCCGTTTGATTTGAATACATCACCGTGGCGAAAGGGGCGGCATGCTCAACCTGGAAGAAAATGATACATGGGCATAAACAGGAGATTTGCACCGGGGCTCAGTGTGAATTCCAACATCAAACCTTGCTGGGGAGGGAGACACGCCGAGCCTGTGGGATACATAAGCCTTCATTACCGTGCTGCTACTGGTTGTCAGGTTACGAATGCAGGGCCTCGGGTGCAATGTGTGATTGTGGAGCAGCGGCTGCCTGCTAATTACCAACCTAGGCAACACGCAGCCATTAAAAACGCAACCCCGAGTGTCTGCTGAGCTAATTTGTCTAATTACATCTTTGTAACTTATGAAAAGACCTAACATTACCCTGAAGGCTTGCTTTAGGAGGAGAAGCTGCGTAGATGGCAAAGGAAAACTTTGCTGTCTTACTACAGCTTCGATAGCTGCGAGGCACTTGGAGTATAGGAAATATTTCGGGAGGGGTAGGTGGTGGAGCCCCTGTTGGCTGATGCTGAACTATTTCTATATCCCCGAGATTCCTCTCCCATGGGACAGCCACCCACATCCAGCCGACAAGCCTCCTGTTTATTTTTCTCATCATTAATGTGGCATTTTTTCAGAATTGTATCAGCAAAACCAATATTTGGTGCCAGTTATGAGACACGTTGGCTCCCCAGTCAGTGTAATAGATTGTGACTGAGCCGTCACAGCGATGAGGGCCTATGGCAGCTCTGTTAACAAGCATCTCTAACAGGGGGAGGAGAGGGGAGAGGGGCGGGCCCTTTCCTGACATGTGTCACTTATCCGAAATTTGAAAAACCTTAAACTAAAGAAAATGGTCCAATTACAGTGATTGTGAAATGTGAATGTGTTTCCGAGTTGAGCGCTGTGTTTGGGAACAATTTGCATTCAAAGCATCTGGGTCATATCTGGCAGATGCTGTTGAGCAAATCGAATCACTGCGATTGTTGGTTAATAACTTAGACACTCTATCATATCACCTCAGCCTGAATGACAGAGACGAAATGGAGCGCCTTAAATCAGAGATGATCAGAGATAAAGAGAATGATCATGGCAGACGGAGTCAGAAAAAGAACAAACAGGAAGATGGCATCTTCCTTCCTTCTTCCTCCTCTCAACAATGACAGCGGCTGGTAGACTGAGATAACATCTCTGAGTTTCAGCTTAGTGACTCCCATGAGCCGGAGAACTCGGTTATTTTTGGGGCAGATCTCTTGCGTACGTGGGGCCAGGCTCATCTTTCAGTCCCTGCTTTACTTCCTCCTCTGCAGTCCCCACGTGGCTGACCGTGCCAGCCATCCACCAAAACACTGCCAAATGTATTTCAACTCAGTTCAATTCAAAAATTCAACTGCCAAATGTATTTGGCATGTTTGAGGTTTCAATGATCAAACATGGGAGACAAATTATAACTTGTGTACGTCCACATGCACTTATGAGCTCACCTTATAGGTTTAAAATTGTCACCGTTAGATAAGATCCAAAAAACGTTGACCTGGTTCTACAGAAATGATAATCCTACTTGAAGAATCTCTGTCTTAAATTTGCAATCAGAAGAAAAAAGCAATGCCATTGTGGTTTGCACTGCGTCAGTCTTGACTCAACCCACTCATTTGTGGAGAGCGTGGTGCAATCGGGTACAGCCAAAGATGTGTCAACTGAAACCTAGACACGACCTCAGAGATCTGATGGGGCCCGCTATCATGTCTACTTTTTCCTCGCCTCGCCTCAACTCTCTCGCTGCCTCTCGTCTCTCTCTCTCTCTCTTTTTTTTTTTGTTCTAATCAGGTGAGATTTTATCAGGCTCCTTCTGTCAGTAACCGCTATCGGTTGTGAAATTTCAGAAGGCAGAGCGTGTGAGAACCACAGTATCAGTTGTGCTCATCTCGCCCAGCACCTTTACAGACACGCGGGCGGTTTATGAAAAGGCGAGAAAAGCTTCACAAAGAGCATATCGGAGGCCATTTTTTGAACACAAACTGACAGTGGAAATATTTCACACAATGTTCAACCTGTTTTTCACTGTTTCATCCCTTTTTTGTGCTTGTTTGGTTCATACACGATCCCACTACTCATTGTTGCTTTACACAAGATCATTTTTCAACATTGCGAAATAACATTTGGTGAGAGGGCCTCCTTTTGCATGAATCTTCTCTACTGATATGGAACAGAAATGTGAGATGAGATAGTCTGCTGGCTTAGAAATCTGTATCAATCAGTCCATTCTAAGCCATGAATACAAACACCTGAAGGACAAAAACAGAGCTGAAGGATGGTTTCTCCCTGTGGGCCCACATTATGAGCACTAAAGCACCATCCTATTCTTCCCTGAGCTACACCAATGCTCTAAATTCCATATCACCATCAAAGTTAATTCTTTGCACATACAATCGAGCTGACTTATTGAATTTCAGGTCCGGAAAAATACAACACGAGCTCCCAGCATGGATTCTCACTAACACAAAGTAATCCCCTGGTCTCTCCCGAGATTCACTCTCCCAGTGAGCAGAAAGGTAATCCAGCTGAGAAGATTTTTTTTTTTTTTTTTTTTTTCAAGAACGTCAAATCTCAGCATGAGCTGGTAACAAAAAAACAAAAAAAACGAGTGAAACTTGTTCAAATGAGAGCAGTTACACAAGTGAAAAAGATTTGTAAAACACAAATCAATGAACAAGTCCTGTGATTTGGAAAACATCGTTCAGGGTTTTATTTTATTTTTAATAACAATATTAAATCAATACTTGACTTATATATGAAAAAAAAAACAAAAAAAAAAAACTTGCATACCAAGCATTTAAATCACCATACAGGTGTTCATTAATTTTCATTGTTTTGAAAAACATTTTTTGTGCCATTTTTGCCTTCATCAGACGGGACAGCTGAAGACAGACATCAAAGGGCTGAGGCAGGACTCGAACCCACAGCCGCTGCAACATGGAACACAAGCTCCTTTGCAGGGCCGCACGACGGAACCACCGGGCCACTGGCGCCCCTGTGCTGCTGGGCAGTTCTACATCACATTGCTGAAAAAAACAGCAACAAGAAAAGTTTTCACCCAGTCTCAAACTGGTTTCTGGGGTGATAATCCCAGAAGAGTAACAATGTTTGCCTTCCTGATTCACAGGATTTCTGCAAACGGTTAGGGATTGCTTGTGATTACAGAGAGAGACATCGACTTTCAAGTACTAATTTCTAATAGGTGATCTGTTCTTGTCCTCCTGATTCCTTGAGGTGCTGCCATCTCCTTTTCTTTCCTCCTTCCAAATGCATTAGCATAGCTAGCAGTGCGGGGGCGTCGGTGGCTCCATCAGTAATGTCATGGGCACTTTAACATGATGAAGCACGCCGTGGCCCCGCTGGCATGAATAATTCACATTACCACGCGCCCAGAGAGAGAGAGAGGGAGAGAGAGGGACTGACTTTGCTACAATGAATTGTTGGAACAGATGTGTGATTTTTGGGGCGCGCGGGCCTCTGTTTTGGGTGAGCGAGCAATTTTAATTCAATTTGATATTTGTCTTTTTTAAAGCGAGGTGAGACCTTGAGCTGGGCTGGGGAGAATGAATGCTGGAGGATCAGATGAAGGAGCTGTGGTTATGTGGTGGGAGAGGAAGTGGAGGAGGTGGGGGGGAGGGGAGGTCCTCCTCGCTATCCATCACAGTGGCACTTCAATGATTGTCAAATAAGTAGCCCTGTCCAAACCCATCTTTTTTCATTATATATGAATGAATCTATCTGGGGATCACATCATCCAGCACATGGGAGGGCTCCGTCTCATATACATGATCGGGAGAGGATATGGAAATGGATACATGATAGCAGAGCAGCTTGGATGAGGAGATGGATTCACATGGCTGGCTGGGAGAATGGACCACTATGAGATCGGAGCACTTAGTCTATTCAGTCAAGACTTTGAAATAGGAAATGTACAAGCTACTGCTCCCCATACCAGCAGACGCAGTCTCTGAGAACTTAAAGCAACACATTGCTTCTTATTTTCTCATGCTAGCTCTTAAAGTAACACCGACAAATCTTTGCGAAACGTGTTCCATTAAAAGTCTTGGAAAAACTTAACACAATATTTCTCATGCTTCGGATGCTTTGAGGTTTAGGCAGTTTAAAACATCTTACCTCGAGGCTCTTGGCTCCAAAGCTGACGTGAGAACTTTAACGTAAATAATTCAGCAAAGGTGGGTGAGAACTCGTGGCACTGGATTAAGGAGAGGAAAGCTGCTCTCAATCCATTTCCAAATTGTCACGGGGCCTTCTAAGAGGCAAAACAAACCCACCTTAATCTCTGCTAATCATACTTAAGCATGAATGTTTCATGTGGAAATGCCTGGTTACAATTTAGAGGCTTTTGCTCATTCCTGGGGTAACCCTGTTAAAATCCAGAAATCCTTTTGGCCACAACAAAGAGGAAATGTGATGTAGAGACATCAGATGCGGTGCGGTGCGCACAGCATGTAAGTGGGAGGAAGCAGAATCCCACATTACAGACACCATGTTTGTTGACTACATGAAACACTGAAGATAATGAATTCAGGCTGCCAAATTTCAAGATGTGCCAAAAGATAAAGCTGTTATAAACAAGAAAAAAAACAGGAACGATAACATCAGTGATTGGTTGTGATTAACATCAGACTTCTAACTCGTGTCTCAGAAATTCAAATTA
The DNA here is from genome assembly GCF_947650265.1 of Symphodus melops. Taxonomy (NCBI): domain Eukaryota; kingdom Metazoa; phylum Chordata; class Actinopteri; order Labriformes; family Labridae; genus Symphodus; species Symphodus melops. Next base: position 35,756,614 of record NC_136691.1, on the reverse strand, counting down.
CAATCCTGATGTTGGCAATGCCGGGGACCAACCTAATATTATTATTATTCAAGACGGAGCATAACCCAGCGGCAGGATGATTACATTTGACTTGCAATGATCCCACCCTCCTGCATTAGAAAACAACAGCTTGGAAAAAACTAAGACGTATTCCCTAAAGTAACATTGTTACTCCCGACTTGCTTTAAAACAAATCTTATCACGGTGGTGAAAAGTGCTTTGATTTCTCCTGCATTTAGAGAACCGAGATAAAAGTCCAACCCATCTGTCCTTTAACTTTGTGGGGTGCAGAGTGGTGAAGGGAAGGATTTACCACATGCAGCATGGAAAAGTGCATCTGCATCCGCCACACTGCTCCCACTCGCACCATTATCCTCATTGCCTATCACTTCCCCAGCTGAGCCCCTTTTGGAAACAGGGGCTGACACTTCATCGGCAGGTAAACACCTCTAAAAGGATCTGACACCCTGTAATGGAAGAAAAAAAAAAAAACACTTCTGTATTGTTTGGGACCCCTGGCGCTGAGCTGGGCTTATGCCGGAGTAAGCCATTGTCTGGTGTCACCTAATTGGATCAAGTTTGTGTGCAGAACAGATGCTTACGGCTGGCAGAGGTAAACACTGGACCAAAAGATGCCAGGGCTGAAATTGCTTTGAAAATCGTTTCTGCCTGCATGGAACGAATAGCAGAGAAAAATACAGTATAAAAGAACATTTGTGGCCCGCTGTGGAAAGTAATAAACACTTTCCCTTTGGTGTGGTTTCAAAAAGGGTCCCATTTTTCTTTCGCTCAGCTAAGGGGCCCAGCTATGCAAGTTTGAAAGGGAATGTGTCGATTCAGAACGAGGCCGGGGCAGTTAGTCGTGCTCATTACATAAGTGATGATGCTTAGCCAAGGAGAAATTATACCTGGGAAGTCGAGTACCGCTGATCTAATTAAAAGAGCTGGCGAAAGGTGTCATTAGGGTCTGACAGTCTCAAGCCCTGAGTGTTTCCTACTTAAAGCGAGCTGCCGGAAAGTAAGAAACAACTGCATAAACAAAGAGATGAAGAGAGACACAGTGAGACAAGGAAGCACTATTTCCAATCAAGCATCTGCCTCGCCTCGACACAGCTCGATTTAACCTTGAAGAGTAATGAGATCTGACTTGCTTAAATGTTAGCATTCTTAAATCATCAGGAAGTGCCTCCAAGGAGCCGATAATCACTGTGCCAAATTGCTGCGCTCGCTAATTTCATTTCTCCCAAGCATTTGCTTGCAGTTAGTGTCGATTATTCAAGAACAGGCATTTAATGCTGCCAGGTCCCAGGGGTGTTACATTAAAATGTAATAACTTGCAACATAAATGAAAACAAAAACCATTACTTTCTTCCCACAACAAATTTCTTCCCTCCTCCCTTTTCCGACGCCACCTCGTTCCCTCCTTCCCTCCTCAATCTCTCTCCACTCCCTCCCTCCATGGTGGGAGTTCGAATCTAATTCTCAGCCCATCTGGCAGGCGTAATGAAGGCGGGCCGGGCTTGCGGTGCCCTGCTGCCACGGCTCGGTGGAGCAGGAGGCTAGCTGGCAGATTGGGCCGGGATGAGTGGTGGGGAGTCGAGGAACCTGCTGGGTGAGTAAGCCGGCCCAGTTAATCTCCCATGTGCCCCAGTGTGATCGGGGCCAAGGCCAACCTCACGCTGAGGTCACAGTGGATGCGGTCTGGAGAGAGGATGGTCGTGGGCAGAAGTACTGCGTGAGTCTGGCATTCATTTACACTTCTTGGCATTTCGACGACTCTTCTATCCGAAAACACTTTCAGTGAGAGAAACAGTAAAATTAACTTCTTCTCGCTCTAAGTAGGAGTGTAGTGGGGTCACAGTATGCTGTGTAGTGTTTGACTTGGCAGCCATGAGAGACATAAAGGATTGTAACACAGCAGGTAAGAAACTGCACATTTATATATATAAAGGCCACTTTGATGGACAAATTCTTTACCATTTTACGAACATAAATGCTATTGTCACAGATGCATTAAAGGTCCAGTTGTGTTCAGCGTATGGAAAAAGACAGAAATAGTCAAACAGGTAGATGCATCCTGCACAGGTGCAGCCTCAAAGGAAAAAAAAAAGATAAATAGACTTAGCACCATCTGGCAGAGGCAGAAGTACATGAGGATTTACATATGGTCAACATGGCAAATACAAACGTGAGTTAGGGCTGCATTACACATTTAAAGGGACAGCAGCGCAACACAACAGTGCATATCTTTATTGAAATATGCAGTTTCAAGGAAAATGTGTTTGACTTATCTCACTATACAAACAAAATTGAAGTGATGGGAATTAGAAGTGCTCTAACAATACTGTTAAATTTTTAAAAATATAATATTCAGATGTGTCTCCCAGGACTGCTAAATCCCCCCTGATGGAGCCAGTAAACAGCTAGTGGGAGAGTGCCACTGGCAGACACTGGAAAAGCCGTGCAATTATGATTAAGCTTCTTTATCTAAACACAAACTCCTCTCAAATCGCTGAAATCTGCCTGCCGTGTGTGAAGGCACGTAGGGGGGAAGTGGCAAAACAGCCAAAAAAACCACTGCAAGAGATCTGCAGTTGCAAACACGGGCCTATGTGTTTATGCTTCTCTGGAGCCGTGCATGAGTTTACCAATGGCTGTGTATACCTTGTTTCGACCTGAATTACTTTAAAGTTACTGTTAAGCTAGCACCTCAATGCAAGTTGAGCAAATGATAAGAATTTCTGCACCTGCTCGGAGACTCTGTTTACCCACGAGGTAAAACCCTTGCATGTGCATGACGTCAAAGAGACACGGCAGCCACAACTGAAACCTCTCAGAGTTAGAGAGTCATGGGAAAGAGAAAAAAGAAAAACAGAAATTAAATAGGCAGAGAGAGAAAAAAAAAAAAAAAAAATCTCACAACAACCTAACAGGAAGCTCGACTGACAAAAACAGCAGGTTTCCCTAAGCTGTTCGCCGGCCTCTGGAGAAACCACAACACTGTCATTAACAGTTACTCTCCTCATAAACACAGCAGCATCAGCTGGAGGTATAATTGCCCCTGCTTCTCCTGTAATCTTATACCTTACCTGCTGTTACTGTCAGACACCTTCTCCACTGAGAGAGACAGAGAGACAGCGAGCAGGAGAGATATGAGGAGGGGGGGGGACATATATGTCTGGTGCATTTGGAGGCAGGGTAGGTGTTGCCTGTTTGCTGTCAGGTACAAGGTAAGGGAAGTAAAAAGACGAGTGAAGAGAGAGAAAGGAAAAGGAGAAAAAACACATGCCAGGAAATCAAATGAGCCGAATGTTGCTTACTGAAATCCCATGAGCAAGGCTCAGGGGCTCGGATGGAGGGAAATCGTGTTCTTTTTCGTTGAGTGATTAGAAGACGAGTGGCAGAACATGACCTACTTAGTATAACTTTTTTGTACACGTTTTGGAAAAGGTACTTATGCGGGTAGAGTCAGAGAGGCAGGTGGGGGCTTTAACCCTAATAGATTCATAGAAACATTACAGATAGCAGGAATAATTGCCAGAGGGTGTTTGTGAATATGGAATAAAGTCTCTTCATCTCTTGACCTCAGAAACTCAAACAAGGGGCTCACACTCATCCTCTCTGCTCCGACTCTGCAGCCCAACAGCACAGATGGATGTGTTTGATTCTACAGATTTGCAAGGTTAAAATGCAAAACAAAATATGAATTAAACATCATCTGACACCCTCTAAGGGCTACAAAAGGAGGTTTTAGTACCTTTAAAATAAGCCCAGAGAGTGTGTTGGTGGGAGGTGTGAATATTGAGAGCTGGAAACCTGCTTTTTCTAAATCTGTGTGTGAAAAAGGCAAAGCGTTTTTTTTTCTCCTTTCTCTGCCCTGTTAGAATCCCATCCTAGAAAATCCACCGAGGCCATGAAAAAGGAACTCTTTAGCTTTGCTGTAGAAATGGGCCTGCCTCTGGCTCCTCTTAATTTCAGGCTTTGTTTGTGCAGTGTCGGGGAAGTGTTACGGGTTTGCGGGAAACCCGCAGGCCTTTTGTCTCATCACTAGAGGTGGTTGCTGCTTGGTGCCTGAAGCGATCTGTTGGCATACACCTTTTGTTCTAACTCGCCGCACAAGATTTGGTCACAGGTCGCACATTACAGGAAACACAGCTAGCACAGGTACACTGCTTGTGGCAGCGCTCAGTAGAGGCCTGCCCTGAATCTACTCATTCAGTCAGAGAACTGATTATGATTTGTGAAGGAGGCGTGTTGGAGACATGTTTAAGGATGAAATATCTTGCAAACCACGCTCTCTTTTTATTAAATGCATTAAGGCCCAAACTAAAACGGCTTCCTCTGCATTTCTTGAACATTGGCTGTGCTGCAATGCCTGCTTCTTTAAATGGCACACACCAATATTACACTTGTGGCACTGAATTAATAAGCTGCAGCGTGATAAATCTCTATGATTTATGATGTCCCTCCAGTGTATAATCAGGCTGAATGAGCGCTAGAGAGAGAGTCAGACGGAGGGAGGGTGAAGGAGACAGAGACATGGCTGGGTCTGAATTGAGACACAATAGACCAGTCCCTTCTTCTGCAGAGCTGAAGGGTCAGGCTTACGTAGCTTTCAATGAGAAGTGTGAAACAGCCGGACTCAGAAATCAGTGGGTGTTGTGTTAAGCAGATGGAAAGAGATTAAAAAACCCCAAAAGTTCATCTTGCAGCCTGCCGTGAAATGTGACATATGGAACTGCCAAAACAGAACAAGCAGAAGTTCGTTTCCCCCCCCAAAAAAACGGTCTATTTCTTCTGGAGGCATGCATTCCCCATAAGGACGCTTTATGAGAATATCACACCTCTATGGAAGTCTCATCCCACAATCCACAGGAGGCTCTCTCTCCCTCCTGCCTGCTTCTGGTGGGCTGCCATCATTTTCATTCCCTGTTCCCAGATAGATGTTTGTAATTGGAGCTCTAATTTATGATCGGGCCTTGGTGCGGGATAATGATATGGAGCATTGTAATTTGCTGATGCAAATTGTACGTTATAATGGGGAGCCATAAAAGCCCCGGCAACATCTCGGAGACTTGCCAAACACCCTGAGCGTTCATTACAGCCCTCATTAAAACATCCACGTCGGCATTGGGAGCTCTTACAAATGGAAGGAGCATGTAATTGCTGCTTGATTGTGGTATATGTAACATATGATAAAGTGGAATTACCACTTTATTTGTCTACAGTGTCTGTGAAACTTAATGGGAGAAAGCCTGCAGTAAACAAATCCTCAGAGCATTATTTGATTGTTACATTATCGGGCTATTTGTTTAAAGTGGGCCAAATGTGAGTTAGGGGACAGTGCATCCAGGACAAACTAAGAATGATGATTATCAAGGCTGAGCTTAGGGGGCTAAAACTAATGCATGTACCCATGAGAGCCTGTGTTTCATTTGGACTTACTCCAGCATGGGTGATAGCACAGCGCTTCGTCTGGGAATACATTAAGTGGATTGAATATAAGAAAAGATCAGTATTGTTCTTTTTCATTAGCAGGCGCCAAAGTCATCACCATACATTTGCAGTAATGGTGGTGAAACTCGATTAAAAAAAGTTTGAAATGAATCATTTGAGTCCGCTTTGGTGAAGTATATTTCACACTAATGCCAATTTGGGCTCTTGGAGAGTCGCTGGCCATTTTCAAACGTTGATCTTAATTCAGTCCTATCAAACGGCAGCTGTGTGGAAGGCGGCGAGGCTGAACGTCCCAGCATTTAAGCTGCCTTAAGAGCGAAGCCAAGTGGCAAAAGCAATTTGGAGTTCATTTAAAACAATTGAACTATGCTTGGGCTGGTTTTTCTTAGGCCCGTTCAACACTAATTCACAGTGTTGCCTTTTTATTCAAATGACCCCTCTCAGAGTCCCTTTGGTGTCGGTGCAGTTCTAATGCATCTCCATATAAACAAAACCATATAAAAACTACCACTCTGAAAATGAAGTTTCCCTCCTCAGCTCTGAACGATGGCAGGCCTCTACAACCAGAGCTGTGTGTGCTCAGCCACTGGAAAAGGATTTTCAACTGTGCCATTCAGTCGGGGCCCCAGAAGCCTACAGCCTTTATCTGCAGACTCGTTGATTGATGTGTTGTGGGCCCTGCTGTGGTTAACAGCAATTTTTATCTGTTGCTAGCGGCAACAGCCCTGGTCCCTGGCGCGCAGAGAACAGCAGGGCCTGGGATCTGAAGCCGGACCGCACACAGGGATAAACAAATAGGGTTTTCAAGGCGGACAGCCCTCATAGAGAGGACCCTGACAGGCAGCGCCCCACCCGAAGGCCAGGACAATGTCAGGGCCCCAGCCCACTCCTGCAGGCCTCTGCCTTTCCTTCACTAATTTTCACCATGTGCAGAGCCAGTGGTGTGGAGACACCTGCACACCCCGCTGAAAAGCCGGCAGAACACAAGAAACAGGCGGGCAGATTGATCTCCAGAGATACTCCCAGACTGACATCTGTGTGCAGAGATTTGGATACAGAGAAATGCTTCAGAAATAGCTGAGTGTAAGAAACAATTCCACCCAATTTTCTCCAATTGCTACGTTTAACATTTAATCCAGGGAATCTCTGACGTTGTGTTTAACAAAGCGTAACGCTTTTAATGGCTTCTATTATAATTTAGTTAAATAATCCTTGTATTTGATAAAGATCTTGTTAAAAGCCTTGTCACTCCAATAAGGAAGTGCATTTGACACAAAATGGAGGTCGTGAATGCCAAATCAATTAAAACGAGGCTGTTTAAGAATTCACAAATGAATGTGAGATGCTCTGTTCAGAGTGTAGACTCATTTAGCGTTAAATATGATTATGACAACCCAAGCAGGGCAAAGAATGGGTGTGTCTAAGAGCTCCGAGCACTCTCGCTCAACCCAAACACAGCAGCTAAGGTTTTACTGAAATCGGCGAGATAAACCCTCCCAAAACAGGCTAGTCCGATTATAGTGTCACAGACAAAGCTCTATGCTTTTATCGTGCATGAAAACATGAGCCCCAGCTTGGCCTTGGGGTGGTTTTAAAACATGGGGGGTGGGACCGAAGCTCAATCACTTCATCTGAAAGGAAAGGGAGGTGTGTTGTCTTTTTCTCTTAGCAATAATGTCTCCTCCTCTATACAGTGAATCCAGCCCAGGGGTGGTGACAGGATAGGCAGATAGCTGCAGTGAGATTCTTTGACATTTTCCTCGTCTCTTGCAGCCCGTATCTCCCAGGCACAGAGGGGGACGTCGGGTTCTTTATCTAGGAGCCCCTCCGAGAGGATGATAAATCGCCAGAGCCCGAGCCCATCACTAGTGGAGCCACAAGCAGGTAGCAGCGCAGGAAACAAGGCAGAGATATTGTCTCCCAAACACAGCCGAGGCTATAATGAAGCCTGCACAAAGCGGACAGGAGAGAGTCGGCCTGATAAACAATTCCATTTCCAGTCTTCCACAGAGAGCGAGATAGCGAGTCCCAGTCCTGCTGCTACATATCGCTGCTGGACTCAATGGCCCACAGATTAACCCTCAGCCCTGAGGGGGAGGAAGGGTGGTGGGGATTTCATGCCGGGGAGTTTCATCACATGGATAAACACATCATGTTTGGATAAATAAGTAAGTTGAAAGAGTTTCTCCTAACACCCAGCTAAATCGTTGCTTTTTCAGGTAAGAGGATAGCAAACATCCTGACAATGATTTTATCAGTGTGCTATGTTGAATTAGGTCTTCTCCGTCCCTAATAGCTTGCCTGCACTCACATTGCTCCAAACCTGAGTAAGGTGACCTTAAGTACATACATCATTACTTCAGAAGAAAGGCTCGCCGTGGAATCTCCCAAAGACCTCCAAATTATTGTAGGTTTCATCCAGCTGACTCTGAATATTTGCGACGGCCCAAAGCTTGTGTATATACTCCCTTTGCCACTATTGTTTAACATTGGTGCGGTTCGTGCTGTGGCATCGATCAAGCGATATGTTATGTACACATTTCAGACCTGTGCTTGTGCTACTGCATGAGCCACCCTGTCGCCTCTTCAAGCCGCGCCAGAGCCACGGAAGTGCACCAACACAAGTCGAACAAACTGGAGTCAAACTAGTTTGGGCACCTTGCTGCTTGTCAACTGCGACACTGCGCACTTTGTAATGAAACACACTCATCTGTTCCTTTATTCTTAACTATGGGCTTTTATTGGAAAACAAAGAATGAATCGTTATATATCGTGTATTATAAGGCATCTTCAGTCAATAATAAGAACACAGTGTCATGGATTACACTGGGAGATTTCTACATTCTTTGCTTTTACATCCTTGTTTAAAACCATTCAAAAAGAGGCCATTCGAGCCTGGCAGGCACCATAGGAAGGAAGACATATGGAAGCATAAACAAGAAGAGGGGCTATCTCCTATACAAGTGGAAAACAAACTGTCAGGAGAGATTGCCTTTTTACCTCTTAGTGCCTTGTGACAGATAACCACATCCATCCAGCAGACTGATTTTTGAGTGTTTGTGGAGAGGAAATGCTCTAGATGGTGATCAGTGCCAGGGGCCAACCAGCAGATAGCCCTGTCCATGCTATTGGTGGCTGGTGGCGCTTCCTACGCCTGTGTGCATGCCTTTTTGACCCTTCCACACCCCCTCCAAACCTCACAAACAGCCCTCCACCCACATACACAGCGTCTCTCTTCCTCCAGCCATAACGCTCTATCTATCCCCTGGCCTTCTTCTCTTCCTCCTCCTCCTCCCATATCTACTCAGCTTCTGCCTTGCGGGCTCTCCAGAGCCCTCCGACCCCAGACTCCATGCCCATCCCCCCCCCCCCCCCCCCCCCCCCCAACACCTTCAAAACCATCATACTGTAAAGCCTGAAGCACTTACAGATAAAGACACCCCAGAAATCAAGGGGGCCCCGAAGCAGAGCAGATTGAGAGTCAGAGCTCAGCACCCAGGAGGTGTTCAGAGACTGCACACGCTGCAGATAGCACCGTCAGATAGCCAGAGAGGGGAGCCAGACAACATAAAACTTCCTGCCCTCGTTACTGGACTTTCCTGCGCTTTTACAAAACCCCCGCCCCCACACTACCAAGCCCTCTCCACCTCCAACTCTGCCCTCTCTCTCTTTCCCTTTCTGAATCCGCCGCCTTTCAGATAAAGAGAAGGCCTTGTTCCCTGCTGACTCAAACTGACAGCTCGAGCCAAAGGGCTCCACAAGCTTTTTCGGAAGGTCTTGTTTGTTTTCATCCATCTGTGAGTTTGCGGCCGCTGGGGAATAGGAATGTGACATGTTCTATTAAAACACGATAAAAAAAGAAAAGAAAAAAAAAAATCTCACGCAGATCAAGGTCTTTTGTAACTAAGCTTTGTTCGATGCTTTAACTGCAGTCCTTTGAGGCAGATTAACGATGACAAACCATTTATAGTTGTTTTGTTTGTCGGGATGATTGCTTCCAAGCTGCAATAAGAACTGCCATATGCCACTCATCTGCTAAAAGTAGCACACTTTAAAGAATGTTCTTCTTATGAGTTCCCCTTTGAGCAAAGGACATAAAGGACGACCGCTGTCTCTATTACCCAGAGACTAGACACATCATTGAAACAATGGGAGGGGAAGAGCACAAATCTACGGTTTGAAAATGCACTGGGGCAAGGCAACAGATGCTTTCAAGGGATAAAAATAGTCCAGCTCTGACAATTTGAGAGCTATTGTATGTTTAAAAGGATTAGACTGACATTTAGGCATAACACTAAGGCATAACTGAATACTCCTCATGGGCACATTTTCCTCAAACAATACATGTTCTCTGGCAAATACTATCACACTGACTAGCATTAACACAGTCAGATATTTCCAGCATATCTTCAGTCATGTTTTACAGCTATGAGGGGTTTCAGCATCTAATTGTGCATGCATTTCTTTATGGTAAGAAATTGCATTTATTGCGAAGATCAAGGCGCTTTTAAAAAAGCTTTTAGGCGTATTATCATATGTGAAAAAAGGGATTCTTCATCGACAGTCACCGGAGAAAGACATAAAACTCTGACAGCAAAATTGCAGCCGCTGCAACCAGAACTGATCGATGCCAATAAAACAAGACTCCGTTCGCCAAGGTAGCGCAGGACACCTTCCTGCAATTTAATCAGTCAGTCAGCCAGAATTAATGTTTCTAATATCATGATTTCTCCATTACTCTATTTAACATAATTAAAATGTCGAGCGCCGGGGCCATAAAGCGGGTCGTTGGAGATTGTAATTCTGCCGTAAAGCTATGAAGCATGAAAATGCCACTTACCGAGTAGCCGTGGCCTGACAGCGAGTGAGTGGAACTCTGTGGGGAGAAAGAGGAGAACAGGGATGACCTTTAAGGAGCGTTTCACTCGCTGACACAGACATGATGAAGCTGCGCCGCTTTAATATCAATATCTATGTTAACCTTTTACCCGCCCCGCCATGTAACCCACGCCCGTATGCATCACTCCCATTCGTCCTGGACTCCACCATGAGGGCGGCTGAGCGGCACCCTCTCCCAAAACAATCGCTATTGTTGACGTTGAATTATTATAACGTATAAGAAAACAATGTGAAACTTTGTGTTATCTATATAACAAATACATAATTAAAATGGTGCCACATAATAAATCGTGCTTGTACAGTAAGTGAACTGAACATGTGTTCTTTAACACTTTGAAATCTTTGATACTTAATAAGTGGCTCGTCTGTGGCTGCTGACCTTTTTTAACACAATTATTTATGCTTCTGAAAATGTTGTTCTCAAGTACTATTCCTCCTCAGCCTTGTTTCCACCAAGCGGATCGGTTCAGTACGGTACACGTTTATTGGCGTTCCCACTGTTAAAAGTTGGGAAGCGTGTTATAACTGGTCCTACTTTTGTGGTATCCTGGTGTTGAGGTGCCAAGTGTACCAGTGGCAACCCGCTAAAGTCTAGTGATGTGTTAGCATAATAAAGAGCTGTAATTGTAATCGTGCCTGTTATTCTGGGCTGCAAAGTTACAAATTATGGACTTTAACTTGGCTGTGTAATGATAGTAGAGACATTCAAAGGTGTTACGTGCTGTCTGGACATTAAAACGACGTAGCAGTCTTCCAGTAAACATAAGTAGTCTGATGTGTTGCGATACGTTTCTCTGCGTGTGATACAGTACTGTACAAAGAACCCTTATAATCTAACTGTAACATTATCCTGATGACAACATATTTAGTAACATATATAACTTGCAAATAAGGTTGAACATAAGAGGATTTGCCCAAATGTTCTGTATCTAACGAGCATGATGCTGGGTATGGAAATAATCATTTTTTACAGTAAAATGGATTCAAAACAAAAAATATGTAACAGGCTCGATGAAGATTTTTACCAATACAAGGTCCTTTTGATGCTTTTGTTCCCTTTTTTTTTTTTTTTTTTTTTTTAATAATTTTGGCACATTCAGAGCCACACCAAAATGTTCTTTGTTGTGTTATTCCAGCCCCTTTGTGCTCAGGATAATATCTCTTCATGCATTAAGGGAGATGTTTTGGCCCATCAAACACCTCCTGTGTTATCTCATGCAGTCCTCTAAATGCTGAACAAGAGCAGGAAAGAGACTGAAAACGCTGGGTTTTGTTCTGTTCTCTCCCTCTGTCTGTCAGCGCCCGGCACGAATACCAATCTCCAAATCCCTCCCTCCACTTCCACTTTTCACTTCTTTTATTCCTCTGTCTAGATTGGCAATTTCTACCCCCCTGGTCTCTGGAGGGGACTTTTCTGCTAGACCAATTTCATCCATAGGTCCACCTTCAATCCAAACGACCTCCCCCACACCTTCACCACCGCTGCCTCCCTTGTTTTGCACCCTCCCAAACCCCCTTATCCATTCTCAGACACCTGCTCTAGGCCTCAGCCCTCATCAGTGCCTGTGTGCCCCTCTGATTCGCGGGACGGCTCCTGTGGTGACGATTAGGGTGGAGTCCCGCCGTGAACCGGAAAGCAGGCTCTGCGGGAATCAAAAAGGCCATTCCCGCTCTGCTAGACCTCTCTGTTCCATCACTACGGCGACCAGGGAGGAGGCAAGAGGAGAGAGGGGAGGAAGAAGGCACAGAAGGCAAAAGCTGTGGATAAAAAAAAAAAAAGGGCCAAAAGTGTGTTTCAGGGAGAATGCGACGGTCTCTCGACTGTGTGTGTGTGTGTGTGTGTGTGTGTGTGTGTGCATGTTGTGAAGGTACTTAATGTGTATATGCTTGTGTTTGTGTGTGTGGGTGCATATGAGCATAGGTGGTGGGAGGCCAGGGCCATTTAGAATTAGCCCTTCTATGTAGAGTTCATTCAACTTGGAGCATTCGGAGCAGAAAGAGAGGCTTATTTAAATGATAATGAGGGACAATCCATTGGATTTAGTGCCAGTGAGGGGAGGAAAAGAGGGGAGGGAAAGGGGGATCCATTAAAACGCCAGCGGTTCATAAGCCATAGGGTCGGCATCCAGCTAAACACTCTCTCTTAAAAGCCATTATACATGGCTCTCAATGGATTTCTGCAGCGCTTAGGACTTCAAAAGGATTTAAGAACCCGCCCCAGAGAGGGATTGTGGGGGAGGGAGGAGGATGAGTGAGTGTGTGATTGCGTGTGTGTGTGGATGTGTGTGTGTGTGTGTTTGTGTGTGTGTGTGTGTGTGTGTGTGTGTTTTTTGTGGTTATGGTGGTTGGCGGTGAGAAGGATGGGCGGATGCTGGCGGCATTTAAGGGTTAACTAAACAGCCCCGGAGAAGAGAAATGTTGCTAAATCCGCCCCCTAATCCTCTCCCCATTTCTATGCCCCCTCCTCCACTCCTTAAAAAAAAAGGCAGAAAAAAAAAAAACCTAAAAAAAAAAAAACATGGCGACAAGTGGGGAGGGTCCAAGCCATCTTCCACCAACCCAGACTATTGGTTTTTTTTATTCCAAGAAGGCCAGTGGGCGGCCCAATCAGAGCTTGTTGGAGCATGATGTGAAAACACGTACGGCCGCAGGGAGCTGGGTGAGTTTGGCCACGAGTGGGTGGGTACAGGAGGGTGTTAGAGACCCTGACAGCGCCACAACTTCAGCCCTGTGCTCTGCAGGACACAGATGCCGGTGGAACCCACCCCCTCCACCACCTCACATTTCCCTAATCCCTGTGTGGCTTAATGCCAGGGCCCTGCTGCACCACAGGCACAATTACCTAGTCAAAATAAACAGATAAAGACCTAACCATGGCAATGAACAAACAGCAGCCCCTGCATTTTTTTTTTTTTTTTTTACCCCCTGCTCCCAAATTGATGCATGACTGTTTTTATAGGCGGGCGCGTCCACGTGTCGCATTTGTCTCTATTTCCTGTGGCGGTAAGACAAGAGAAATCCATTTTACTGGTTGCAAACACAGCATCATTAGTTAAGCGCTCCTAAAGCTGGGGAGCCACTTTGATGTGGAGGAGCATGTTTTACGAAAATTAGCAGTGTGGTGGCGGAGATCACATGGGGCTGAAAAAGTAAGAGAAATGGAGTGTGTGTGTGTGTGTGTGTGTGTGTGGGGGGGGGGGGGGGGGATCTATGTGTGTTTGTGTCATGTCCTGGTCGTTACTGAGTGGAACACAACAGGCAGCAGAGAAGGACATACTTCAACACGCAGACAGAGAGAAAGAAAAAGGCTGAGGCAGAGGGAGTGAGATGTGAAGATGTAGATGCTGTGGTTACAACGATCAGCGTCTGTGCACCATTTATTTGGCAGCAGATTAGAGAGACATGCCATATCTAACACAGTCGGCGATTACAGCTTGCAATTTTCAACAGTACACCCCACCTCCATCCCTGCTCAACAACCACCACCACTCCACCCCCCCATCTTTGTCCCCCATCCTTCTCAACGCTTGTCGCATATCCCTGTCAGAGCTGTCAACCGTCTTCGCTCTTTTATCTGACAAGCCCGCCTCTTCCTCCTGACTTTTTCATTAAAAGACAGCCTTTTACACACATTCAAGAGAAACAGTACGAGGGGAAGAGTGGGGACACTGCACAAGAGACACAGAGCAGAAAGGCTTAGAGAAAAGATGGTGAAGATGGAAAAAAAAATTATGCTGGGTTTTTTTTTCCTTTTTTTTTTTATTCATCAGGCTTTATTTTTTTGATTGGAATGCTGAAAAGCTTAAAACAATGTATTTAATAAGTTCATTAAAATCTTTTTTCCTTCCACCACTTTAGCCCTGCTGGAAAAGGAAGGAGCACATTTTCCTTCCTCTTCTTTCTCTCTCCCTCGCTCTGCTTTCGTCAGCTAAATGAGCAGTCTGATTGAATTTAGTTTAGTTTGGGAGGCCTGCTTGACAGGCATTAGTTAGAAAGCACATTTCTACATTCATTTAAATGAGCCGCCTGGGATTTTGCATAAATTCTCATTACTGCCCCTGTATCTAAATTGCATTATTTCATCCCCTATGCTGAACCAATGCCTGGCCTCCATTTCCCTTTGCCACCTACTCATCCTCTAAATGGGCTGGCATATGGAAGCTGTGCAGCGATAATTGGAACTGTTTCTTTAACTCATTCCATTCTTGGGTCAGTGAGGTTAGCCCACACCTGGCTGCACCACCTTAGGTCATGTCTACATTTAACCGTGCCACGCTTTAAGTAATGCCAGGCCAGTTAGGTGATGCTGTGTGAGCGGCTTAATAATTTCCTGTCTATGAGCTGTCAGCCAACCAGTCTTTTTCTCAACGCACCAGGGATTTATGAGGTGATAGCTGGAAACAGCAGGAGCTACTGAACCAGCTGCCCCCTGATCTCAGCGTCAATGTTGCCGTCGTCCACCCGTCCCATTTACCCTACCTCAGGGGTCCCCCTTTTTGCACTGTGAAAGTGGATAGCCTGGCTCTCTGTATGGGGTCTTTGAAAAAGGGGAAAAGGTCTTGTCCAAGAACTCACCTCGGTGAGCTGCTCTTTGGAATTGCTCCTGTGTGGTCGGTTGAGCTCCTGCACCGTCTCGTCCTCGCTGACTTTGACCGGACGTAGGGCCAAAGGTTTGATCTGCAGGAGAGACAGAAAAATGAACGTCTTTAAATCATGTACTTCCCTAATGAGCCAAACCACTTTGATCACAACCAAGACATGTGATTAGAGATGCAGTGGTTTCTGGTTACTTTACAAAGATGAGGAGTGTGTAAAATCAAGTCAAGTCAACTTTATGTATTGAGGAAATTCTAAACAACCAAGGTTAACCAAAGTACTTTACTGAGTAAAAGACAAAATGAAAAGTTATTCTAAAAGTTGCACTGATGAAACTGCAAATCATTGCAATATGTCTCTTCACCTTAAAAAACGGATACAGATAAGAATTGACATGTTTTATAAGACTTGCTGACCAAATATTTTGTCTTCACAAGTTATAATTTTTTGTGCATTCTTGAAAAATATCTTGCACAAAACTCAAAGCTCTTCATGCTACCAGTGAACATTGTGGTGTACTTTAACTTTGGGCACGATTGTGTTATCAGTGCATGGTGATGTCAAAAGAAGAAGTCAAACAAAATAAGAAGTTTTTCAGGTGAAACACACTTTCCTGTCAATTGCACCAATGAATGTTTCACAAACGTGTACATAGGCCTAGTTATGCTTTGCTATTGCTGAGCTCAAGGATGCCAACAGCACATGTTTGAATCTAGACAATTGTCATATTTTTTAAATTTGACATAGATAGTGATTTTCTTGCTTCTGACTACCCAAAGTGTTTTTACACTGCAGGTGCTGCCTACAACATCAATTCACACACCGGTGTGAAAAAAATCATGGTTAACCATCCTCATATAATGCTGTTGATAAAAAAGAATTAGAAAATATACTTTACTGATGTCGTGGGGAAATTCTGTTTTTACACTCATCACAAATCATACAATCATACACCTGGACATCACCAACCCTCTCATCTGCCACCTCTCCATCATGCCCTCTGGACGCAGATACAGGTCCCTGTTGTGCAGGAGGGCGCAATACAGCAGAAGCCTGGTGCCTGCAGTCATTTCAGCCCTAAATAAAAATCCACCTCAGTCCCAATCCCCGGCCCCCCCATAACCACATGCACTGTATGTCCTGTTGTCCCACATGTATGTTCCTGTGTTCACCCTTTGTCGGCGCGCAGCCCTTAAAACTGTACCATGTTGGTGAAAAAGAATTCCCCCTCGGGGACAATAAAATAAAAGTCTAAAAAAAAAAAAAAAAACGTCAACACACACATAAGCTGAAACAGTGCTCAGGCACAAACATGATCCTATGGACATGCATTAATGGAGAGTGAAGGAGCAGCGCCCAACAGGTGCTACTAGGCCAATTTCTATATTTTTTGGTCTGCACCAGGACCAGCATCCCTCTGGTTCCCAACTCAAGTCCCTACGGATTGAGCTACTGCCACCCTAAATGTCAGTTGTGGTGAATTTCTAATGTGGATTTAATGACCAAACTAAAATCTGTTTCATGAGAACATTTTAAAACTTCAAAAAACCACATAACAAAATAGCAGTGAGAAAAGGATGTTTGAGAGAATGATTTACCGGTAATTAAAATCATGGAGTATGTATTGTATTTCCTGTCAATCTTTATAGATTTATAACCAACCGCACACATTGTGAAGATAGGCACAACAAAAAAGCAGAACTACACGGGCTCATACTGACTTTCAGTGGGTTATAGTTATTCTATTCTTAACCTGAGGGAAAGGCAAAGCTGCTGCGGTGTCCCACAGCTCACAGTCAGTTTGTGCTTTGGCTAAATGCAAACTAGAACTGGCTGTAGCAAAAACACCTGCTACAAAACACCTCCCCCTATGTACTGTGACTAGTCATATCTTTCAGCAGCCACCACTCAGTTAATCCAAAAGTGACCATGTGAAAAATAAGTTTCTTAAGTGGACATTGTAGATTCTCGCAGATACTGGTGTATAGAGATTATAAAATGCTAACTTGTCATCAGACAATAGCTTCTTTTGCTCTTTGCAGTCTTGGGGCTTTTGCCCTCTGAAACATTGATAGACAATGCTGCTCGGACTGAAACCAAAAATGCTTTCAAAACTGCACATCTTGTCCTCACCACCAGATTGGGCATTCATTTATAGAACTGATAAGAGCGTTAAATCAAAGGCCATAAACGGGCCTATAGGTAAAAACAATGCAAAACAAAGTGTGAGAATACTAACCACCTCAACAACCTAACATTTAAAAGGACACATATGATAAATACAAATAAAATGAAATAGTACTATGACATACAAAACACCAACGATTAGTAGTTAAAGTGTGTTAATGCCAGTATCACAGTTTAGCCTCCCACATCACGGTTACCCTAATGCAAACATGGATGACTTGTTTAATAGCAGGCCATCAAGATCTGCAACCAAAATCCCAGCCAGATGGGAGGTTGGTGAGCTCAGCAAGGAAGACTCTGTGCTGGGGCAGCACCAGCCAATCACAGTGTCCCGTGCTGCTTTCTCACCTCGGAGTACAGTGGCAATGGCCGCGGGGTGTAATCCATTTGACTAGCAGTTTGTGTGTAGCAGCTCCCCTGGTGGCAAGTGTGGTTGCTGGCCTCGTTCTCCTGATCTCCACTGTAATTTAAGCAGATCACTGCTACAATTAACCTTTCCCGGTAAATATCAATTATGGCCCCCGGCTGGGCCAGAATTAAAAGGGTCATCAGCTAATCTGACAGGTCCTGTACGCTGCCACCTGGCTGGGAGAGAGGGAGGGAGGCAAGCTGAAAGAGTGTGTGTTTGTCTACCCCGGTGCCCACCAGCTCACATGCCAAGTAGACACAATTCCCTTTTAATTACCCTACTGCCGCCAGGGCTAGCATGCTGATTGGCCAAGCGGCATTACCAGTGCGCCGAGGTCAAAAGTGACAGGACGAAGGTGGGGTGGGTTGACTGTGGCTGAGGAGAGGGGGGAGTTGTTGCCGAGCAATCACTGTGTAAAGATGGAAGGAAGAGAAGGCTGCGGGTGGGCCTAATCAGGTTTGACTTCCACCTCTACCCGCCTCTCCCACTGCCTCTGTCGTTCTCTCTCTCTCTCTCTCTCTCTCTCCTAGCTGTCAGCCTAATCACTCCTTGAATCTCAAAATAGATGGTGGCCTTTTTGATTTCCATTCTCCAGAGGAGAGCAAAAAGAGAGCAATCCTCCTGAACAGCAAGGCACGGGGCACAGAGGCAGAGACAGAGAGTCAGAGTACAGTCGGCGTCACATAGCCGTCAAGTGCAGCCGTTGATTACTTTGTTTACCCAGCATCAGCGTTGCTGACAAATTCCTGAAGGCGCTTAAAGTGTTTGCATCTCCTCTGAGGCCTGCGGCTACATTACCCAGTCAGCAATCAACTTGGCTATTGATCAGAGCAGAGCATCTAATTAGCCGCCTAGGTTAATGATGCAACGAGCAAAGACCGTTCCCTGAGCCGCTGTTCGACGGGACAGGAGAGCAATTGATCTAGGCAGGAATTCACCAACCCTGACAAAAGATTGGCAACCCCGACTGCCTGTGATTAAGGCAGGGACTAATTTCCTGTCTGGGGAGGTGTTTAATTGGCCCTAAGCCCCCAACTGTATAGCTCTCATGTGTTGTTTTTTTTTTTTTTTTTTCCTTTTTTGTGTACTCATTAATGTTAAAGGACAAGTTAGAGTGCTGGAGGGTGGGGCTAATGGTCTCTACAGAGATGTGTCTGGTGGCAAGTGATGACACAGTTCAAGGTCACAATGACTTTCCACTTTGCTTGAGTTCATGCCTTTGTATAACATTGTGGGTAGCCCTCAGGGAGCAGTTCTTAGCCACCTGGCTATTAATGGAGTTACAGTTGTTATTTTTTCCTGTGTGGATTAAGTTTGTTTACATTAAAGGCTTGACCGATCCAGTATTTGGCCAAGGTTAATCAGATTGATGCAGCATGAGAATGTTGTTAATGTGCGTGTATGGGGGGGACGCTTCGACTTAAGAGGCCAGACAGAAGAGACATAGAAAAAACATAGCTGAGTGGGGCCTGTGTTTTACATGAATAATGTACTGGAAATTAGCTCCATTAGTCTCGGTATTGAACATGTCTGCAGTCCCTCTCTGGAGGCTGCCGCTCCGTGCTCTTTAATTATCTTCAAAGGGCCCTCCAGCATCTTAATTTCCCCCCAAGTTGAGTAGAGCCGACTTTGGTCTTCTCATTTCTACGACTCTAACCCTGGGTGAAGTCATAAGCCCCCCTGCTTAGAAAGGCCAGTAAAGGCATCGAAGGAGACAGTCGTGGTTAACATCAGTTAATGCTAAGCTTGGTTAACTTCCCCTTTTCTTTCACTCTCCATGCAGTGTTGATCAATCCGCAGACTGTCAGCAGGGAGCTGACTGGAGGTTGGTGGGTGCTGCTTTGTTGTTCTTCTCCTTTGATCCTCCTTCCTTCACCTTGCAGGGGGCTTGGGGAGGGCATCGGATGGCTGCACATTCGGCGACCTTTTTCCTCCTCGAATAAAAGAATCTGTAGGTCCTGACCTCACTTTTGCTCTCTTTTCTCTTCCCTTCTCCTCTCCCTAGCCAGCCGTCACCTGTCAACAGCGCTCAGGGAGGCTGTGCTTCAGCCTTGTCGCAGTGTCAATCCTTATTACCCTAGGCTTTGGACCTTGCCCCCCGACCGCCAATTTCTTTCTAGCAGCCTTGATGTTCTTCTGCTCCACACTACTGAGCTTAAATCTGCACTCCAGGCTTTCCTTGCTCAGGGCAGGGAGAAGACAAGGGGCAGGGAGGGTGGGTTGAAGAGGACGGAAACAGATCCTTCCTTTAATTCGCTGTGAAAAGTGTCCTGCGCAGAGGACCCTCACCTCCATTAACCCAGCGACAGGCTGCTACCGCTGCTAAGGGAGGCATCAGCAATGTGTTTGTGTGTGCATCCGTGTGTGTGTGAGGTGGGCCCGGTGGTGCAGCAGGCTCCGGCATCTCGGCTTCCTCTGTGACGGCTCCGGCACCGGCTCAATATATCGGCTCATTATCCCCCCCGCCCAGACTGGGTTGCAGACAAGTGCACTTTAGGGCCACAGGCCAAATTGATTCATCTGCCTTCATTTTCTTCAGGCTCAGAAGTGGCAGCTGCTCGGAGGCTGGGGGAAGGAGCTTTAAGATTGTGAGAGACAGAGACAGGAGCGAGCGAAGGAGGGAAAGAGAGGGTCTGAGATAGAGTGAGATGAAGGAGAGAGGCAACGAGAGAAGGAGGTGTTCCTGGCTTTGTTCCTCGTCCATGTCTCATTTCACTTTTCCTCCTCCTTCCTCTCTCCATCTCTCACTTTACAACACCACGACACCTCCCTCCCTTGGAATTGCCATCGAGACGTGCACTCACTCCCCCACCAAGTCCCAAGTTGGAAATTAGCCCAAGGACAAGCTAGTGGATTTACTACAGGGAGAGCAAATGGATTTTTGCTTTTATTTTGACGAGTCCCAGTGTATCCATTACGCCTTTTAATCATACATTATTCATAGAGCTCGCCTTATAATAAATGACCACATAAAAGAGGTACACATATTATACAAGGCCTAAAATGCCCCCATAACTCTCCCTCCTAGTGCACTCCAAACTGCATTACATTTGTAAGCTGGTTCACAAATATGAGCCTGTGAAACTGCATCAAAACAGCCTTTCTATTTCAAACAGTGACATCAGGAAAGGACAACACTTGCAGACAAATGCCATCAGTGAACAAACAAATTAGAGGGCATGACCTAGTAGCCATACAAGTAAGGATGTGTCTATATTGCAGAGTGCAGAATTTTTTTTTACTTTGTAAAGCTAACTGGGGTGACCACCGTGTCTGTCCAACGCTGTAACAAAGCAGTCAACCTCAAAGCGAAGCCGCTTACTCGACCTGATTCCGAGCCAACAGGGACCTCAGGAGAGCATGAGTGTCCCGCAGGGCCCCGTCTGGAACAGATGAACTGGGGAGAAGAGCGCTCCCTGCGGGCTCTCGGGTCTCTCCAATCACTCTCACCATATGCCTCCTCGGGGAGTGAAGAATCGGGCGAAAGAATAGGAAGGGGGGCTGGGGTGGGGGGGTTGCACCTGCTCCCTAATTTGAACCTATCCTTCAGCACCTGTCCTGGGGATTCACTGACAACCGCGACCAACAAACACACACGCACACACACATCTCACCTGTCAGCCAGGACCATAGGAACAGAATCTGCCCTGCACTGATAAGCACAGGGCCTTACAGCAGAAGCACCCCAGCACCCTTCCACTCCAAGGCAAGCATTTCTCAGAGCAACCAACAACAATTAGGATGACGATGTCAAAATGCTAATGATGTTATTGGAAGGAAAGCAAAGCAGAGACGGAGCGATGCCGCGGATCTGCATTTTGCTCTTCATTGCTGGAGCCAACATTATGCAGATCTCCCCTTCTCGCTTGTTGCTCCGTTAGAGACGCACAGCTTTGATTTCTATGTACACTATTAGCATTGAAAGCAGTGAGTGCATTTTGCAAAAGATTTATGCATGCTAACATGAAAAATTCAAATGATGCTCACGTTGGAGGTTGTACTCTAATATTTCTATCTCCACATGATTATTTGGAAGTCAAATTCACTTTGGCTTTCAAAAAAAAGTGGGGACATTCAAATTTGCAGTAACACTTCAGGTTGTGTTACATGCCACTGAACATGCCACATTTGCACTTGGTGGCCAGAGACAGATTGATATATTTGTTCAATGACAGTGTGTTGCTGTACATCTTAATACGGTAATTATATTAGCTTGTTAATCACCAAAACTAATGTCAAGATAGAGGCCATGAACGTGAATATGAAATATATATGTTTGAATTTTAACAAATATCGATCGGGTGCATACAATTAAAACAAAAACAAAACAAACAAAAAAACAACAAAAAAAAGGATTTGATTTGGTAATCAAAAATGCAAAAATATACAGCATGCATGTTCATTTCAAAGCCTTTGATTGTGAATGAGAGCTTTTGTGTGGGACAAAAATAAAACACATCATTTCCTTATGTTTTTTTTTTTTTTTATTCAATTTCATGACCTCATTGGCATTGCATGCCAGGCAATGCCAAGGCAAACAACGTAGCTTTTAAACCACCATAGCAACAGTTTAATCAAACCCTGGCTTCTATCTTTCAGATGTCTGAAAGTGCAAGATAAAATGGACTGCTCAACACCTTGACCATAATACCTGTAGCAATGCCACATCAATCACAGATCCAGCGACAGCCTCATGTGGAAAGGATTTATCAGTTATGACTCTCCACTCCGTCAGCCTTAAAAACAGAGATAAGGCCGCCATAAACACTCGGAGCAGCTGATAAGAGTCTGTTATTAGGATCAGATGAGCGGTCCAGACGCATTTGGAAATGACAGAATGTCTGACCTGACACGCAGAGTTTCACTACTTGAGCTCACAAGTTTAGCTAAGTAGTGAAGAAAACATGGCCTCTGTAAACATGAGCAGACAGAGGTGAAGTGAAGTCAAGTATTAGGACAATCAAACAGAACCCACTCTGACTATTTAATCAGCACCATTATAGCATTATACGGACATGAGACACATATCAACCCCAGCCTGAATGTCTTATAAAGGCATATATCTCTATAAAATTACTTTTTCTTTGAACATTCACACACTTTTTTATTTCCAATCACATTTAACTTTCACCGTTGCTTGTCACTGAACCTTGCACCAAAGAATCGTCTTATGTTTCACTGCTGCAACACCATTCATTATTTTTTAACACTTGAAAATGATCTTATTAGCGGTTGAAAAATTACATTTTTGGATGTGTAACATTCACACTCTCTCCTGTGACTGCACTTGATAACTTTGTCACCCTCACACGTACTTTAAGAAATGTTTAATTTCCTCTAATGTAATCTGAAATTATTATCAGATGAAGCCGTCGTACGGCACTGCGAAAAGGCCCCTTTTAACAAGTCCACAAATCTCACACACACACACACACACACACACACACACACACTCCTTAAAAGTAGCTATCATGCTCGGCGACATAATTAAAACATTGACGATGAGATTGTGAAGTGAAGGAAATGAGCAAGTGATGAAAAAAAAAAGATGTCTGAAAGTTCCATTTGCACCGACTTTACACTGTGTTCTTCAATCAGGTGGGGAAATGGCTCGCTAATGGTTTGTCTTAGTAAAGTCGTGCTGTGTTTCCTAATCAATACACCAGAGTTCCAGTACTGAGTACCAATGAGCAATTTAACCAGTGACAAACAGCCAAAACTCAATAATCTGAGCACATTGCCCTTGTTAAATGTGGGATCATTTTGTATCATTACAGTTTATCTCTCATTTTGCAGACCTCAGTCAAAAAATCATATTTTAACTTTAATTTTAAAAGAGACACTGATTGATTTAAAAAGAACATGAGGGGATAGTAGGGGGAACAGGACATTCATGTCCATTTCTGAAAATAAAAAATTAAACTGAAATGAAATCACAATGTCAACGAAAGAGTGGAGAACTGACGAACAGAAAATGTAATGCAGCCGCCGTTTAATTAGGTGCACAGAGATCACAGCGGTCACATGCATACACTCTTTGACTCTATGCACTGGGCAGCAAACAGTATATAAACGTCAATCCCCCCTCCCATTGGCATGAAGTGAATTCTACCAATGATATTGTGCCACGTTCTCACATCAGCTCACTCAGACTTGCAGCGGAAAAAATACTCGGGGTCTGGCAGGAGAAACTCCGGGTGAAGTCGGTGAGTGTTCTGGATCTGATGCCTTTACTCACATTTTAATCCAATTCCTGTTCAGATTTGAACTACAATAGCGTCAGTAGCTGTTAGAAGGCATTATATCATTTGGATCAAATCAATTTGATATTTAACACTCTATCTCTTATTGGTCTCTGTCTGGCCAATAAGTAACAGCATGGTGTCAGTTGAGAAAAGGAGAAGTGACATTTACTGACAATGAAAGACAAGAAATGCCCAATTTAACATTTGTTCAAATAAAGGCAAAGCTTATATGGAGTAAATGTCAGGAATGTATTTTAAGAGATAAACAAATGGAAATTGTTCAAGCTGACGTTTACCTCCATGTTTTATACTTCAGATATTTTTTTGATTTAATGTCATATTTTCTTGGATACGTATTTGTTTAACTTGTTTATACAAATATGTAATCAAAGCTTTCAAAGCTGGAGACATTTTGCAGTCAGGGCAACCAATGAGTCGACGCTCTCCAGGAAACAACTCTCTGACCTGTCTTTAGAGAAGCCCGTTTCCTTACCACCACCACCATGAACCAGTCACATGACCTGCCCCAATAAATCAGCTGTGTTCTAGTGTCCAGCACGCTAAGCTGGCAAGATAAACAACCGCCAAGATTGTTAGTAAAACTGTCTCGATCACATCCGTCCAAAGAGCTTATTAAGAACACGATGTTCTAAGTTCATTTTTAGCTCACATTGAAACTATGAAGTAATAAAAATCCACAATTGCACATGTTCTTCTGGTTAAATGGTGAACATATTGTCTTTTTCATGCTGACACTAAATACTGGAGAAAAACACATGGGTTAAACTCATAACGAGTATGAGTCAGGAATGGACAGTTTTTTATCCTGACTTCATTTTTTGTTCTTGCCTTAGATAACCTCGAAAGAAACCTCGACTGTCTATGCTGGAGTCAAACAGTAAGATTCAGTGAGGAGCTGAGCCAGCCATCAGAGGAGAGTAAGAGTTTAGAAGAAAGAGACTGAAATGGGCAGTTTTTTTGTTTTTTTTTGAGAGCGAGATGAGGTCTAGGCGATGAGTCTGGTGGTAGTTTGCAGTCAGAGAGTGAAAAAGAGAGACGGGGAGAGACAGCCAGAGTGCTCCGGGCTTTTTAATAGGAGGCAGATGCAACACATGTAATGAATCAGCTTCGGCTCGACGCGGCTTTCCTCTGATGTCTGAGCACCCATCCTGCCCTTGAAAAACTTCTGGGACGTTATCTCATGCCTGCACAGCACACACTGCCAATGAATTTCAGAGGAAGTGTTATGTGTTGGGAGACGGAGGGGAGGTAGAGGTAAAGGAGTTGAAGTCTGTGTGCATACTACTGATGCATTTTCTTATCCGTGACTATGTGCTGGGATTGGTACTTTGACATATACATACGAGATATGTTCAATTTATACTGTCTATTTTCAGTATAGTTAATGAAAAAATATATTTCAACACAGACTTAACATCAAGAATTTCAGTTTACAGTGGCTGTGAGTCTGTCAAGCTGCAATACAGGACGGCAAACTACATGAGCAAATCCACTAAAAATCCCAAAACAAGGACCACATTATAATTACAGAGAAAACAGAGACAGTGAGGCCAAACATTGGCACCAGAGGAAAGTCGAGATGTTGCCATCTTGAGTCTTTGGACCTCTTCTGAGTGTTTCGCTTGTTCACCGGGGATAAGTTCAGAAGCAAGTCCTGATTTCATAATGTACTTATTTAGGTCGAGCCTTCCAGCATGCAGTGGGGCCCTGTACGGTTCTACTTGTATGATGTGCAGCTGTTATACATGTTGTTTGTTAACCCTTTATAGGGCACTTATTGAAATACTTTGAAATTCAAAAATTGAACCTCGGAGTGTTATTTAGGGACATAACAGAACTTTACTTCTGTTAAAACATTTTTCATACATTTTTAATTTCATTTAGAAAAATAAACATTGACTAAGTTACCATATTTGGTTCAAATGCCACAACAGCAGGATCAGTGACGTAGGGTAATCTCTTCTGATTGGCTGAGTGAGGGTCACATGCTTCTCAACCTTACTGAGGTCCAGAAGGGTGGCCATATGTAATGTGTACGGAAATTACCAAAAATAGTCACTTGCCTGATAAAGGGTTAACTGGTCTGGCATGAATTGACATGGGAAGACGATTTGTCGGAGTAAGAAAGCTGTAATGTGAGTAATGACTTTAATAATTCGACATGTGGTTTCATACATTGGAGGGTTTCTGCATATTTTCATGCACTTAAATAAAGGGTGATGAAGGCAAAGCTCTGCTGGTAGAAGCAGTGTGAGCAGCATTGGCGTCGCAAAGATCGGTGAGGCGGAGGTTGTGTTCGAATGGACCGCCTTGAAGTGAGGATGAGCTGTGATTGGTGCGTGTGTGATTAGAAGCAGTGATTTACTCAGCTGTACTCAGACTTCTGCGTCCTCCATGAACTATAAGGTAAAGCATCATTTTCAAACAACCATTAGTATGTCATTATTCAGAACCGTGTTGTCATGGCTTATTTTGCCGTCTTTTCTTCTCCAATGTACTTATTCTCAAAAACAAATGTCGAGTTAATTTTGTATGGATATTCACCTCTTTTTCAAAAGAATACTGTAAATGAAACATTTCCAAAAGACGTTTTCCTTTTCAGAAAGATGACATTCTGAAATCGTCCATTTTCTGTCTAAAGCATCACTCAAATCTTGAATTCATCGTAAAATAAAGGAAATCGTGTTGCTTACATTTGCAAGCACAGTATCACAATAATCCCCATCATAGGAATGAGCACAGAAATAAAGCGTCTTGGCATAGTCCTTCTCTTTCCATTCCTTCTGGCCAAGTCCTTTTCTCCAAGTAAAGGATCACTGCTCTTCTGACTTGCAGCAAATTGGTAGATTGGTAGCGCATCACACTGCCGTCACACTGGCTTTTATCTATCTCCATATGCAGCCCGCATAAGGAATGTCTTAAATCCCTTTAAGCTCAGATGCAGAAAGCGAGGAGCTTGCGCACCTGACAGGCAAAAATATGATGACGGCTATGAATAAATGGAGGTCAGGGGCTGGCAGAGAGAGGAAAAGCAAGAGAAGGAGAGGCCAATGGAGGACACTGAAGGTAGGAGGTGTGAGGCCAGGATATCTGGAACCTTCAGAAGAAGAGAGGAGATGGCAGGGGACGCTGAGCAACTACAAAGGAAGCTTCCACCCCCCCACCCCCCCATTATTATGGGTGTGCGGCTCTGACTTCTGCATATTTGCTGTCACCTCCATCACACCTTCTTGGACAAGGAGAGAACTGTTGGTGGAAGAAAATGAGGAGGAGGTGGAGAAGGAAGAGACGGTTCTGAAGCTTTTGGGTATGGAAATCAGGCCAGGGGGGCGGGGGGGGAATGATAAAAAGCAGATGGAATCAGGCGTTGACATGACAGCTATCGCGCCAAGAGAGCACAGATCTACTGCTTGTGCAATTACATGGCTGCATTTGCATCTATATGATCCCTCAAAACGCTGTCATGTGCTGGGATTTGAGCTTTGCTATCCGTGAGCGTGTGTGTGTGTGTGCATGTATTTATATTCCCAACGTTGGATGATCTGACAGGCGCTGCTTGTCGAGATGTACACTACATAAAATGGGGATGCAGTTGGCAGAAGAGGATCAGGCCCATTGTGTTAATAGGGATAATAGCGATTTAATAAGCTTACAGGCGGATTCACTGTGCATTCTAATTGGCAGCGCCCCTCAGATGAAGCTGCTTCCTGTATCCCCCTGTGACCGGGAACACATGGAATAGTTCAGGGGATAAACAGAATCTAACAGAGAATCTGCATGCTTAAAAGTGCAGGAAGTTAATGTGACTTAATTAAAGGGGGGCTCAATCTCAGATGAAGAGGCCAATTCTTGTTAGTAGAAATGAATGATGCTAACAGCAGAGCTGGTTTTTACAAAAAAACAAACTTTCAAGAACTTATTCAAGAAATGGCCAAAAAATATAATCATTGTCTTGTTTTTGTCATTTTCCACAGATAAACTACTTTTAAAGAGAATATTTGAGGACGTATGACTGTAACATAAGAATGTAAGATATTTGTTCATTTCTATGCATCTGTGTGTGTGTAGCAGTTCGATGTGGATGGTTCTTTTTTTCCCAAATATTCTTAGCTTTCCTGCAGATATTATCATTGTTCTGCAACATCTTCATCAACATTACATTCGTGTTCACTTTGCATGTAAGAAATCCAAAGAAATCCAGCTACATTAAGGCTAGCTTAAAATGTTGCCGTGAACAAAGCAGCTCATATTAAGGGCATGAAGAAAAACCAAAGATGACCCACATTCACAACTGGCTGTCTCTATGCTTTGTTTTCCTGTGTTCCCGCCCCGCTTCCAGCAGCGAACACTCATACGTTACAATACGCAGACTGACACTCTGCCACTTCCAGCAACCCCACAAAAAAAAACACGGTGTGCCACTTCTGACTCCTTCCCGTGCGAGGGCTTTGTTTGGGCTCCTCTGTGTGCATCTTGGTGAGAGTATGCACTGTTGCAGCACCACTTGATGGCAGCACCACACCATGGCGGTAAAAGAAATACACAAAGACACACATCTGGCGTCACCAATGTAAAAAAAAAAAAAAATCCTTTCTACAATATGAAGTTGACAGCCGCCACAGGCTGAGAGAGCATATGAAATGCCATACAGAACAGGAGGAGGATGAGGGGATGGAAGAAAGAGAGGGTGGTGAGTGGTGAACGTGAGAATGACGGAGGACAATGGAAGGCTAATTGTCTTGAGAAGCGGCCCAAGCGACCTTGGCAGGGTGAGAAGTCATGGGCTTTTGCTTCCCAGGGCACAACACTGCCAGGGTAATTGTGCCACGATCTTGACCTTGCATTGCTTAAACCCGCCCTCCTTTCCTCCTTCTACTTCATCCCTCTCTCCGTCTTTAACCGTCTCTTTCCCTCGCTGAAGCTGGAGAGGAGCAAGGATCTGCTCTCCACTCTAATGATGTCAGCTCCCCAGAGTTGGCATCCGTCTGCTGAATCTCAACAGCTAACTTTCAATGTCTCCGCCTGGCTCCGGAGCTGGAGGGAGGCCTTGAGGAAGGTGGAGGAGGATTTGTCCACTAGACAGTACAAGCACAACCAAAACAACAGGCATGAGCAACATCAGTGAAAGGGGCTACAAGGTCAGGTTCTGCAACTGTGCACTCAAAACACAAGAGAAGAAGGTAAGAGGAATGAGGATAAATTCCCCATGTAAATATAAGAAGACAGCGTGAAAGTTAAAGAACGGTACACAAACTTTGCACTAACACAAATTACAATGAGTTGAAGGGGTCCCTCAGAGATTTAAGGCCAAATATCCAAATTACTCATTCAAGAATAACTTCAAATCCTAAAAAATCCAACAATTCCTCTTTAGACAGTTCTGTACAGTTAAACATCTATCTATTATTTCTATTTGGCTACAGAGCAGGGTCAGCATATTAGGGCTCTAAAAACATGGTAAAGTGCATTTTGTGTAATATGTGACTTTTTCAAGTGCATATTGACTTTTGTTAGTGATTAAACTTACAGAATGCTGATAACACAGCTGTATAATCATATAACTCTACATTTATTGGACATTTCAAACTCTTTGAACTGAACAGTAACACATGGTGAGTCCAGCTGTTTGGTTTGACTTTTACAAGAGAGAGGCAGCAGAGGTAGAACAAAACAGATCCTGTAATGTAATTGTGAACCCCGTGGGACCAATACAACCGCCTCTAAAAAACAGTTTCTTCTTTATAAAGACATTGCAGCAAAGCATCAACAGTCAAGTACATTTTTCTACATTTATTTATTTAGGCAATTGTGTTTTAGATTTAAGCGTATGATTGATCTGCCCCTAAGCTGGTCTGGCACTGTTGAACTAGGATTTTCTTTTATTCAAATCACAGCTCACATCACCTGCCAGCCGGCCTGCCTTCTGTCCACAGAGACCACCTTCGGCCTTAAATCAATACCAAAGCAGTGAGAAAGGAACAGACGTAGTGAGGGTGAGACAAATAGACGAGGAAGTCTGATTCTGCTTGACATTTACCCGGGCTGCGCTCTGTCAACAATCAAGCAATACCTGGGTCTGATAACCCCGACCCAGGATGGTTGTTTAACACGGTAAAGTCACAGGTAAGCACACTTCATGCTTGAATGGATCAAAATCCACCTGAACACATTCAAGTGTATGACAATTAAATGATGCCTTTAAAACAACACAACAGTCATGAAATGTTGCCCCACAAAGGACTAGATGGATGTTCTTATATTAGTGTTTCAACCTTGAAATTGCAATGATCTTTACATTTGAAATCACTTTGTTACAAGTACATATTGCATTGATCATACAGAGGGAGACAGTTGAACCAAATCACATAAATCTGTAGTCCAGTACTATTGGAGGAGGGAAACGGCTCTTATAAGACGCTGCTCCCCTCCATCTCCACCCGTACCTCTGTGATTTCTATCGTACTGCTGTTCAGTGAATTTCTGCTAGAGCCATTGTCACAGAGATAGGAGATGTAGTAAAATTGTCTGTCTACTTGACCTTCCAACGATGGAAAGGCTTTTTATCCTGCACTCTCAGTTCTTTCGACACCATTTTATATTGCTGCAGCTGCAAGGCCACAGACTGTGGCTGTCTTGCATTCCACTGTTGAGCGAAGTAACTTTGATTTGGACATCTTATTGCAATAAAAAAGCATAGCAACCTCTGTTTTCCAGGACACCATAGGGGCACATAAATGCCTGTAGTTGTGTTTTGTTAGGTAAAGACTATGGAGACATCTGTATGACTACTTCAAGTTTATCTTTACCTCAGCTGTGGTAAGACTGGGTACCACATGCTTTAACAACAGACGGTTTCAATTTAAGGCAGATGTGAGGGCAGTGCATGAAATGAGGACATAAAGGGGTACTTATAAAATGGAATTTCACCACACTTAATGAACCACAAAAGACCTGTGCAGTATTTCAAAGAAGAAATAAATAAGTGAAGATGAAGTTATATTCTAGGTGAATTTTCAACTTCTTAGTAAAAAAAATAGATAAAGAAAATATAACTGTATAAGGAGATTCAAAGTGAAGGTGGACTTGAGTATATACAAGTCATATGGAAGATCTTAAATAGATTTTTTTTAAAAACCCAAATTCAAAACAAGTATAGCTGTTTTTGTTCTCTTTTTGTTTTTGTATTTTTGTTTCTTTTCAGTGTGTTTTGTTTGTCTTTGTGAATTTGTTTTTCGTTTGTGTCTAAATTTTATCTTTATGATGAAACTCTTCAAATGCATGTGTGAGTGCCAATGACATTCATATATGGAGAACAACTACTGATCTAGTTTTTGCATAATCCTGCTGATGCATAGTGCAAAACGTTTGAGGCTCATCAGATATATTTCCCTGATTTAAGTGTTGCTGAAGAAACTGGTGCAAACTCGGTGCATAATATCGATGTTTCTTTCTAAAAAGTTGACTGTTTCCTATAGACTGGAATGACCGATAAACCAGTACAAAATGCTGAGACATGCAATGTCAAGACAAGAAGTGAAGCTGGCATCATCTCCTGGATGTAACCGGACGTGGTTAAACATTTGCTGGCATCAATTGCGTATTGCAAGTGGTTGCTTTGCAGAGCTAAGCCTTCTAAAATACATACCAATACTGACAAGCCTGGCATGGTCAGTTTCACAACTTTTCTTTCTCATGAGGTCAATATCATGTATATAAAGAAACCTGTGGTGTACTGTTGAGCTGTTCCCTGTGGAATTCAGGTTTATTGAAAAGATTGCTCAATTAAAGACTACAAGGAACCAGTTGAGGTGGGAAGTGTGACTGAAGGCAAACTGGTAGGAGACTTTGGGTATGTACTCAACTATTAACATTATGGTAGACTGAGAGCTCAGTTGCCATTTTGGTAGCTCCACACATGACAAAAAAAGTTGACACCAGAAGAGCCACACAGAAACTGCCCAGTGTTGACTTCGCTGAATGCAATAAAATGCATTCATTCCTTTTGTGTTAGACATACCTGGCCAATAAAACTAATTCTGATATTCTGATGATCATGCAGGAAGACAGGAAGAACGCTTTTCCTCTCTGAGAGACAATAAACGCCAGACTGTGTGTTATATACTGGACAGACTTATATCCCAGATTTTATGTTAAGTAAGTTTGAACACTGTTAAAAGGTGATATTGTTATAATATTTCTGGAGTTAACTGATACGTTTCCAAGGATACTTTACCGATTCCTTTTGGCTGAGTGGCCAAGGTAACCACTTACCTGTAATCAGCTTCTGTACTCTGCAAGACTAAAATATAGATGTCTTAGAGCCCCAAACCTCAAGATTGCAGGTGCCAGGAATTACATAGTCAAAATGTTGACTAAAAAAACTCCATTGAATATGGCTTTCTTCAGTTGAGGAACACTATGGCTGAATCCATTTTGCCTGAATAAAGTATTCAAAGCGAAACAAAACAATGCTTTTTTCCCCGATGCTGCAAAATCAAACTTCCACTGCAGTTGGGCCAAAGAAAACAAACTGCTGATCTCCTTCCTACCCTTTGTCCTGTTGCCTTATCTCCAAAGCCCTGAGCGAATATGACAAATTACCCCCTTGTGCAAACACTCCTGATAAATGGAGCTGGGAGACCAGGCTTTAGGGAGCTAACAAAGCAAACATGACATGGTGCATTTCTCTACATCTTCATCCCCAGTATGTTTTTACAGGGATGTGAAAGCCTGATTGTCTGGGTCAGATCGATCTGCTTGGATGCATCAACACTGCAATGAGAGCCAAAGATTTCAACAGAACTCCCTCTCAGAGTTTCTGACTTGGTATTCCATTAAGATTTTACTAAATTGATGGTTGAAGGATATGACATTATTAAAAAAAATAAAAATAAAAAAAGTCCATTTCATTGTTGCCATTGAAAGTAGGGATGGGCGGTGCCCCTTTCCCCTGTACTAAGCTCTGCCACAACATAGATTTTAGCAAAAAAGTCATCACTGGTTAAATTACACAAGAGCGCACATGAGGCAACACAGATTGTAAATAAACGTAGATTAAGGGTGATTCTGTTTAGGGCTTTTTAACATGGGCTTTGAGCTGGAATGGCTTTGTCACTTGTGTCCATTGCAAATGAAATATGGTCTACCTGATGAATGTGTTTTAAAACTCAGGACCTTCTTGTCTTATGACATACAATATGTCTTGTTGTTGAATGCCTAAAATCCTTCCAACAGTTATCCAAGCCAAATAAATCCTTAATTTCATAGTAGTAACAGGTCATTTCTTGTTGCAGCGGCTGCTGTTTTGACACAACATGTTTATTGTTGCTGTGGAAACCCAAGATGCGACTTCAAAGACCATTACATAAGGAAGTAAGAACGGCTACTGAAAGCTATTCTCTTCCTTAGGTCTGTTTCACCCGTTCATCTTGACTGAGGTCAACTGGCAGTTTGTTTTTATTGGCAGTGGGAAGGAGTAGTAGAGAGAACCTCTCCCAGAATTCCCCGCCAGCCAAGACGTCATCTTTCGTTTTCATTGTGATTGAAAGCCATCTGTCGTCAAAATTTAAATACTGTGCATTTAAGTATTAGCTGATTAAAATAAAACAAATTAGCTATTCTCTGGAATTTAGAATTTAGAAAATTGACTCTACATAAGAGCAGCAAAAAAGGACAGATACTTAACTCAACATCAATGCAGCACAATTCAGTAAAAATAAATAAATGATAATTACTTCATTCTGCATGCCAGTGGAATCCAAACTGAGCCACAGGGTCAACTTCTTCTGGAAAAATGTCCACAAACGCAGTAGATCTTCTTCCCCTTTCACCTGATCATCTATGCTTCTGTGTACGCTAGTTTGCCCAAAAATGTGCAACCCAAACACATTGGCACACCACAAGTTAGAGCTAAAGTAAACATAAAGTTATGCATTTCTGTTAGTCAGTGTTACAAAACGTTGTTAATGTCATTGTGCTGGTCATGGTCACAAAGGGGGAGGTGAGGAGGTCAGTTTGATCAGTATGTAGATCAAAAGCTGGTTTAAACATACAGCTGTAACACTAAAGGTTAGGACAGTATTACACACGTATACAAGTTACTTCTAGAAATTCAATAACATCTTTTGAAGAAATTCACATCGCAATGTGTGATCCTTCGTTGTAGTTTAGACTCTGAAAAAAGATCAATGCTTTTCTAATCAGGGAGAAAACAGCATGTGATGGATGATTCTGTCATTACGGAATTGTCGGTTAACTACGCAAAAAATACGTGAGTGAGTAAATCTGCCAGTTATATTATTATGACCCAAATTACATGAAGTAAAGTTTGACATACCGTAAACATTTTAAATTGTGGTTACCTTTATAAAAGTCTACAGGTTTGACTAAGGCTATTAAATCAACTCCAGCAAGCTACCAAACAGGTTCAAAACCACATGAGTGCCATCATAATAACTTCTCTTTCTTATGTCTGTTAAAATGATTCCATGCGATCCTGATCCAAGTGATAGGCGTCAGCAGGTTTGATCAACATAACCCATGACGCCATAAACAATGGCTCAACAAAAGCAATCTCCTTTGTTCTATTTTAGTTAGATCTCGTCTAATCTGGACTGAACCAGCATGGCGAGGTCTGGTGGGCCCTTATCTGATCTGGTCTATACTGGTTTCCCTACCTGGGATGATGAAGATAAGATTGTGCATGAGGTGACCAAGTTAAAACAAAAACACAATTTAATGTCATTGCAATTACCAAGCTTCCAGTTCGGAATTTTTAAACCAATATTCATTCGCGTCCACCATACTTCACTCTCAACTGGTCACCTGGTTCCACACTCTCATAGAAAATAATAGGATGTCTTTATTGTCATTTTACGAGTGTACAAATTAAAGCTTCACCTCAAAGTGAACACACACAGTCATCCACAAGAAAACTAAAACCCTCATTCTTTTGAGGAGTGCCAGCATGAAGCTAGCCTATGTCAACTCCCCTAGGATGACACTATACTAAAAGCAGTATAAAAGTGTTTTGGTGTGAAGATGGATACATTCTACCTGTAAGCTGAGGAGAAAGAGGCTTTTCACAGCTTAAAGAGGCTTCTGTGGCTTATGGCTGCCAGCCGAGTGCTTTCTTCTACAGTACTACTCATGGCAACAACAGTTAACAGAAACATAAACAACAACGTACAGTGAGCCTTTCACACATCATGAATACACCAACATTGTCTAAAAATAATACCAAAGATCTTATAACTGGTTAATGTTGGCCAAACAGTCCAGATCCACATTGATTTGGCAGCAGCAGCATTGTAATCAGCTTCATCTGCGTGACAGGCATTTCCCCTCTCCTCTGCCTGCTGATTTAACTTGTAGAACAAGAAAAGTAGATGCAACTGTGACCAACAACACTGACTTTGATTTGTCAGTAACAGAGACAAAGGAAGCCCACAGATTACTAAATAAAGAGTCCTAAAAATGCAACTGGAAATAAATGTGAGTTTACACAAGTTTAGAGACGGCACCGAGCAGGGGAGGACTCAGACATACTGAAACAGACAAAAGCCTGCATTATGTCACAGTATAACCAAAGCAAAAACACCTGCTGATGTGGTTCTGGTGGTAATATAATCACAGATGTAAGTCATAGAGAATTTGCATCAGAGGGAAAAGCATGCTCCCAAGAGCTTCTAGGCTCCTAAATAACACTTTTGCTTGAGTAGAAGCAGCAGATGAAGGTACACATAAATTGTAAGAGCACAGCTCCATCAGCAGTAAGGTCACGTTAATGACCCCTTTCATCTTACCATGCGCCAGCTCCTTTAAAACAAAGAGAAAAGGCCTCTGTTGCTGAGGAACACTTTCATGCACTTTTTAATTTTTATTTGTTTAAATGCTGGCAATGCATGCATGTGCAAATGCATTCATGATATGCATGTGTACGTAGTACTTGCAAATCAGATACATCAAAAGTACACACAGACACATGCAACCAGTATGCTAAGTCAGACATCTGGAAGATATCTAAACCCGTAAAAAGGGCCTGTATGAGGGCAGCAACAGTCCAAATGTGTAGGCATGTCAGAGAGACTAAAGAACAGCAGGGAGCCAAAAGGATGAGGTGAGAAGTGCAGCGAGCATAACGTCATGACCAAAGACATCAGTAATACTGGGGAAGAAAGAGCTAGTACATGATGTCCTAACACTTCGCTTTCATGTTGTTACAGATGCTTTGTGGACTTGGATGCTGGATTTTTTTCACCTCTCATTGCATTGACAATAGAAACTTGAATACAACTTCAGCACAAGAACTCAATCTTTATCATGATCACAAGTGAGGTGTCTGGGCTAAACGTTTGAATATCTAACATTTTAACAATAAAAACATTAACAATGACTGAATGTTTTCTACATTACTTCTGTTGACTGTTGTACAATGATTCATTTACACACTTCCACCAATGTGCAATCCGAGTGACACACAGTTTGATTGAAGGCAGTGGTTCATGTCATTTTGAATCAATCAATCAGTCTTCATTTATATAGCGCCAATTCATAACAAGTGTTATCTCAGGACACTTTACAAAGAGAATGTAAAGGACCTTACTCTTTGTTAATTAATATTACAAGAGAGGGAAGTAAATCACCTTACATATTGCTATATCACAATGACTCACTTTGTTGCTAATGTGTGCTGGATTGGAAATGGGATAGTGGGAGATGGGATAAGATACAGGAAGAATGATAGGATGGTTGTTTTCGGGCAGGCCAGCCTCACCAACATTCCCAAGGAACCTACATTTTGTGTTCTTGCTTTTGTGATCATGAAAACAAAAAACACCAGATAGCTCCTGAATGGTGTTCACTTGCTATTTACACTATTTACCATGAGACTTCACCCTACAATAAGGGGGTTGAGTTTTTGTTTAGGTTTCAATGGACAATCTGTAATATAAAACGCTCAACTGTAGCTTAATTTGACACATAATGAAACTCTAGAACATTTTCAATCCACCTTTGAGGGAAACAAAGTTTGAACAACGTAGAAGATAAATTGTCCGATTTTGTCAGGACATTGGTATCATAATATAATAATTGGACTCTTTCACACAGGCATAATCCAAAAAAGTACACAAGCTTGCAAATCACTTATGGTCAATTTATTAAGATGCAAAGAACTAATATTTTGAAACACTGCTTCTGCCTCAGAGTTAAATATCAACTAGAAAAATCTAAGCATCCTCTTAAAGAGTAGTAGTTAAATAACTTTGGGAACTCTGATTGTAATACTTGTATATGTGTATGTACTTTTTGGGGTTGAACTTGTTTACCTTAAGGAACAACATTTAAGCTTAATTATACTTTCCATACTGACCAATCACTTTGAGGTACCGATGATACTGATGATGATGATAATCCAGATTGTCTGGGGTAATATATAGAGATACTGAGGGATCGTCAAACAAAATCATCACTCTCATTTTAAATAAGGGAGATCCCCTGCCAGTGTCATTCAACTTCAACATTAATGATTTGTTGCTGATAATTTAAATTATTCATAATTGTATTGTATGAAGCTTTCAATGTTACCATTATGTTATGAACATAGATAGTAGTGACAACCTATGATAAAAAGGGCCTGCTGTACTGCAGCAAATGATTGCCCCAAAGGGGGTGTCGGGTGTAGGTGGGGTCCATCTTTTGAAATGACTGATGTCTGAGGGACGCAAGGTGTCAAGGGGCCTTTGTTAATGGCAGCATGTGGCAAGGTCGCCTCTCCATTTGTCTGCTAGTGGAGATGGTGAAGGGCCGCCGCAAAGCAGGGCTATAGCTCTGTGACTGCCTGGCAACCTCCTGCGGCCCTGCAAGCAATGGGAGCCTTCCATCTTTTGTCACTACAGGGATGTCTAGGACTGGCGTGGTGCAGAGCAGAGTACCCTACCCTCCCTTTCAGTGCCTCTCTCCACCTCCCGGAAGCATCCATCACAGCGTTCCCCAGTGGGGCGTGGGTAACGGATCGACTTTCCTCCAGAGCGCTAATCAATCCGACTCTCGCTGCCTCTCCCTGGGAACATTTATGGCCTGCCATAAAGCAGGCCTTTGGGGCATTACGGCACCCAGTAATCCTGCTAAGTGAGCAATATTTCCCATCTCTGGGGCTGCAGTTAGACGGGCTTGGGCCATAAATAGCAGAGTTAATCTGTGGCCATGACTTCTCGGCCAACCCTCAGCAGACACAATCCTACTGGGGCCAGGTGGGAGCCACCCAGTGGCCAAGGTAAAACAACTTGAGAAACGATGAGATGGCCTTCTCCAACAAAGTTCCCGTTCGATTGTCATCTCTCATTTTTCCCAAACCTTTCTGTCGTCTGTTCTGACGGTGGTTGGGGGGGGGGGCTTTAAGGGACCAGGCGTCTATCATGGAGGATACAAGGCCCGGTTGGAAATAATGCACAAAAGTAGGTCCCCTGATTGGCCAGTAAGTTTATGAGGCATCTATGAAGAAAACCGTTTGTCACTCTGTACTACAGATTTATTTCCTTACATAGTTTGGAGGTTATGCGTCTTACCAACAGCTGAATTTAATAGAATAAAATAAAGAATAAGTGTGAATGGCATGACTTTGCTGATAAACTGACTTGTAGTCTAAAACATTTTTTGAACTATCAGCCATGACAACTTGATGAGTTGCAATGTGAAAGTAAATGACCAAACAAAAACAATGTGCATATTAAAATAAGACAAAAATAAGAATCCTGCTATAATTTTTCAGACTTTCTGCAAGGTCACAGACTTTTTCTCAAAGGAGAGCCACTTTCCAATTTCATACCCAGCTGAGTTAAAACGGATATGTCAATGTGCAAGGCTTTCTTCAGAACATCTTTAAACAGCCCCTTTTCTCTCAGGGTACCAATGGGAGTTCCATATTGTAAAACATAGGCAAAGCTCGCCGTAGGTTGAGCATTGCCAGAGGCTACAGAAACCCCCTCCCCTTCACCAATAACTGCTGCTGCTCGGATTGATCCCATTTTGTTTTATTTTATTCCACCCATCATGCATCAAAATGTCTCCCTGAGGTGCCTCTGCTTTGAGACGAGGCCTCTGTCTCTCTTTTGCTGGAAGGCCAAGTCTCTCCATCACACCACAGGTTCAAAAGTCAAGGTCTTCAACCCTCAGCCCTCAGCAGCCCTACTCTGCTCAACAAACCCCCCCGGGCTGCCTGCTTGTCAGTCAGAAAAGCTTGCTGACTTTTAAGTCTTTGGTTCAGGTCAGAAACCCAACATTGTTTTCCCTTTTTAGAGCTCGGCAGAAACATGACAGGTGTCCATGGAAACAACATTTGTGCAGATGTTTCCAGTTCTTTGAAGATTTCTGAGGATTTTCTAACCAGTAAGGTCAGATTTCAACATGCTGTTATACCTCTTGGGCAGACAAGGAAGGACGGGAGCATTATTGAATTGAATAAAAGACATTTGATAGATAATTCTTTGAAAATCGCTCTGAGTTAACATCAACATATATTGTCAAAGATAGCAAAACAGATGGTTTAATCAAAGATCATTAAGTAAATGGTAATTACAAAAGACTGATAATTTGACAGAAGGGGCAGAAAGAAAATATAATATCTATTTAATCAACTGCATTAACAACTGCATTGGCTCACTATAAACTCAGTCTAAAAGTAAGTAAAGAAGTCAAATGTGGTTGTAATCATGTTCATGTTCTGTGAATAGTACAATCCAAATATTTAACATTCATTTTGAATACTGGCCAACTAATCAAACTTTCGAAAGAATTTAAGTCTGCCTTTCAGTTTCAGGACCATCTTTCATCACCTGTAATTTTTCCTGTAACTCCTGCCTTGTGTGTGTGTGAGGTATTGACTCTGAAAGCCTCTGACAAGCTCTTTGATTCCTCCATTTGCTGTTCTTCATTTTATCTTCCCAGTTTGTATTTATAGTAGCAGCTAGCATGCAGCCGCTTGTGGTTAACCCCAGCTGATGAATCTTGTCAAGTGTACTGCTCTTCTCTTTCTGCCTTTCCTTTGAAGCAGTCTATTGAGACCTACTCTCTGTTTCAGACCTGGGCCCCATCCAAGAGGACGCAGTCAGAGATCCATATAGCCAAACTCCAGCTCAGAGAATTTCCTGGGTGGTGAAAGGACCCTGAGTGATACTGAAGTTCCACAAGTCCCTGCTGTTGTTAATGACTATGGTCCTGGCCAAGGCTGAGTAATGCTCTGAGGCTCCCAAATCATTTCCACTTGGAGCAGGAATGAACCCAGCTGCACTTGGATATGTATGGTCTGGATTGTTGCTAAGATTCCCTCTCATCTTTGAGATGAATGGTACAGTAGCTCACTCATCCGGCAGAGGTCTCTCTTGCTCTTTGTATTTATGACCAATAAAAGGCAAATAACTGATGGAATCATGAACCATGGATGCAGGGGCTATACTGCAGCAGAGACTGAGGATTGGACTGTTTCCCTTTAGATATCAGTTATCACTGTAAGGCGCAGTAACCATGAACCTGTGAGCCACTCCTTTCCTTTAAGCAGGGATTCAAACTCCCTTACAGCTAAAAGAGGAAAAAATAGCATTGACTTTGTACAGGAGACCTGCCACAGAAGAGGAATTGGAAGGAATGAGGAGGCTGACAGTGCTGCTGCACTCATAAAACCTTTGCTTTATCTCTCACAACAATCAGTCTAATTATGTTCATTGGAGGAGTCCAATTAATCCTCTATTGTCAGCCGGTGCCTAAGTGTTTCTCTACCACTCACACTGCCACACACAGAGACAGCGAAATCTGCAATTAACACTACCCAAATTTATTTAGAGCCACTTGCCTCAGCTTCTGTCTCCCTCCAATTATGCCTAATCAATTCCACCAGGAGGCGGCGGGGGAGCAGGGCACACGGGAGGTCACTGTCATTTGCTTCAACAAACCCCTCTGCGCCACCCAAAGGCCAGACATGTCAGTGAGTTTGTCATGTGGCAAGACATGCAAGAGATCCTTGCTGAATAGCTAACTAATACCCCAGCTGCCCCCTCCTCATCCTGCCCATTCTTGCTCCATCATTGGTGTTAATTGAAAAAAAACCACAAAAAAAACCAACAACTTTATTATAGACTAATGGCAGCTCTCCACCAGCAAAGCCCTCTGGATGAACATGCCTGAATATGGCCAGGATTGGTGACCACAAAATAACTCCAATAACCCAACTCTAAAGACGGGAATCTGTCACTGCCTGCCTATTGTAACAAGTTCAGTCTATTCTACAAAAAATAAAAAATATATATAAGTATGTAATGGGTAGATGGAAAGGCTGAAATGAAAGTCAGGCAATATATTACAATAATCATAAAATTAAACATACATTTCTTCGTCATACATACTTCCCCTGGCAAATTACCAACCAGCCAGCAATGGAATTATGTTGCACTAAACTGAATAGAATTGTATTCTTTACTTATTGACTTACCAAGCCCATGTCCTGTATATTCTGTGTGGTATATGTGACAGGTGCTTCTGCATGTATACAGCATGTTGGTTAAATGTACAGTACCGTTATGCTCATTTTTCCTTTGTCATCTTTTCTCAGACTGTACAGGTACATTTTTTCAGTATATAGTATGACATTTTATGAGCCCACTCATGCTAACATTTCCACAGTATACATTAAAGGTGTGTGCATTCACTGTCAAAAGCTCTCAGCCAGGTTGGCCTCCCTCAGGAAAGCTTTTTTGCTACAGTGCTGTCAAACCAAAGCCCCACAATGGGCACAGACATTGGGAGGGCAAGCCCACTGACTGGAATAACCATGTTACAAACCCACCGTAAAACGCCACTAATATTTAATGCCTTGCTGTCAGGTCTGAAGGGCAAAGGCACATGGAGAAACTGGGCAGTCAAGTGTGTTTTCCACTGAAAGGCTCACTGAATCTGACTGCAAGTGGAAAGAAAATCTGAAAAAGGGTGTGTTTTGGTGTGTTTCCTGTTCTTCTAGCTGACAAAACACAACACAACCAAACTAAACGTGATTTACTGATATATGTTATAACCTCAGTACCTGAACTTTTTTCCTTATGAGAGCATTATTTTCACAGACGAGTCAGCTTTTAAAGACACACTGCAAAGCTTCCATACCACAGAACAGCCTGTGGCAAGTTCACTAATCCACAGGCTGTAATAGGTGATGGAGGCATCATCGGTCCTGATAACATCAGAATGTCTCTGGCAGGATAAGGTTGAAGAGGCACCTAGTGGGTGAGGCCAGACTAATAGCGACCGATATCAGATCATGGCCTGTCACTGTATATACCCCGGGCTTGTGTAATCCTTCCATAATAGACACATACAGAATCATGGACTCTGGCGAAACTGTCAACATGCCAACTATTGTGAATCTAATGAAAATCTATATCTGAGATAATGATATGTGTGTGCATGTGACCAAAAATGATTGTGTGCATCTATGCATTCAGATCTTAATGCATGTGCTTAACTACAAGTGTGTAAACTAACATGTACATGTTTGTTTAACTATGTGCATCATATGTGCAAGTCATATGAAGAGACTTAAGTGTGTGTGCGTGTGTGTGTGTGTCAATCAGTGTCGGTCACTAGCCCTTAGACTAACCCTCGTCTGTTGACCTGAAAGCTTGGCTATGGCAATTCTCCAGAGAAGCACATTACTTTCACACTGACTGCAGCTTGAGCATCGAGTCCCATGTACCGCTTTAGTCCAAACAGCAGCACCATGGGATGCCATCATCTTAAAACAAGCAGCGGAAGCGCATTAACATTTCAAGGTATTATTGCAAACAGGGGGGAAATTGCTGCTAAATATTTCATGCATTTCAGTACAAGTGGTATGTATCCCTCTGCGACTGTGACAGTGGTGGAGGTCATGAGCCAGGATTGGGGGCGGCTCGTGGAGATGAGAGCGAGGGTAGCAGACCTGGGCATTCAAAGTGACACTGATGTGTACAGCGCTGATCAGCAACAGTGTCAGAGGGGACTCTGCTTTGAAGAGCAATTACACTACCATCACCGGCTCATTAATTAAACCAAGAGCGACCAGGCTAATTCAGCCTTGTGACCCTGCAGAACGTGCTCGCAGCTCGCTGCACTGCTTAGATATTATCCAATCAGTATTGCAATGACACTCTGCTAATTGGTGATGTTGTCGTGTCTACAGCGCAGTGTCACAGCTCGAGCCTGGCCTTTGACATCAATCACATATCACGCCTTCTAATTAGTCCCTGATTTTTCCTGCTGTGTGCCATCTAATTAAGTGAAAACACATTTGAACGACTCTTTTCCCTTATTCTCAGTGGTTTAGCTCTGGAGAGACATCGCAACACATAAGACATATTCATTATCAAGCCTTGAAAAATTCAATTTTCCTGTAATACTTATCAAGATTAGATATATCATGCCATGTATCTACATTACAGAAAAGTCATGGATAAAAAATGGATGCACATGTGACATCATATCATTGATCATGCTTGGCACTTTACACCGATACCTACTGAGGATTCCTTCCATCGGGCAATCTCCACCCCTCTGGGGCCAGGGGACGAACCCTGACCCTCTTCTCTCCATGGGGTCAACCACAAGAACCACACCCCCATCTGGATCCAGCTCACCAGGGACTGCTGGTGGGCGTGTCAAACCCCCAGTCTGCCACTTCAACCCCCCCCCCCCCCCCCCCACCAGCCCCAGGGTGTACATGTTCTATTGTGCAAAAGCAATCAGTCTTCCACCCCTCCCTCCCTCCCCTGTCTTTGTTTTGCAAATGGCCTCTCCCACATAATTTTACATACACACTCCAACCACTGAGCTCTGGGGACTGTCCAGGAAGTAATTGAGGCTTTTGTGCATGTAACCCCCCCCCCAAACTCCCCTCAAAGGAGCCGCACCCTCTTGTCAGCTGTC
The DNA here is from genome assembly GCF_947650265.1 of Symphodus melops. Classification (NCBI taxonomy): domain Eukaryota; kingdom Metazoa; phylum Chordata; class Actinopteri; order Labriformes; family Labridae; genus Symphodus; species Symphodus melops. Next base: position 35,712,856 of record NC_136691.1, on the reverse strand, counting down.
ATCATATAACTGCCTGCAGACCCAGGGGCCTAATGACAGGATCTATAGTACATGAAAACACAATTATAGCCCTTGGTTCAATTGCTACTGTGTGAATGGCCTTTAAAGGAGGGGAAAAAGGAACCAAACACATGCTGCCTGCTCCAAGGCAAATAAGTCTGAACAATATCCCCTAAATCACAATCCATTAAAACATGCGGTCTCATTCTGAGGGCTGAATATGTCGAATACAGCCTGTTTAAGCAACTCACCATTCGCCAGTGATATGCTAATTATTGTATAAGCTTCAGCAAGATGTCTGACTAATGCTTCATGGGTACATTTGACCTTGTTTAGTAGAGCTATGTGCTGTTTTAATGAGCTTATATGAGCGACGGTGCTGGCAAATACAGCCCGCACATGGTTTTTGCTCGTCCAGCAGCATTTCATTATCTCCACGATGCTGTTTTCATGACAATATTTTGAAGCCACATTAAGCATCCATTACAAGACGCTGCAGGAAACATGTTAATGGAACCTGGAGACGATCCACTGCCTGGGCTCAGCCTTGCAAACCCTCACATACTTCACATCAGGCAGTGAAAATGGGAGAAAGAGCAGAAGAGAGGCGTCCCTTCATCTTTTCAAATGGGAACAGTGACCCCCAATGGACGATGAGATGAAATCTGGGAAAGGGTTAACGCAGCTTCATCTACCTCTTCCTTTTGCATGTGGGTGCAATGACGCTCATATGCAGCAGGGGTCAGTGTTGCATCATGGGAAAAAAAACGAAAAAACGAAAAAGAGAAGCTGTGGCTGCAAAGATCACATCTGTCTCAGTGACACTACTAATCCTATTTATTCTGTCTGCTTTGCTAGTCGTCAACCCCCCCAAGGCCACAGGGCTATGAAAACAGGGGGCAGGGGCCGTAGCAGACCCCATTTATGTAGAGATCCTGATCAGCTGAAGTGGCAAAGATGACACTTAGATATTTAAACTCTTAGACAGCGCCAGAAAGGCAAACACTTTGTCTTGTCAACACACTTATACAGATACGAAAATATACACACACACACACACACACACACACACACACACACACACACACGACCGTATGCTTCAATACACAGAAATGCACCGTGCACACACAAACCCATTTGGAGTCATGACAGAAGCATGCAAATGAGATGCACTACATGTTGGAACACACATGCTGAAACACATTCTTCAAGCCCAGCAACAATACAACGGCATCTAATTAAATAGCTGCTAATTGAAGCGCTAATTAACTGAAACAAATTGATGCAACTGTGACAAGGAGAGAATGAGGCATTTTGTAAATGACGGAGGAGAACAATACGAGTAGAGCACAGAGGCTGACTGCAGGAACGCATCAGGATACAGCCTGACCTCTCTATTGTCTTATCCCCTCTCAGGCCTGTCAAAACACACAGCCTCAATACAAAAGAGCTCTCACAACTACAAGAGGCTTTTCTTCTCTGTAAAGGCTCAGGGCTGCCACCCACTTCCATTCTGCCTTACAAACACCAGATCCCTTCCTACTTAAAGCCTGCTCTGTGACACAGGACCTGATGGCTGCAGACCCTGAGGTAGCAAGGAAACCTGACACCACACCGTGCAGTTATAGCCTTGCATCTTGTATTTACCAACTTACCGGATTGTAAACGGCATAGGGCTGTTTAAAAAGTCAGTTGTGCTGTGAGTCAGCATAGTTACCGTTTTCATGGTTGAGCTTAAAAAACCCCCAAAGATTTAGTTTGTTCCAAAGTTTTTATTCCTCTATATAGTTTTGAAAATGAGCAAATCCACAGAGAAACTTGTGTAGTTACACATGAATCTAACATACAGGATGCCGTGTGCAGCTCACCATGTCTCTGCGAGTCTTGAATGAAACACTGAAACAGGTTTTCTTGGATGCGTGTCCATGTCAGTAAATACTCCTCTGCAAACGTGAGTCAACACGATTGGTGAAGCTTTTCCCTCCGCAGACACCTGCTGCCTTGCTTTTGGTGTTTCTGGGAAAGATGTCTCTGGTAAACAGGAAGTTTGGCTGAGTGAAGAACGACAATGCCACCTACAGAATGCTTATCAATACAATCTGTACAAATAGCCATGCTATTATAATGACCGCATGGTGTCACTTAAAAGAAAACACATTTCTTTCTTAAACAAAACTAATAGGACAATCACAAATTATAATCTAAATTCAGAATACAAAAATGGTGTATGATCGACAACTGCAATCCGAGGAGTGGTTGGTGTTTAAATTCATTGGGGAAGCATTACAGGCTGATTTGAGATTAAGTGACCATCTGACAAACTCTCACTCTATCATGCAATGTTTCCTAATATGCAAGTCAAACATAGATTAACAAAAGACTGTGGCTCAAAGAGATGTTGACACTGTTGTACAGACTGCGCATCCTCTCACAGCTCCAGCTCAGCCAGCTGCTCTTTGCGCTATTCTTTCTGTTTACATCTGGTTCAGACCTGTGTGAATGTCCTCTTTGATAAACACATTTTCACAATACCTCTCACTTCACATCATCAGCAGCTCATGACTTGCACTTTGAAGAAAAAAAAAAAAAAAAAACTCTTGCAGGAGGAATATGACCAGAGACGCCCAAGGTTTCCTGGCGCACACATTTCTGAAACTGCTCCCTAAACATTACTGTAATATAAACCACAGTGATAGTGTAATTCATAAAGCAGGAGGTGTAATAAAGTGCCTCTCCCTGCTGTCTGCTCTAGTTAAACATCTACCAGGGGCAACACATCTGTTGCTATAGTTACAGATTCTCTGCTAGATGTGAAAGAGAATATGATGGAGCCAGGGAGGTCCCACGTTAATAAATTACATAAAGAAAGAAAGCAATCACAACTAGCCAGCTGCCGAGCACAAAGAAATAATGTCCTGACAAATTTATTACCACTAACCCTCTCCCTCTGAGCCTGAAACCTAATGACTGCAATGTAAAATATTCTGCAACTCAATGAGAATGCAAAACAGAAAACGACTTTAAAAGATGCTCCTTGTTTTAGGACAACATTAGATAGTATATAGGATAGTATATGGTAAACACAGTACATCCAGGAGAAGTTTATCCTTGCTACTGTTACCTTGTCCAATCCCAGTATGCAATAGCCCCAGCTCCAGCAGAGCATGACTTTAGATCCCTGCTAATTTAATGTTCCCAGACCTAATTGTCCCCAGAGTGGTTGCTCTGAAGTAGCCCTGCTGTATCTCAATGACTGTGGCTTGTTAAAAGTGATGGGGTGTGTGTGCGAGTGTGCGTGTGGACAGACCTGAAGAGCAGCAGCCCGGCCAAGCACCTTACATGGCCTGACATTAATCACTGTGCACTGTCCCATGCAATATTCACCTGGCTAAGCACAGCGGGCGCAGGGGGGGGGGGCTCTCTGAGTTCGACCCTTCTTTGTCATTCTCCTCCCTCTATTTCCACTTCTATTTCAGTCTCTCCCTATTTCCACCCGTCTCTCTCGAGCTCTCCCTCCTTGTCTAAGGGGATTTGGAGGTCTCACCCTTGGGGAGAAGCAGGCTGATGGATCTTTAGGAGAAATCCTGACAGCACCTAACATTCCCGGACGGAAATTGTCTTGTGTTCTCTTGGGATTCTGGTTTAAGATTCTGGTTTAAGATTGGTTTAAGAGTAGGTGCATTAATAATCTCGTTTTTGGGTTAAAAAAAAGGGATCATTCAGTGCAGCAATCTGTCAATCTGTGGATCTTTAGTCCATTATTAAGAACAGCCATTACCTAACAGGGATATCTGCTACCTCTGTGATTACAAACTCTCCAAACCACCATCTGGAGCCAGTTCATTCCCGGACCGAGTTCAAACTCCAAACCGCCTCCTGGGACTGGACATCAAATTCCTCTACACCCACCCCAACTTCCATTTCAACACCGGTGGGACTGTTCCCGCGTCCTTTCCCAGCCTTCCCCTGCCATCCCGGACATAGTAAACAGCACCAGCCATGGTGGAAACCCACAGGGACGAGTTTGGCTCCTCACACTAAATTCACTGTGGTCAGACCGTCTGCTGAGTAAAAATAGACGGCATTTAGGAAACTGGAAACACTCAGAGAAAGGTACACACTCCCAGACACTTATTCATCCAGGAAAAATATCGAAGGGAATAAAAGTCTGCTGAACTTGTGACAAATTATCTGCTATGTTCCATTTCTTTTCCCGTGAAAATTAGAAAATTAGAAAGTGTTCATCACCTACAAAGGCATCACTCATAATGGTGATATGTGTTACCTTTGCACTTGTTCTAATTTGCCTCTTTTACTCTACTCTACGGGGAAATGCGAGTATCTTTCAAAAAACTCAAGACCCTAAAATTCCTCTATAGTTTCTTTGTCAGCTGTGAAATGAATGAAGCACTTTAATATTTAATTCTCAAATACACTGATCTTAGTAATGGTGTACATTTAAAGTGTTGCAATCTAGAATATTCCCTATTTAGAAAAAGTACAATTTTACTTCAGTCATTATCTGAAGACAAACAGTTTTCTTTTTTTCCTGAATGTAGTCAGGTTAAGGTTACTGGTTCAACTGGTTCATGATTTTATTTATTTTATGTATTTTACTTATTTTACAGCATACCATGAGCCATGTTTTTATATCTTTTAAATTATTCTGTTTTGTGTATTATGCCTTTTTTTAACTTTTTGTTTTATTGTCCAGCACTTTGGTCAGCTGTGGTTGTTTTAAAGTGCTTAATTAAATAAAGTTGGATTGGATTGGATTGAAATCCATTGTACAGCTTGGAGCTAGATTTACAGGAAACATTATGTTTTTCAATTCAAGAGTACAATTCTGAAGAAAAGATCAATGACCATCTTCATGCTCAGTGAAGACAGAAAACAACATTAAGCTGAAAGTGTGCTTGCTGTCGCAGGGTTAAGAACAACAAAAGTGGCCACCTCCGGTGTTTAATAATGAAGCTGATGCAGAAGCGCAAAATACTGCTGTTTGTTGAGGGTCCACTTGAGGCTGGCTGGAGACACTGACAAACCTGAGTATCTAATGTCTATTGGGAGACACTGGACACTGTCCAGGGGCAACTTTGTTTCTGTTTAGATGACAGATAGATAGATGGTATGCAGGAGAAAAGTTCTTCAAAATGAGGCGCGTAGCTGATCTGACTGACAGGTGGGCGGGGTGTCGCTGTTTGTCAGGAGGGTTAAAGCCCGCCTCAGCGTTTTGCCTGTTGTGAAGTCGACTCACAGATAGGCTGAGACAGCATTTTTTAATATGGCGACCTTCATTCACAGGCTTCAAGCGCCCCCTACAGAAACCAATGGGGTGAAGTCACTGAGGCTTAGTCCATCTTAATTTGCAGGCTATGATCACAATGCAGAGGATGATATTCCTCTTATTTATAAAAAAAAAAAAAAAAAAAGATAACATCTCCAGAGAATTACTGACCAAATCAATCAATCTATCAGCGTGTCAAGTTTTTAACTAGAAACCTATTTGAATGACTCTACCCCACTTATTCTCTCTCGTGTGTTCATCCACTGATTTGTCTTTGATGTGGTAAGGACAATTATCCGCAGTGTGATCATGCATACATACATACATGTTACAAGCAGCTGACTAATTGATCTGTCAAGGTCTATTACAAGTCACGCTCCTCCACTCGTCTCATCTTCCTCCTCTGCACATACTCCCCGCACGTGCCGTGTGCCCGCAGACACAGCCGCAGCGTCGACCATTATCCACTCATCTGTTAATGCTCGTTGTTCAATTGCATTGTTAACCTGGTGAACAGGAGTGAAGGCCTTTTTTTCTTTCGCAATGCCACTTACAGGCTTTCCAACCACGCAATTACATGAAGGATTTCAAATCTCAAGGCTGGTGTCATTAATAGTGCAACAGTCGATAGCGATTCAACTCCCCCAACAACCACAACATGAAAGCAGAATGTAGTAAACATAAACAAGCAACATTTCCTCATCTGGTAACTTGAAGTCTGAATTCGCGACATGATTGAGCTGTTTGGTTCGTCAACATATCCCGCAAAATCTGTCAAGATTTAAAATATACTCTCAGATTTTGACTTCAAATAAATAAGCAATATGAGTTGTTTGACACTTTTACCAGTATTGTAAATACCTCTGATACTGCCTTAGACACAGTATTGAGTAAAGGAAAGTGAACCAGTCATTATGCTTATCTGATAACATCATTTATTAGGCCCCAAAAGGATTTGCTGTTATTTTTTTCTTTATCAAAATAGCAACCTCCAGAGCAAACAACTGACTGTGGCTGTCACTGACAACAACCGTTTTAGGTCTGTAAAGAAGAAATGTTTCCAGGTAAACAATCACTTAAAGAAAATAAACAACAGTGCTAGTGAGCAAAGCTTTTGTCTCGAGTCAAAGTTATGTGCTAATGACATACATTACCGTATTTTCCGCACTATAGGGCACACTTAAAAGCCTTTAATTTTCTCAAAAAACGACAGTGCGCCTTATAATCCGGTGCGCCTTTTATATGGATTATGGTAATTCTGGTTGTTATGGCTACCGTAGTAAGGAGCGTCGCGGAGTAATACACGCGTGCTTCACCATAACGTTACAGTTTGTGTGTACCCTAAAATGGCACCTTTCAAGAGACACGCTGACGACGCGGACTTAAAACTCAAAGCTATCAGTCACGACATCAGTGTTTTTTACGTGTTACAACAGAACACAGAAGAGTTAATGTGAATACGGTACGCTCATTAACATTTGAACAATGTTTATTGTGAATGTGTATAATAAAGTTTGATTGACTGATTTATCTGACTGTTTTGTTTTGCTTAATGCGCCTTATAGTCCGGTGCGCTTTATATATGAAAAAAGTTTGAAAATAGACCATTCATTGACAGTGCGCTTTATAATCCAGTGCGCCCTATTGTGCGGAAAATACGGTATATATTTGTAATTCCAAATGGTATCTGAGGGTTACTCAATATCAGCCAATTCTTAAATCTATGTATTATTAATGGAATTAAAATTGGAAAAAAGGTTGTTGTAATATCTCTATCAACAGTGATAGCCTGCAGCTGAGCGTCCTCCTCAAACTGACCCTGGTGGAGAGGATTCACCGTGGTCACCTTGGGTTATCAAAGGAGAGATATTGTCCGTGAGGCGCCGGCTGAATCGAGTAGCCACAGCTCAGGATTGTTGCCATCCAGATAACAACCAGCATACTTTTATCAGTCATCGTGATCACAGGCCCGTCACCACTGCTCCTGTGTCGAGGGGCAGCAGCAGCAGCAGCAGCAGCAGCAGCAGCAGCAGCAGCAGCGCTCCTGTGTCTCTGCCCCTGAACTATGCTCCACTGCACTGTTAATGCCCGGCTAATCTGATCTGTCTCCGCCTGGCTTACTGCATATACAAACACCTAGGCATGCAGCAGGGAAAGTAATCCAGAGGCAGCTCCAGCACGACAGGGGCATGCAGGACGCAGGCTTCATGACCACAGGCGTGCCTGATAGTGAGGGGGCTGGTTTGGGATGGGGTGGGTTGGGGGGGAGATAAAGAAAAGTGTCAAGAGCTGTTTTTCTGTGTGACATTGTTTGAAGGGTGTGTGTGTGCAGCTACAGTCAGGGTAGTGCACTAATGGACAGGGATGGTGCGGGGATGTGTATGTGGACTTCTCAGGGTGTTGCTTGAGCGAGTCAGCATTATGTGTTATTCATGTCCCCCGTTTGAAGCATATTGAAGGTCAAAGACATGTTAGAGATTGCTGGGTGAAGCATGGAAACAACAGCCAGGTCAGACTGACAGATTGGTTTATGGATTTAAGCCTTAGTAGAAAATCACCTGACAATTACAACAGTGTGATATTTATCTGGTATTATTTAATAATGCTTTGCCCTTGAGGTGTGTGTTTCTGCCTTGTGGTGGTTTTGAAGCTTCAGGTTGAGTAACAGAGCAGTCTTCTTTGAAGTTGTGTTTCTATGCCGATCAGTGGACTGAAAAACAAAATAATGAGCTAAGAAATACTAATGTTTCATAATCATTTCATTTCTCGATTCAACTTTTTTTATAACACACACCATGAAAATGTGATGTTTTGCATATTTGGGACGTGAAAATATCTGCTCATTCTAATAAGTTGAACTAATCAGAGTGTAGAGATCTGAATCTATAACCCATCGTGACGTTAGAGATCTGAGTTCATTAAAAAAGGTTACATGAAGTAGTCTATTACATGATTTAACTTAATAAACTGGTTTACTGAGGCTGTGCTGCTTGTTCTCATAACTTGTTCCGCACACTGTGTTCACATCCTGCGAGACACTCGGGTTGACCTTTTACGCTTTCCATCTTTCCTTCTTGCTAGTTAAAGGTACCGTTTGTTGCTTACAAGAAGGAAAAGGCAATATCTGAAATCGCCAAAGTGATGGAAAGTAACAAATGCATAGACATGGTATTTTGAAATAATACAATTATTCCTCCCTTTTCCACTGTCTTCCAGACGAAGAAAAAAAAAAAAAAAAAAAAAACAACCTTGTGATTCCAGAATCAATTTGCATAGAGTCAAATGAACTTTACCAAATCAAATCAGACCAAATCAGAGTTCCATATTTGAATGATTGATAACTGAAACTGATTATAGACTATGAAAAAAGATAAAAAAGGGATCATCATGTACAGGTCAGATGCAAACCTCTAATTATTCACAGCCTGTATCTTATTCCAACAGCAAGTGTAGAACCTAAGCAAAACAAATAAAACACTCCCATCATACACTCAGTGTTACACTAGCTTTATACTCGATCATTCTAAAGGTCCTGTGAACCTTTTCATTAAATCAAGTGCCCCCCCCCCCCCCCCCCCTCACTGCTCTGACGCCACGGCGCATGTCCTCAAGTGAGCTTTCAGCGTCCCAGGGTGCCTCGAGGAGGCCAACCCATCACTTTGCCTGAGGATCACAGTGTGCGACGTACACTGGGGACGCCTCTGCTGACTGGAGAGGCAGCAACATAAGAAGATTTATGGATGGGGGGGGGGGAGGACTCACGAGGACACCTTGAGAGAGGAGGGCGGCCTGAAGGACAAAGCAGGGACTGCTCCACGTGCGCTTGAGTTTCAGGTTGGGGTGAGGGGCAGCCTAAAAAGTGCACAGATCTAGAACTTCATTCTGTTCAAATGATTTGTAGGGACGATCTGATTCAAGCTTCAATCCAATCTCAGAGATTTGTCGCGTGGTCATTAAGGGGAAACATTGAGGTATATGATTGAGGTATTGGAGTCGGATTGCAAAGCCTCTTTTAACATGAACTGTCACACGACGTTTATTTGCACAGCCTTTATGCACAGCAGCTGCACAACACTCCCGCCTAAACTCGTCACCACTGTTCCACTTCTGTAAAGCAGCATGTGTGTGAGAGCCCGGGCCACAAATCACAGCACAACACAATGCAACACTTCTTTAGTTATGGGCCTAATTTATGTGCACTTGTTTCATTTCACCCTGAAAGTGACAGTCACTTGTGTCTGGCTGTCATCTGCTGTGCTTGGCGTTTCACTTTAACGGCAACAGCCAGCAACAAAAGCTCGTTACACAAAAGGCCAAAAAGAGTCATTCTGTAAGGCAATATGCACAAAAGAGTGACAACAAAAAACAACCGAGAAGGTTCCTTAAAAAGAGCAATAACCTTTAGCTAACAAAAGGTTACACCGCAGTAAAAGTTATTTGTTATTTCTTACTTTAAAAAGAAGATGAGAGAAGAGCTTGAATGCAGGCGTTTGTTCTCCGACACAAAGGATAGCTCTGTAGTTGTCAATCACACAGATGGTGAAATTATATTAATAACACCGTCATACTAAATGTATGTGATTTTCAGTTGTATAATTCATAAAAATGGCAGAATGCGACTGGGCTGGCTGGCAATTTCCAGGTAATTTATGCCCGCCGTGGTTCTGCTCCATCTGACAGCGTGCAGCCTGCCCCACCGGGTCTACACGCAGCCATGAGGGGCTGTCCACACGGGCTCACAAGATCACAGGAGAACAACAAGATCACGCGGGATTAAAGAGAACAACGTGAAAACAACACGTTGCTCAGTCTTTCTCAGGTCGGTTTGACGTGAGGTGATGGAGTATAGTCTGTACTATGTGTTTCCTTGTCTGACCTCATGTCCAAGTTGATCTATTTTTTATTTTATTTTTTTCTGAATGTTATTTTGGGGCTGTTTATGCCTTTTATTGAGAGATCAGAGCGTGGAGAGTGTCAGAAATCAGGGAGAGATGAAAGCGGGGAATGACATGCAGGAAAGGAGCCACAGCTCCTCCCACTTGGAGGACTTGAGCCTCCGTACATGGGGCGAGCACACTAGCCACTAGGCTAAAGGCTGCAATGGTTCAATCTCTTCTGTTGAGCGTCACACCTGCTTGCAGCAGGCTCAGTGGAGAAAAATAGACTTGGTGCTTGGTATTTGGAACGGAGCAGAGCGGAGTGGAGCTGCTATAGCACGCTCCAGAGACGGACCGCAGAATGAAACACAATTTTGACGAGAAGGGAAGCACCAACGGCACAGAAATAACACTTGATCAGGACATCCCTTATGGTCTGTCTTAATATGTTGTAACTCCTGCTGTAAGTTGACGAGTGCACTCTGCTGTCTTTTTCCAAACAGTTAAGAAGAAAGTCTGTGCGTTCGATTCCAACAGACGCACTGGCGGAAAACGTCGAAGCAAGTATCATCTGGAAGTTAATGTGTTTTTATATGCACGGAATCGTCCCATCTGAAACCCGGTGCATATAGACATCACAGGGGTGCAGGATAGAGCGAGAACAGATATTCATCAACTGCTCTCTCCTCGGCTCTTATACTCCAAGCACTTGCTCCCACGCATTCACTCCAGAGCCACAAAAAAAAAAAAACACAATGTTTTGTCGTTTAACTTTTACTGCTGCTGGTGCTGCGATCGTTGTGAGCTGTTGAGAAAAAATAAAATAAAATACCACAGCAACAATTCCTTTATATGTACACTGGGAGGGACTGACTGAGGCATAAACACACCAGAACAGATGGTTTGTAAACAGCAGTGAGTGAGTGAGCGAGCACTCAACCGAGAGACTGGGCTCACCGATAGTGAAATCTATCAACACCTCCGTCTAATAACACAATAACTCCAGGACATGGGCCTGAATTTGTGAGGATGAATGGAAATGAAAACAATCCCATATTTCACAGGCTCCCACTGAAGGTTTTCATGGTGCAGGATCACCCACAGGCTCTCTCAAACCCTCAGCAGCTGGTGCTTTGTTCGCACTGTAATCTCACTTTTCTTCTGTGATAAAAACAAACATTCCCTTTTTTTTTTTTTTTTTGTTGGTTGCGACTTATGAATTATGTTAAGGAAGCTGTCAGGTGGAGTGTCAAGAAACAGGTGTGCGAGAACAGTATCCGACGAGCAGAGAGGATTCCTCCGGCTCCGTGAATGTTTATTTAAAAGGCGCTGATTTTAGTCTTTCATTTTTCATAGTGTTGTCTATTATTAATCACGAATGCAATCCGATCATGTCACGAGTCTCATCCGCACTGCAATTATCAAAGGATAACACTTTGCGTTTCCCACTGTGTGCACACCCCTCTGTAATTGTTCGCTCTCGAAACAACATCGTGGACTGATGAGATTTAAGTGCGTCTGGAAGGCAGACTTGCGTTCTCAGCACGCAGAGAAAAAAAGCCAAGGCTAGGCTAAAAGTGGTTGTAGCTCTTTGTTCTCAGACATTCAGACCCCGCTTTAGCCCAGACTCAGAGATTAAGGAAAGCAACATGTGCAACGAGGGAGGAAGGGATTGTAAAGGTAAAGGTAAAGGAAGAACATAAGGGAACCAGCAGGGAATGGGGAACCAGCGGGGGGAGTGAGTTACCTAACAATCACAGGACTTAGATGATTTAAAGGCACTTTAACAATACATGGAGTCTCAACACCAAGAACCAGTCCAACACGCCATAGACAGGTAGTTCCTGTACACTGATGCTCTCTTTAAAGAGAACTTTTTCTGATGGTTCACTGGAACATAAGACCCTGACAACTGAAGTTTTATGACCTATAATTACTACAGTCATATCAGAGTGTGCTCTTTAAAGGCAAACACAATAAACGTTGTGTATGTGTCCCATATACTGAAGGTACGCTTTATTAAGCCATCTTTTCATACTTGAGCTGCCTACAGGACATTAGCTCTCTGCTATCTCTCTGCGAGCATTCGCTGCTAATTATCATTTGAAATTATTGCTACACATGAAGTGCAGACTGGCTGGAGTTACAAGGTTTGCACATGATAGCAGCAGTTTGCTGATAATAAGGAGTTATTATCTGGCCTGGAATGTAGATCTGGCTCAGTAATTGCAGCCCTATTGCACTTGCACTCTGGATAAGAGCATTAGCTAAATACATAATTTCTAACTGTCTCTTAGCAAACTAAATATCACAGCCAAACTCATTTTCAGCCATGTTAACTTCCTCAGGAAATCTTATCTGCGAGAGATATTTTTGTCTGTGGAGGAGGCCTCCGGGCTGCATAGCCTCATTATTTAGTTTGGCTTCCTGACTACATTTCCCCTCTTATCCTCCACAACACTATGGTGGATCTTGGCCTCGGACAGGAGCATAAAAACATCCGCCCATTTAAACAAACTGTTAACACATAGATGGGCTATCTCCCTAGGACAGTCTCAGAGTCTGTGGGCTCAGCGGTGTGCTTGAAGCTGGGGGTTTTGGCAGTCCTCTACGTGCATCAACGAGCATAAAAAACACTTCGGCAGTTATGAAGGGAAACAGGATCACGCTGGCACTTTGGCAACACTTTTCGTATTAACAGGGCTCATTGGTTGGATTGACATATCATGTTAGCTTTCTACAGATGTCTGAGGATATTTCACTTACTCTCCCACACGTGACACATTGCTCTTATTGGTTTATTATTTGTAAGAAAGAAGAAAGAAACAGATATTAAGATGAAGTTGCAGATGAAGTTACTCTACTAAGATGGGGAACAAAATTATAATAATCTAAACTCTAAACCAGAATTCTTACCGTGTGAACTCGATCATAACAGCTCTCACGCTGAGAACAATGTGTCTTTTCTCTGTTCTCGTGTAGTAGGTGGGATTAGAAAGTCATTTTTGGCCAGCTGTTTTTGCTTCACAAAGACTTCTCTTTGAGAAAAATAAAATAAGAAGAGGAACGAAACAAATGGAGCATAAACAGGGAGGGAGGAACACTGCTTTGATCCCCGATTAGACATAGTCGAAGTCATAGTAACAGTAATTGCTTGATCACACTTTAGGACTGGCAGTGGCAGTCTGCAAAACCGTGTGGGGAAAAAAAAAAAAACCTGCAGTTGTCAGTTGAAACAAAATCTAAAGAAATGTTCTGTGCATAGCTCAAACTTCACAGACACATTCTTAACATTAACACAGAACACAAAAATGCAAAGGAGAAGGTGCTACGATTATTGGCACAAACTGAACCACAGGGAGCTCAGACAATGAAAAAAGTGTGTACATGAAGTCCCCTCAGACAGTAAAGAAGAGCTGAACACCAACCACATGAGAAAAAAACAAATGCTACTATTTAAAAGGGCTTGCTATCAAAACTTAAAACATACTCTAAGAGTGAGTAAAAGGACACCCATACTTTTTCCCATGACCTGAACTTTCCTAAAAGACAACTAGATTTGTATCAGATAGATATATTTAAAAAAAAAGATAATGAAAACTAAAATAAATAATTCCGATCTGCTGTTTTCTAAATGAAAAAAAAAAAATATATATATATCAATCATCAGACAGCTCTAAATGGGCTCAGATTCACAAGACAGGCTTCAGCAGATACTGCTCACAAAGGGTCTGAGGATTTAAAGAAAGTGATTTCCTTCAGTGCTGAAGACTGAGATGTGGTTTTGATGGGGCGCTGATAGGAGACTGAAGTGATGACAACCTCAGCAGTGAGGTTCAAAGTCCCTGCTGACAAAGGAGGAAGTCAAGTCACATCTGACATGATGTGTGAGGCTTCTTTTTTTTTCTCGAAAAAGTTTCCTTTTCTGTTGTAAAGAAAAATGTGCACCAGCTGTCACATGGACGGAAAGGAGATATTGAAAAAAAGAATAAGTTTCGTTTAAGAAGAGCTGCGGAAATAACCAAGTTGACCAATCACAGAAAAAGAAGTCGTACCTATGCAGCTGATTGGCTCCCCTGCCCTCATGTGAAAGGTATGCAAAGCAGACATCTCTATCATTTGCCAATTAATGACAATACTTTTTTTTTTTTTTTACAAATGTACACTGACCATTTTGTTCTTCTTGGAGTACGTCCTCTTCAGCAGCCTCTCGTTCATCCTCTCCTGCTCCCGCTGGGCGTGATGAAGGAAGCCGTTCTCCAGCGGATCCACCACCGGCTGCACATTCTCCTCTTCCTCACCCACCTCCTCGTCTTCCTTCTGCCGCTTCGCTACTTTTTTCTCCTTCCACCGCTCCTTCTTCTCCTGGGTCTTCACAACTCCAGACTTCTTCTGCAAAGAGAATAGGAAAGTCATTTAGAAACAAAGATGCTGAAATCTTAGAATGTGAGCATGCAGGGAAAGTAAACATTCAGACAGTATAAAGTAACGCGCTTGATGTGACCTAAATACCTAATGGTGACTTTTTATCAGTTCTTCTTGTTAAAGTCTTAATAGAAACTATGGTTAAACTCGCCGACAGAGGGTTAAAGGAGGCTATATATAAGTTGTTGTATAAAGCCTCCACTTTTATTTTTTTATACAGACGATTTTTCTACCAATAAGAAATCAGCAGACACTCCCAGTGACACAGATTCCACTCAATGCCTCGCTGACAAGAGAGATTAACTGCCTTTAGTATCTGAAGGATTTCCTTAAAATCCTTGAAATGAAACAATTGTACACCAGGTGATGACAAGTCTGTGAAAAAAAAACAAAACAAAACAGACACTTCATGCTGCTTTCAAACAGGAACAAAGCAGACAGATATGTGGATGGATAGACGGAGAGGCGGGAGATGAATGTTTAAAAGAATAGAGGGAGGGTGTGTCGCAGCTGGCAAACAGTCAAGCGTGCAGCCTCTTTCACTGCTGGCTTATACAAAGCGAGCAAACACTCAAGCAGAGAGCAGCGGCAGGCTCTCGCTCTCTCTCCCTCTAAAGTCATCTTTAATCCTGTCAACAGCAGAACAATGCCTTACTGGAGCCCATAATCACTTTATAGCTCAGATATAATGAGCTTATGATATGAAGTGCTGCTTTAACACACACAGGAGGAAATACTTCACTTATACTACTGTATGACCAAGCAATTTCCCACTTTAACTAATCATTCCTTCCATGCTTCGGTTACACCCTGCATGCACTTGCTGTGTGATTTTTGGCCTTTAAACACCATTTGCAACTTCATCTTTTTGTCCCCCTGACCAATATTTCACACGCTCACACACACACACACACACACGTGTCAATGTTCTACTGACACTTGTGTCTTCTTTCTGTCTTCATCTAGAATGATCGAAAGGTTTCTTTCTTGTCCATACAAATGTTTAAAAGAGCTTGTTAGCATACGCAAGTGCCAATAACTGCGGGTGTTCAGATCTCCATACGCCCCATGCTGTGCACCTGTCATATTAGAGTTTTCATGAGAACCACTTCATAACTTCGGGAACAAATTGAATCACTGGTTGTCGAAATGTAAACAGAGATAGAACATTGACATGTGAATGTAATGCAAGGTTAAAGGATTTGTAAATTGTCAAGCTGTAAAGGTAAAAAATAAACTCAATACATGCAGTCCATTTACCATTTCAGCACTATTATGACCTTTTCAAACACTCACTGAAAACTCACAAAGTGTGATTCTCTATGTTTTTTATATTTGTTTTCGGTCCACTACTCACTGTCTGATCAATAGCAGACCTGTTTTGCACTTTGTTCTATGAAGAAAGATGCTCAAAGTTCAATCAATCAAATCAACAAGGCCAACAGCAAAGCCATGAGACACAGTGTCACGAAATACACAATCTGTGTGTCCGAGTTCCCAGAACACCGCTTCACAACTTTCTGTCACAAGCTTGGCAGACTGGAAAGACAACAGCTTGGTTCAATATCAGACAGGCTGAGTAAACCGTGAATTCTCAAGAACAATACTTTCAGGAAACTTGTTAAAAGCTTTATGCCACCACTGGTATCTGGGAGAGAAATGATAAAATGTGCAAATTCTGAATGATTTGTTGGAGTTTCACATTTACTGGCAACACATCATTAAATGAGTGGTGTGTTCTCTTTTGAAAGTCCCTCTCCAACGACACACAGGAAGTAGTTATCAGTTTTGTGTTGTTCGATGTTTTATGTTTGAATGTTCAAACATGGCTACTGAAGACGGTAAACAATATCCATATCCATGTCCTTCCCAAACTTCCTATTTTGTTAGCACTTTCACAGACACAAGTCTCAAAGTGCTTTACATCAAAACAGGAACGAATGAGTCGTTCATGGACTGACCTAAAATCCTGTTACGACCAGAACAATAATCAAACAGAGTTAGAGAAACATAGCAGGGGTTGGAGGGAATTCAAAAGGATTGGTGCTATGGCCTCAAATGCACAATCACCACGAGTCTTAAGATGTGTCTGTGGGACAGACAGCAGGTGTATGTGTTGGACCTTAGCTAACTGGTCGGTGAACACAGGTGAATGAGTTCTGCCAAACATTCTGGGACCTGACCGTGAAGAGCTCTAAAAGTGCGGTTGAGAATTTCAAACTTGATCCTTTAAGCCACAGGGAACCAAGTGCAGAGAGTGACGTATTCGAGCAGCAGCTTTCTGGACTGACTGAAGACGATGTCGGGCGGATATGCTACTGAAACAATAATATCTAGAATCAAGAACAACTCTGCTAGCCTTGCATGGGGAACTTCCAAAGACAAAGACATTTGTCAAAGTTCAAATGGGACTCTAGATTAACTGCCACCGTGGGTAAAGTTAATGACGTGTTAAACAACAAAAGAGTAGGTCAAAGCCAAATTGACACATATGCACATCTGCCAGGCTGCCTGTTTGAGTGTCTTGTGATTGAATGGTGTTGTCCTCCTGGACTTCTGCTCACTCTTTATACCCAGACTGGTATCAGACCAGAGTGGAGGTGGGGACTTGCTGCAGATAGGTAAAGCTCATTGGTGGAGATCACTGCATGCCTGCATGACAAAGAATGCCACACCGCTGCTTGAAGCTGTGAGAGGCTCAGGGCTGAGGGCTGCTAGTTCACGTTTCAACATCTGTTCACAGCCTGCAGCACCCGGCCTGACTGCAGTCAGCTCAGCGCTCCATATGAAACACCAAATTATTGACTCCAGGGGTGGGAGGTTAGCAGATGGCTAGCGCATTAGCCCCATAACTGATAATGAATGACACCTTTCATGACAAAAGACGCGCATGAGTTGTAAAATAAAGGGCTTCCATGACATTAAGAAATTACTGTCAAGGAAAGAAGTACCGTAAATTCCGTACTATTGAGCGCACCTGGATATAAGCCGCACCGGCTAAAAATAAGTAAATAAATGTATTTGTACATATATAAGCCGCACTTGATTATAAGCCGCAGGTGTCCACGCTATAACAAGAGCTATTTACACAGACGTAGGCTACCGGTAACATCCGCAAATACTGTAGCGTCCGTCCGGACGTTAAAGGACGACGAGAGCGTTCAAATAATAACTTTTAATAACCCGATCACTGTCGGCCGTGACCACGCCGTTTACAGCGGAGAACAACACATAACTTGCCGTAACAATCCAACTCTCTCCCCCAGCGTTCTCTCATACAGCCACTCAACACGTTCTCGCTGGTGCATTCACTGACTCTCCACATAATCGGAATTATGAACACATTATCAACTACTGACTTTACAACATGAACCGTTACAATACGAAGCCTAGCCGACGGTGTCTGTAACACGGCTGATGAAAAAGATGACCGTAATATATTTCACAAGAAAAAGTCCATCCATTGACTGCCTCAGAATGACTTCATTACTCACTTCCTCAGTCTCTGTTGTCGCTGTCAGTGTCATCTTAACGTGCAGCAGCTCTGTTAGCTTCTTTGACAGCCAGTTCGATCGCCTTTAACTTGAAAGCTACATCATATGCATTTCTCCGTGTGTTTTCCATGATGAGGGTGCGTGCATGAAGCGCAAAATGACTGATATTAAGATCCGACGTGACGAAGTCAAATGTTTTTGCGGCAGAAGCTCATTGTCCCCCATAAAAAATCCATGCATTAGCCGCACCGGAGTAGAAGCCGCAGTGCTCGAAGTGTGAGAAAAAAGTAGCGGCTTATAGTCCGGAATTTACGGTATGTTAAATGTTATTGTAACAACACATGTTTGTAGCTGAATATCTTCCTTTCATACACGTGAAGACAAAGAAATGCTGTTTGGAAACACTTTCAGTGTTGTTAATTGTATGTACTTTTTTACGAGTTGCAAGGAAAAAAACACCTTTATAAAACTGGTTATGACGCTGACTGATGGCTGAATGGTGTTTATTGTTCACTGTGAAAGGAAAAATGGTTTCATGCTGTGTCAAAGTACAACAGCAGAGAATACCTTATAGAGCTATTAAGGCCCTGATACACAGAGGAGATCATCGACAGTCTTAGTTGAACGTTCGGAGAGCGGTCATTGCCTTAGTTTTTGCGGTGTGTCCGGCTCCGTCGCTACCCGTCTCTCTGATTGGCTGATCGAACGTTTATTTATCTCCAGCTCTCGAAAAGCTCTCCAGAAAGCCCCTTGAGCATGCTGCTGTAGCATCCATGCTTTCACCCATTAGAGCGGTTTCTCCTTATTTGTCACCTCTGCCTCTTCTTTTCTTTTTCCACGAAAAGACCAACTTTCAACTCAGACATCATTAAATTAATAGGCTACCCATAATACGAGTGGTGAGCGACAGCAGTGTGAAAATGGTCTTCTTGTATCATAACAACAGAATACTGCTGCCTATTGGCTTAAAGATTGATTTCCTCTCACTCATACGCAGAATGTACGTGGTGGTTGGCCGTCGGCTGAAGTCTTTCCGGTGTGTACTCATGTAACCTTTTGGCAAAGACAATAAGGCGACAGCACAGGCGGCCTTTGTCAACATAGATCATTGCCGTTTGCTTGGTGTGTCAGGGCCTTCATATTAAATTGGCCTCATTTCAAGCCATGGCAAATAAAAATGACCAAAATCCCTTAAGTGATATGATGTCAGACAATTCATAACCTTTTCATGGAGCTCAGAATATAGTATAGGTTTGGTTTAAAATCATACAAAACACGACCAACGTTCAAAAGCAGTATATTGCGCCTTCGTATTTTAACAGCGTGACAAAAGGTTGCTAAGCTAACTCAGCTCATGATCTGACACCAATTCACCGGGAGGATTTAATGTCATCACACAAACGTCACACATCAGGTCAAGCAGCTTCTCACCTTACATGGCAACACATTAATTTCTCATGAGACACCAGCTGGTATTAGCACACCACTTGACTTGTCATGCAATTCATTACCCGGAGAGCTGCCTCTAAAGAGCTGTTAGGGAACAAAGCAGCTGCAGCCTGACAACAAAGGATGCAGAGAGTAAGACCAGAGGTTTTCCTTCAATTAGGCAGAGCTAAAGCTGCAGTATGAATGTCTATTAAGAGGAAGTCAGGGGAAAGGACTGCAATTTAAAAATCCTGTCCCCTTAGATATATAAAGGCGTGCCTATCTGACCAAAACGGCAGTGAGTGCTGGTAATTGAGTCATCTAATCACATAGGAATAGAGAGCCTTCCCATGCAGCAATACAAATACATAGGCTCCATCTAAATTCAAGACAGCATTTGTAGCGATGTAAATGTGTTTGCTGTTGTCATAAATGATTTGATTCTGACAAGTAATTGAGCAAAATCTACTGTTTACTCAACAATCAGAGTTAATCTCATGATACAGAGACAGCACTGAGGAATCAGGGTAAACTGGAGTGCTAAACCTTAAATCACAAATGGGATTAGTCACCAACAAGCTGTAGTTCTTTGAATTAGGGGCATGCATTGACACTAAGCCGGTCAAGGGGTAAATAATCTTAAAGGAAGCCTTAAGAGTCCAAATTGGCTTTACACATAAGCTGATCGTTTCCAATTACCAATTTGTTATCTTTAAAGGTCATCTGTGGTTCATCCTGCTGTTTCAGTGGATCAAATGTCACTTCATGTCAAGCAATGTCATGTCCAGCTGAAAAAATGTGACTTCTCTCTCATGTTAAAATCCACTTTTCCTCTCCCAGGTTCATGTTCGACACTAATTTACACAGCACAGCAATCAGTTGTGTCATAAAACTGTCACTGCAGTAAAACGGTTGTTCCAAGCTCATAAATAAGTGACAGGTGTCACTTGTGTGGCTTCTAAGCCTTGTTTTTATTTGTATACAGGGACAAGGACGGAGCAAGCAAACCGTTGCCACACACTACAGCACTCACAGCCTGCGCTAATTTGCAATGGCAGTCCTTAGATGGGCTATTAAAATATGTAAAAGTCAATAATAGTTGTGCATAAAACAGTACCAAAACAATAACCTGACAGACGTGTACAGGATGCACACTGTCATTCAATAAAGTCAAACAGGAAGAGCAAGAGTCACACGAGACTACACTGCATCCTCTCTAAGAACTGTTTCATTTTGAGTTGAAAATGACTCCAGTCTGGTTCTAGTTACATATTGATCCCTTGAAAAGAAAAGGCTGTTACTATATTTTTTTTTTTAAATAGCAGGTTACAATCACTATTTAATGGTCTACGTGTTACAGAATAAAATAATGTAAGTGGAGCCACACAGTCACAGAGAACATGAGGAACATGAGGAACACTTTTCAAAAACATTACAGTGACGTGACCTTATTGGCTTTCTGTCTAAGGAGGCTTGATGGCAGTCGGTGAAATACCCGACACGTGTCCATGTGTGCCAGAAAATACTCCCATTTCAACAACAGCATGAACTTCCTCCCTGCCAGTGTTTGCTAAGGCTCTTACAGTACATGACCACTAAAAGGCTTTGACATGGGCTAACGTCAGGCTCATGGCTTTGTTAAACACCTTTCATTCCTCTCTCATGTGTCATAAAATCAAAGTGTCAATTTACTCACATTGCTTTTTGAAGTCATCAAGAAATGACGTCGCTATAAGCCAGTGACCTCACTTCAGGGCAGCTCTGAACTTATCTCATCTCATAGAATAACTTTAGAATCTCCTCCCATGGTAAATACTGCATGTCCTTCTGTGACCTCATGTTGACACGGAAAACTACAAAACGCTTCAGTCAAGCATGGACTACAAAAGGTAGGTGTAACAGTTTGGAGTCTTTGTCTTTAAATGTATGCTAGTATATTTTGGATAGATCCGTATGTTGTCAGTACTCGAGGCCCACAGAGGAATAAGACTTTGTTTAAACATTCAGACCTGCTCTCACGTCCGCTCTGTTCTATCGCTAATAAACAGATTTCAATTGTCTATCTGTGCCATTTCCATTTATTCACAGTCCTCCATCCTGACAAGAGATCTATAATAGCTGCAGGAAAAGAAGGGTAATCCATCACTGTGTGTCTGCCAGCAACAGCTTAGTTGTGATGGAATTTCCATACGCCAAAGGCCTGAAGTGGCGTGTCTTTTTCTTTTTTTTTTGTGAAACGGTTGCTGAATTATTACAACACATAATGGAGTGGCCTTATCACACTGTGTATGATTAAAACCTCATTTACAAATGAAAAGCGCAAAATAATGATGCAAATAACTGCAAAGGAAATGTCCTGCTGCTGGTAGAAAAATCCAGTGTGCATTTAGTCAAGGATAAGCCCTTTGAAATGAGGAAATGTGGGATGTTATCTCTTCATCCTAAATGTCACTGAAACCCTCTTTGTTACAAAACATAACTTCCAACCTTTTCAGAAATCAGGGGTGGGTGGGTTTTTTTTTTTTCCTTCTGAGAAATGTTTTAGTCAAAATAGAGAGAACTGTCATTCCTCATTCCACCCTGCTGAGCCAGGGGCAAGAAAAATGTGACCGAAAAGTGGAGAAGTAGCTTAAGATGAGATGAGCCGCAGGAAAGAGATGACAGAGAGGAGGGAGAGAGGAGAGGATAAGGAGGATGGACAGAGCAGTAGAGATAGTGTAAGTGAGTGGAGGGAGGTGTGTGTGTGTGGGGGGGGGGGAGAACAGGAGAGACTGCTCGACTGGTTTGACCCGATCATGTTACCCTGGCAACAGTACGGGAGAGCTTTGTTGCTGTTCCAGGCTGCATGGGGACTTGAACGTGTGTGTGTGTGAGTGTGTGTGTGTGTGTGTGCGCGCGTGTGTGCGTGTATGTGTGTGTGCGTGTATGTGTGTGTGCGTGTATGTGTATGTTAAGGGTGCATAATATCCAACACCAGTTTCCTTGCCAGTAACAATGAAGAGCATGGCTTTACGTGGTTATACCGGAGCTTTGAGAACCAGCGTGGAAGCAAATTCAGCTCCCAGAGGAGGCTTTATGCATTCTGCTCAGAGGAATGTCAGCAGCCCTGCAGCTGCTTGCAAAGGGTAAGGGGGTCTTCATGAGACATGCATAAACCAGAAGGGAAAGGAGTCACACAAATGGAGCCTGGGGTGCAGAAGATACACAAGGTGTGTAAAGAGAGACTGCGGTGTCTAATGCACATCAGCACGCTTTCTCCCCTGCACTCTCTTCTTTCTGAGGCCAGTAATTATTTAGGAACAACGAGCTCTCCAGGGTTCACCTCCCTCTACATAAAGCAGTGTCACAAGGAGATTACAGGGCCCTCTTATTAATTCACAGCTGTAGCGCTAAGTACTCAACACTGGAGCTGAACCATATCTGTTGATTAAACTGTGCAGAACTGCAAAGTATGTTCACATTCAGTAAAACACGACTTCCTGATGTTGGAGGAAAATTCTCACTTTTTTGACTAGTTGGAATGTTTAAGTTAAATCCTGGTGTATATTATTCTTATTCTTGCTCTTATATTTTGTACATATTTGGTGGTCTTCTTCTTTGTATTCCATGTTATATTGTTTTGTTACCAACACTGTCTGTCTGTCTGTCTGTCTGTCTGTCTGTCTATCTATCACTTTATTGTAGGAGAAGTAAAAGCAACGACAGCAAAGCCCCTGATAGCTATAAAAGTAATAAATGTACTGTGTCTTCAAACTGCTGGATTCTGGAAAGGCTCAGACATAAATCAGATAATAGACAAACTCAGATGACTGTCTATCAGTATATTGTTATCTCAAGATAAGAATATGTGGTGCTGAGGTTAGTCCGACATGGGTCCAGACTTTAGAGTTAAAGTGACAAAGGCTAAGACTTTAGTAAAACATCTACATTTTGTACGGTCATCTAAAAGCTGCACTGATGGGTTTCATTTCCATTTGACTATGTGTGTACAGGTCACAGTGGAGCGAAACATTCTGAAATGGGGATCCTGTTTTGACGCACATGCAGCACAACTCACATCCTGCCATTGATTTTACACTTTTCATCTGACTGACAGTTGGCGTGCACTGGTGGTATGCCCACGACACTTCATTATCTATACCAACTCGGTCAGTTAGAAAGGGAGGACCACTCTGACAAACATGAATAGAAAGAGTGGATGACTTGACATGATCACTAACACAGCCAGAGCATCATATGCATATGTGGATGGAATAGGGTTCACATCAGGCCATTAAAAATCACACTCAAGAGCATCTGCACTATGTGTGTAGACGAAAAAAAAAAAAAGAAAAAAAAAAACTCATCAGTTTTGACTCTATGAAGGATAAGCATTCATATTTCATATTCATATTTAAGCATCATTCACAATAAGGTGTGACGCTGACTTGACTGACAAGTGGGTGCGGTGTAACATAGAAGCCCCAACACTCGGTTTCAAGACAATTGATATCACCATGCATAGCACCAACCGTTAGCAGGGCAGGGATTTAAATGTCCAAGGCTCGAAATGTGTTCAATCATCAGAAGCTCATAATCAGAGCACCTTGACATCTTAAACTTGAGGTGCACACATTTGTATTGAGCATTTGATAATATTTAGAGAAACCCTGATGTGATTTTTTTTTCTTCTAAAAGACGGTCATAATTCACGTAGCGCGTTCACCTCCTCCATATGTAGAATGATAAAAAAGCAGCAATGCAAGGTCATCCGTCACCCCTCTTCAACGGAGTTCAGCTCCTGTTAAGCAGCCTTAAGTGAGGTCGCGCAGATTTATCGCTCAGTTGTTGGACTGATTCCGTACGCATTACTGCAGCTCTTGGCATGTCAGATAAATCACTCCAACTTGTCATGATTTAGTCTGGATTGATTTAATCATGTAGCGCTCGCAGGCCTTTAAAGTCGGCGCATGTGAATCTGAGCCGAGACAGACGAGCACACACCTTCCATCTAAAGCTGCTGTCAGCTACATCAAACACACCTTTGATTAACTCCGTGCATACACTCATTTACCAGGCCTCCCTGTTCCTCTCAAAGCATGTAATCACAGGGTTGTTGCCTCGAGGAGGAGGAGGAGAAGAAGAGAGCGCATTGTGCTGCCAAAGAGGCTTATCATGCCGAGAACAAGAGAAAGCACACATTTCTGTTGTGATCAATGTTGAATCATTAGCAAGCACACAGATTAAATGAGCTGCATCCTTTTCCTCCTTTTGTTAATTAATGTGCTGTTTTTTCCTCTTCATTTGACTTCACGGCTAAAGGCCTAATCCTGTCTGAGCGCAAGCTAGTTTCTGAGAGCTGTTGGTGTCTGCAGAGTGTGTAACAGGAGACGGTGGAGGTGTTAATCTTTGGCAGGTCAGTTTTGCAGCTACATTAACATCCAACTACAAGGAGCGGGCCTCCTCTCTCACTTTGTCACGTCCTTCTCTCTCTGCTTCACACTCCGCTGTTCTCTGTTTTGCAGAGCTTGCTTTTCTCGATTTTGCAGCAGTGCACATTGCGTCTGATTTTGAAACGTGTGGGAATAAATGTCGGGAAGAATCGACCTGGAAAGCAATACAACTTTTCCTGAGATGTATATTTTCTGTAGACTTTGGTTGGTCAGGATAATCACACTTTTGAATTAATAACTGGACACTTCTGGGTTTTTTTAAGATCTGGCATCGCTAGAAGTCTTAAATCATGATCTTGTTGGTTCTTGATTGATTGCAGCTCATCTCATCCCGTAATAAACGTTGAGAACAAAGTACGCAATTTTCTTTTGCTCGGGATCTGCAACATGAAACAAAAACCGTTTTATTGACTCTTTTATACCTTGCATGAGTCAGACTGCAGTAAAGCTTCTTTTCTCAGGAGTTCTACACCTCTCAGCTGGTTCCTCCTCCACCTCCCCAGTTCTTTTTTCATATCCAAGAGCTTTAAAGGAGATCTATATCTGACGTTAGTGTCTGGCTTAAAGCCACCAGGATAAAAGCCATTTTGATGTTTATAGAATGTGAGTATAAAACATGTAGGTGCTTAAGTAACAATGGTATTATTTAGAATTTTACAATAGAATGATTGACCTGCTCGGCATAATAACCCTGACTTCAGCATGTTTGAAGACACAAGGCAGTAAACATGAGGCATTTGTTTCACAGAGTCAGACAGTATCTATTACCCATCATTACCAGGTCTGCTTCACAGCTCAATAAAGACAACGCTAAATGAGAATATCTTAGGGGTTAATCTCATATGTGTTCTTTATTGAAAATTAATGCAGCAAACCTTTGAAAAGGAAAAGAAAGTAAGTGGTGCAGGGAGAACAGGAAGGAAAAGGATTTGGGATGTCTTTGATAGATGTGAGCCCAATGGGTGGGTTTTTCCAGTGACTGATGGAACAGGAGACTTTACCTTGATCTGGCAGCACTGCACTCGTGTTAGAGTATGTGAACAGATCTCACTCTCTGTCATTCTCTCTGCCCTCTGTTAACGCTCTCTTGGCCCACTTTATTGTATTTTCTAAAGCAAGTGGTGTGATCAGGTATGAGGACCCTCACAGTGCTCTAAAGGTTCTACACTTAAACGTATGTGCACAGCGTGTTTTAAATCATGAACACGTAAAGTATGTCGTTAAAGTATGAAGAGATATGACAGCGGTTTTATGCCCTACTTAAAATGTGAACGTGAGCATGTGCGCAGCTAAGCTATTCCTTTATATCCTGCGAGGCTACGAGTGCGTTTCTGTTGATATTGACTGCTTATGTTTTGACACACGTGTGACTGCTGACTCAGCACACTGAGCGACACCATCTGGCCAGCGGTTACCGAGGGAAGAAGAATGGAGGGAACGCAACAATAACAGGGCGGCGAAGCACACAATGAACACTTGCTTTAAATCTGTTACACAGCTCCGACAAACAGCTGGAAAACACAAGCCGGGAGACGCACACCGGAGGGAACGGGAGACACAAAAAGAGAAGATGAAAGAAATCAAGTTCTACACAAATGTATTATCTGAATAGATAATACATGTGATACAGATGATGTCACAGATATGAATAGCTCACCTGATGCTAACAGTAGGGTAGGTAACAATTGCACACAAATGGGAGATGTTTACAGGATATAATTTTACTACAGGTATACACAGTCAAATCTTGAGTAGGGGCAGATATTGATATCAATATTAGAGAGAGAAAAACTCTGATACCTCCATATTGGCCTCTACCTTTCTTAGATTTATCTTTTTGTAGAAAAAAAGATAAATGTACACAGTTTTTGTGTTGATCCCTCATATGCAGATCAAACACTTGTAGATATGATGATGTATTGAGATACTCAGCTGGAGGGCAACTGTGCAAGTACACATATTACTGCTTGACACTGGAACGTAAAAAGGCTTGTTGTAATCCATGTAGCACCCTCTGCTGGTAAAATAACTAATACATTTTTAATAAACGTAAAATAAATAAATGTTTTTTGACTGTTGAACAAAATCTAGTATCGGAGCATATCTGCAACAAATGTAGTCATACCAATAATCACTGAATGTGCAATTATCGGTATAATTCAGTCATGCTCTAATGTGTAATGTCGTCTTCAATTTGGCGCAGGAAGAAGAAAAACATATAAACCTGCCTTTTGTACAAGGAAAACAAAGTAAATGAGAAAAAAAAGACAAGAATGTCCAAAAGTCTTTTTACTCTCATCATAGAACTTAAGTGTTTGAAACATACTTTCATTATATTTACAAGACGACACTGATGTATGCAGTGTAATATTCTTGTTAGATTTATGATCACTTAGTCAGTGTTGTTGATGTTCCTAAATGCTTATTACTCTTTGTAAATCATGTAATGTAGGCTTTGTAAAAACTCTCAATAACCTGCTCCATGTGTGGCTCTTGTCAGTTTCTTTGGGTGGCCACTTGTCGCCGTGAGTCAAAAATTATTTGTTGATCATTTGCAGTGGAGTGTTTTCCGAGGAACCGTTTGTTGATTGCTTAAATTTGGAAGAAAATGTATTCCTGGCAGCTGCTTCTGTGTTGTTGACATTACTTCAGACAAGACTCAAGTGCTGTTTGCATTGCTCCGCTTCGGCTGATTTGTCGGCAGAGTTGGCCGCCACCAATTGAGCAGTTTATTTCAGCTGTCGCACTCACTTGCTCGCTCTGTACAGCTGATCACTTTGCTGCTGCAGCTGATGCATCTCTCTTTCAACTGCAATCCCAGCATGCACCGGGTGATTCCTGTTTCTTTATGATACCCAGCTGGGTGTATTGATCTGTGTTGGCTTCTGATTATTTCAAGAAGCTAGGCTTAAAACTTTCATATTTACTTCCATTATCAAGACAGAATATAAATACAGTCAAAATGTAAAGTCTCACGCAATTAATATGCACCAGTGTCTTTTGCAATAGATTCTGTTTTTACATAATTTGTGGCTGAAAATAAACAAAGCAAGTATGCTTTATTAGATTATAAGGTCTCACTTCCAGCCGGCTTCTCGAGAGTATTTTAACAAGGTTCCCTGACAGGAAAGAGGAATTGTACAGATGCTAATATATGCTGAACCTGCCTTCAGTTGTTACCTCACACACACACACACACAGACACACAGACACAGACACACAGACACACACACACACACACACACACACACACACACACACACACACACACACACACACACTGACACACACGCATCCCAAAAATACAGCCGGATGTCATCATTCCTCGGAAATTCTCCTTTCCACACACTCTCCAGGGAGAAAGTGTTGCCTCGGCAACAGCAATTCCCATTGGTGGAGCAGAATTACAAATGAACTCCTATAAAAGGTGTAATGTTCTCACTCTGTCAACAACTCAGCTTAACATATTTCCATCCCAACTGTTGAGTATGTTTTTGGGTAAATCCGCTCAAAAAACCCACCAGGGATGTTGCCTCTTCAAGAACAGTAAAAGGCTTTTGAAAACTAACACACGTTTTCTATCTGCATGACTGAACACATAGTCTGACAGTTTTTCTGTCTTTTTTACTACAAAGGCAAATCAAAAATCAAAATTACAAATTTCCTTTCCACCTCTTACTAACTCAAAAGATGTCAGAATTTGACTTGACGTCCGCCGCATTCGTGAGTGCAACCCGCTGTGAGCTGAACCGGTGTGAGGAGACGTCTTTGTTCACACAGCAGGAGGCCGACAGGACAGAGACAAAAAAAAACCCCAGCTGGAGACGACTGACAGGGAGTGAGACACCTCAGATGTGCCTGCAGCTTTGTAATACTGCAGTCAGAGCAACACCTTTCTCCAAAAAGTGAAACCTTACTTCCAACCTCGATCCCACACATACTTTATGACATCCTTTACAAGGTCTCATCATTCCAGAGTCCATACACATGTTCAGTACAGAACAGAAGATTAAGGTGAGAACTTGAGCTATGTTACGATTAAATCTGAAGGATTCCCCTGCTAAGTTAACTAAACAGTCTCAGTCCCTTGTGACACACCATGAAGATCTGAGAAGATGCTTGACAAAATGTTACAGTGAACGCCATGAAAATCTGGCAGCTGATCACTGCCGAACATCAAAAAGCCCACTGAAGTTAATTGCACAGAGACACAGTTTAGACAGTAGAACATTACACAGCCAAACTCGCCTTTGACATAGTAAGAGAACTTTTTTCTTTTTTTAAGCAGCGCTCCAGAGAGGGTAGTAAAAAAAGAGTCATCAGCTGCCCACAAACATGACTCTAAATCACGGCTTACATTGCGCCTTCAATGTGTGATATTTTTCATTAAAATAATCGGCTAACAAGTCCAATTTATAATAATCAAAATCAGAGTAGGACTTAAAACTTGATACTGCCTAATGCAAACAAAAAACTTTTTCACCTCTATTTATAGACTTTGCATAAAAAACACAGGATTTGTATGGGTAGATCCAGATTTGGGTATCTGAACGGTCCTCATCTCTGTTTGTAGTCCAACAGTTTATTAGCATTTCAGCTAGCTCTGTCTCAATGCAGAGCACCATGCTGCGTTAAGAAGTAAAGGGGCTGAGCACAATGCAATCAGATTGATTCCTGGAACCCATCAGTAGTTTTGTAAAGATGATTCCCCTTTAGTATCTTGAAACAGAAGTCTGCATGCTCGTTGACAGTTAACAATCTGCTTTTAAGTCGTCACCTCTGACTGCCAACTCTGCTGGAGGCCAAGTTGCTAATCCAACTGTAAACAGCGGACAGACACGGGAAAAAAGAAGTCTTGGCCAAAGTCCTTTATCGTTAACTACTCCTTACACAAGAAGCCATGAAAAGTTGTATATCGCTTTCAGATGGACAAGAAGAGACATGACAGGCAGACAAAGGCCTATAGGTCTGAAGATTGGGTCCAAACCAACTTGTTTCCACATTGCCTTTAACTTCATAGATGTGATTCGTACCACAAGAACAGATTCTTCCTCTCAGCTGTCAACCTCATGAACAGTGTCCCTGCCCCCCCCCCCCCCCCCACCCCCCCACACACACACACAATTTTAAATTCCATTTTGATTTATTGGTAATTGCTTCTTCTTCATTTTGTTTTAGCGTTATGTCCCACACTAACTGTTTTAGCGCCAAGACAAATTCCTCGTATTTAAATGTACTTGGCAATAAAAAGGCGATTCTGATTCTGAGATAATAACTGTGATAACTTCATCAGTGCTGCTTTCCAAGTAAAAATGCAATATAAGAGTGCACCTAACACAGTGTGTGAAGTCAATAGAGAATGCTTTTCAAGGTGTATTAACAAAGTGTTGTTCAATAAACGTCACTTGAACAATGTGGACCAGAAGAACTGAGACACTCCAAATGAATTTAATGGTTGATAATTGAATAGTGGACTCAAGCTAGTGACTGAGCACTTCATCCTTTGTTTCTTCAAGGTGTTTTATATTTCCAAATAAAGAACATAATCAATACAAAAATACTCTCTAGTCAGTAACCTTCTTACTGTGATCTTCAAGAACAAGCACACAAGCTCTCAGATGTGTCCCCCATACAAACCTGTTATATTATCAGGCTGATTTAAAAGGTCTTATAGTTCCCTCTGGGATAACCAGCTCCATGTTTATTGACATGCCACTGTTATTTCACATCATCATGTGACAGTGTCCTGATTTTTCCTTACCTACACACAAACACAACCACAAACATACAACCACACACATCCCTACCGTGTGAGATGTGTTAATCACAGCACTCGACTTCCTTGCTTTTCTGATTTACATAAAAGTCGTATTTGTCTTTGAAACACATCATCTGTGGCTGTGCACTTGTTTCACTTCCACTTACATCTTCCCCTCAGTCCAAACACGTTCAAAGTGCAGCTGCCTATTAACACACAACACACAATGTGAAACAGCCCCCGAACACAGAGAAAGAGAATAAAGCTCTCTCACTTTCCTGCATTGTTTCCCACTTTCTTCAACACACAAACATCCTTCACAAACCCTGGACTCTTTCACACCTGTCTTTTCCTTCCTCATCTGTCAGCCTTGCGTTTCTCACACACCTCCATATACTTCTCCTCCTACTTGACTGCTTCAGGTGATCAGCCTTGATTCCTCGGAGGATGTGTGTCATGTAATGGCAGAAGATGTAAACACACCTGAGCTTGGTCTTTTAAGTACAAGAAGGACAAACAAAAATGAAGAATGTGATATATATATATATATATATATATATATATTGAAATCACACTTTCTGCACTTTCTGTTCTATTATAATTATAGAAGTGAGTACATCACTAAAGGCACAGGCCTAATACCAGCTTGACTCTTTATTTAAAACATCGAAATGAAATTATTTTATTGTTTCAATTGTCCGTCTTCCTCAGTGCATTAAAGGCACAGTATGTAGATTCTGACACCAGGGGGCTCTCAATAAAAACACTCACCAAGGCGACGTTGAGGATTTCAGGGAATCATGGGAGTTCTCTCTGCTACTTAGATGATCTTAATACAAGAGAGAAATCATGTCTGTTGTATATTTCCCATCAACCCAACAATTTCCAAATGAAGATTCAACATCTGACAGAGCACTTACACTGCTGTTGAGTTATTTTAAACAAACTGCATTGATGAGCTAATGTTGACGTCACAGTAACATGCACATATAAATGACACAATACATACATATATAATCAATATATAAACAACTGTATGTGATACAAGCGAGTGAAAAAAACCTTTAGTGAATTATCAACACACTTAGACTGTGTTCTCTCTACAGATTGTTTGCTACATGTGTGCTTCAGCTTAGCGCCCTATCTTCCTTATCTCTAACTATTCTCACACACTTCACTTCTAGACAAGGAGACACATGAAAACACTCCCGAAATATATACTGAAGAAACATGTCTGGAGACAAATCAAGTGTAAGATGTTTTCCACCTGCCTCTGTGTTTGTGCTGCATGTCTTGTCTGGTAAATTGTTGTCCTTGAAAACATGTGTATGTTTGATTTGGTGCACTGACATCACTGCTCCAATGTCACAGAAGACAAAATATCTCTTTTATTATTTATTAACGTAACAATTCAATTGACTCAGAAGCTGCTTTTAAACTCAAACTGAACTGTAGCATAAGACACAATAGAGAATAACAGAGGACACAGGAGCAACACAGAGCAATAGAGGGCTAACGTATTTATCCGCCCTGCACCAACCACAAACACACACACACACACACACACACACACACAAGCAGCAACACATGCACAACACCAGCCACCCTCTTATGCCTCATCTACCCGGTGCAGATCCTTGACCAGGGCGCTTGTTTGAAAAACCAGAGGTCAAACCGTAAAGCAATTACCCTGGCAACTCATCAACCAAGGGCTGACAGCAATACAATTACCTCCAGGCAGCAGCAGACAAGTGAGCGGAGAGAGAGGGCTGTGTTTAACTCTGGATGTAACAGTGCTTGCTGTATAATTGCACCCTGCCGAGTGCACTTTAATCCTGTGTTTAACAGGTTCAGAGCAGTGCTGCGGGGAAGAGTAAGAGAGAGATACAGAGAGAGAGAGAGAGAGAGAGAGAGAGAGAGAGAGGGGTCTATTAGGTGTTACCTAAGGCCTTGGCATCAGCAACTTTGCCAGGAGGAAGATGAAGAGCGATATGAAAGTGGTGTCAGGAGAAAAGAGAACATTAGAACGATCTCCCTGCAGTCAAGGCTGGCAATACAGCTGCCTGACAGCTCACTCCTGAGGGATGTAAATAATTACTGCGGATGATAGAGAGAGAGAGAAGGGATACAAGCATGTCTCATGCAGTCTTACACCTTTTACATGTTGTCATGATCATTTACTGAAGGCGGAACCTGAATGATTTATCAAAATAATCTGACTGTAAAACCGTCCACCATGAAACCTTTAAAGATTTGTTGCAGTTTGTATGAGGGTGGTATATGAAAAGAAGATCATTCACTAAGGTCATTTGCAAGACAATATTGGCATAACACTGAAATAAACCCAAACATGTCTTTTCTGTTTTACAGCAACAAAGCCCTCCCAGTTTGAAACATGGTTTACCTAATAAACAAAAAGCTGCTGCTCCAAATGCTGATTTAAAATAGTTTTCTGAAGTCATAAAAACAACAATAAAGAGTAACACTACAGGATGTTTGCACTTCAGGTGTTTTTGTTGTAATGGGATTTTCAGCTAGTATCTTGCATTATTGATCTTGTCTACATTCTACTTTCACTTAAAGCATCACTTCTGGAACTCTGAACAAATGCTGAGAGTCGAGGCCAAGGAGGGCAACGGCATGAACGAGTTAGGCTGATGAGTTTACATTCTCCTGGTGGATAAAGAAGAACATAGATCACATATTGCAATGCTCTTTTCATACAGGGGCACAGCATGACTAATACTAGAAGTAATATACATTTGCAAATATGAAGTTCCTCTAGTTTTGCATCGACATAACAGGGATGTGCTGATTAGCTGACAACAGGGAAAAAGGCTGAGACGAGTTTGGACCAGAATTACTAATAAATGAATCTCCCGTAACACCATCAAATGTTGTTCCTAAGAAGTAATGCAAACGCCCTCGACTATGGCAACTGCCATATTGCCAAAGCTCTACTGTATATCCAGATGTTACCTGGCACAATAGAGGGACAGCGACTGTCTTTTGATATTGGAAATGTGGATGAAGTTGATTGGAGGTTATATTAGGTTAAACTGGCATACAACAACTCAACCAAAATAAGGTGTAACCAGCACAGGCATGTGAACATTAGGCAACAAGGACGACTGAATGGTGGTGGTACAAGCTCTGATAATCTAAATGTCCCCTACATGTTACCACTAACTGTTTCATGTAATTTTTCATTCTTGCATGACCCTCTAGTATGACCTTTTCACCATTTCACATTTGATAATTAGAGACCCCCCCCCCAAAAAAAAAAAAAAAAAAAAATCACCCTTTATTGATGCTGATGTCCAATCCTAAAACTACCTCCATTGTGGCTGTTGTTGTGTCGCATTTGCACATAACATTTATCTACATTGGATACCCATTAGTTGTTACCGCGGTAACAAATGCTCTTCCTGGGGTCCATAGAGAAGAAAACAAGACAAACCCTAAATCTGCTGCTGCTTTTGTGTTTTTATTGACGACTCTGCTGTTCTATCTATTACTGTGTTGTTCTTGTTTACTTCTTTGATTGGTGCATTGATGGGGGGTTTCATACTTGTTGTAGCGAGGACAATGACAATAAAGATATTCTATTCTAACAAAAGCCACACTCAGTAAACCAATTTGACATCCTTTCCCCACAGATGCTGTGATCCGATGTTAAGCCATAATAAATAACTGTGCTCAACTTTTCCCTTCAGACTATTCCATTAGTTTGAATTTTATTTGTCATGCATGTATCTGTGAGAAATGAAAACAGACAGCAAGAATCCAAACACAGCCACTGAATACAGTAAAGACGCGCCAAACCTGCTTTTTGTAAAGTGTGCTTGAGATAACACTTGTTATGAATTGACGCTATACAAATAAAGATTGATATCTCTGCATCTTAAACATACAAAGTAAATGTCTCAAATGTGTATTGCTTTAATTTCAGACACATAGGTTAAATTATAATAAACATTTAGTTCTCATTCTTTCACTCCTCTCTGTGATGTTTAATCTCCCTCGTTTGTTAAACTGTGATGTTGATTCTTTCTTCTGCTACTCCAGTTATTTAAATCATTTGTGCTTCTCCACTGACCCATTTTCCCAACACGAATCATTTAAGTTGTGTCTAAATTGAAGAGAAAGACTCTTTGTGGAGCATAAACTGAGTTCTCTCAAAGTTTATTAGAAAGTATAAATTCCAATTAGAGAAACATCTAACACTAAAAAAATCAAAGAGTGACTTATCTTTTTATGTTATCTTATTCTCTTGGGTTTTCTACTCATTGGGAACACATGAAAGATCTCTTGCTAATGGGTAGCATTTTATGAATTCTTTTGTCTACAAAACCATTTTAAAACGTGCAATGAATTAAAAAAAAAATACTCAGTCAAGGCCCTGCACAAAAATATAGACAGCTCTAAAATAAGATATCTTTTCAAGTCAACTGATAGGACACAAGATTTGAGGAGTAATGACAATAAAAGAAATAAGAAAAAAAAGAACTTCTTTAAGAAGTTCGTTTGACGAAGCTGGTGATTGGCTAACATGAAACCGTCTGGGAGAAACCTTTACTTGAGTTTAAGCCCTTCTTCTCCAAAAGCAGCCCTCCCTATAGGAAGCAGTCTGTCAGTCATGCAGTGGGGCATGTAAAAGTGAAGTGTCGGTGGCCCAGTCTGAGGAGTCCGGTGGGTCTGAATGATCTCCAATCAGCCACTGCACTGTCAGAGCAGCGGTGCGAGGCCTAAAGTGTTAGGTGGGTTACTACAGTACACGCTCAGGTGCTACAGGCGCTGTGCTCTCAGGCGTGGTGAGACAGAACTGAGGTGGGCAACGTGGCTCAAAGCCAAGACGGTAAAAAATAAAGACTGAAAAAAGAAAAAGGGCCTGTGAACGATATTCATCTGAGGTGAAAGTAAGAATCTGAACGTACAGGTAAGTTTTGTAAGACGACTTTTTTCTGACACCTGTAGGCAAAGACACAATGCTTGACTCAGTCCCTCAGGATTCAAGTGTTATACACCTTGCACCGCCTGTCAAGTATGCTGCTGTGTTTCTAATGTTGCCTAAAAGTGAATTCATACGGGGTGCCTGCGTCAGGCCTGCTTCCCCTTCGTAGAATCACACAGGCGTGGTGGCCGTGCGCCTCCCATCTCCCTGCCGACCTTGTAATGAGGAGTGATCCATGTGCCTCCCGTGGAGGAAGGACATGTTTGTACAGCTCCTCCTCACAGGCAGCATGGAGAAAAACAGATCACAGAAGGACCCTGGTCAAACGTCAACACGACGACGTAGCACAAGTAGCACAAAGACACACATCAAACGCTACGGCGAGAGTGTGACCAGACGGCGAGCGCTAAGTGAATCAGCTAAAAACAAACAAACCTTTGAGTTTGCAAATAGGGGAAATTCCTCTGTTGACCCTTGCTCAATCCCAGTGGAGGACCTACGTTTCCTGCCCTGTGGCACTTTAACAAGGGGAGCTGAATCGAGCCGCACAAAGGGTCGAAATGGCAAGTATTCACACAGCCTTCATGAAGGCCTGCGTGACAGTACAGGAAGTTGGTTTCATTACAGCAGCACCCCTCTGTGAAAATTAAGTGTGGAATCAGAGCGGACGGCTAACTGTGATTCATCTTCCTGATCTTCCTTTTTTTTCAATCGCAGCTCAACTTGCTAGCATGATGAAATAATCGCAGTGAATAGGCACTCTGGCACAGCAGGATATCGGGGGATTCTGTATGCTGGAGGCAAAGAGCAATAATTGGCAAATATAAGCAGGAAGAGCAAGATTTAGCCCACCTGCTGTACAAGTCGGGTCAGAGTGAAACACGCTGCCTGGCCCTCAATAAGTACATGTTATATTAAGAAGAAGATGGATGCCTGTGAATGCGCACAAACGTTGTGGTTGACCTAGGTTAAGGCAGATCAGAAGAGCACATATCCACTGCTGTGTAACAAAGTTTCTTTAAGGGGTCCTGCAGAGCACCGAGAGCAAAGAGCAAAGAAAAGGGAAGGAAGGACACTAAGCAACAGGGAGAGTGGAGGTGTGCTTGAGTCAGCCAAGGCAAAGGTGGAGTGTCTGGGCAGACGCCAGATCACAGACAAACTAGGCACAGTGACAGATCTATTCCCCCTGCTGCCTCCAGCCAGCTGTCACCTCAGATAAACACAATGGGCTCCTCTCTCCAACAACAACAAGCTGTAATCTGGAATTGACAGCTGACTCTGCTTTACAACTCTGAGAGAGCCAAGGGAAAGACGCTGTGAGTCAATTAACTGAAAGGAATGAATTTTCATTTGGATGGCTCTGAATCAGGGATAAGTAGACAGAGGAGTTGGGAGCATGCACGAACACAGGGAGCCTAAACTCAGGTGCAGAACGAGAAGATCTGGTTGTAAGGTGAGATGAAAAACACATTTAAAACGACTCTGTTACACGAAAGTCATGTGAGTTTATATGCTTTCAATATAAAGTTAACACAAGTTCCTCAATAGATGTTTCTAGATTACTACTTTCACTTCTGGATTCATTCACACTATAATCTCAAATTAAAGGAAATCATCAGAATACAGTCAAAATTGAGTATAATTTTTCAACAGGGGTGAATACAAATTCTGACCATCTGCAACGTCAGATTTTCTCAGTGTGGCTAACATTAGCAGTGCGAGCCCCACCAGCCTTCGGTCCTTCCACGCAGGTAAAACATCCACATGTCTGAGCTGAATGTGATCATACATTGCCCCAGTTGATTGTTGAGTGGTTATATGACAGTTTAAACTGACACAGTGTAACAGTTAATGAACAGCCTACGTACTGTATATCTCAATTTGTCTCGTGTAAAATACTGCTAAATGGCATTTGCCCTAAGTGGTGCCGTCAGCCCTGTCTCGTGGTGTATGGCTGCTTCGACATTTGACCAGCATCGTGGGCCTGAATTTATCAAAATATTGATAATCAGTTTTACTGACTATTTCAATTGCAGAACAGGAAGAATGAGGACATGTCCATGTTAAGTTAATTAATGCACATCCCTATCTTAAACCTGCATTCTTTTAATGGTTAGCAGGGGGAGACTCAGCTGGTTGCAAAATGAATAAAAACAATCCTCTACAACACATCTTGTTGATTTTTTTTAATTGGTAACATTTCATGCACATGTTTCTATTCTAAATTGCTGGTTCAAAATGAACAGCTTTCTATCTGGGCCGCCTGTGGAAACAAGCTAGAGATGGAACACACGTCAATCCTTCAGGTTCAAAAGGCAATTCTGCAACAAACAAAGAAAAATGCAACAAACCACAGTGACAGTGGCTTTTTCCAGTCTTTGATGTGGGCGAAGGAAATCCAAAAGTCATCATCTGGAGTGTAACTATCTGATCTCATTTTTCTCTCTGCCCCATCAAGGCCAGCATGAAATGCCATAAACATCAAAACTCCTCAAAATCCTTGCTTGTAACAACGATCCAGTGACACAATAACCTATTTCCTGCCTCAGCTTCGTCTGCC
The DNA here is from genome assembly GCF_947650265.1 of Symphodus melops. Classification (NCBI taxonomy): domain Eukaryota; kingdom Metazoa; phylum Chordata; class Actinopteri; order Labriformes; family Labridae; genus Symphodus; species Symphodus melops. The sequence continues at coordinate 35,674,641 of NC_136691.1, read as the reverse complement.
AGAATTATGACACTTTGCATGAAAATACTTCCTGTGCCATCCCTTTATATTTAGGAAAAAACATCCTTAACTGCAAAATTCGCTCACACTTCCAGGTTTTGCTTCAGTCTTTCCACAAGATATTTTGCACAGAGAAGTGGATCAGTGTGTTGTGTTGTAGTTGTGATTGTCTGTTTACGTTTTCACTGGGAAAGTTGGCAGCCGCAGCCTGCCAATACAAGCCCAGGCCTCAGCTGGGTCCCTTCACACACACACACAAAAAAACAAACACTTTTATAGCCTCTATAAAAAGTAATATCACACGCACACACACACACACACACACACACACACACACACACACACACACACACACACACACACACACACACACACACACACACACACACACACACACACAAACCTAAGTTCAAAGAGCATCAAATGAAGTGGAACATACATCTTCACTGACTGTCTGGGGACCTGCTCTTACCCTCATCCATTCAGTCTGTCCAAGCCTGCTTAATGACATCAGGACACAGTCTTTTAAAAGGTCTATTCCCTTCATGTCCAGCTACTTAATATTCAAACTGCATTAGAAACCACTGCTGCCAACCCTGTCCCCATTTTTCAGCCCACTAGCACCTCATTTTATCCCTATTACATTCTGCTTGAGCGATGTAACCCCGCCTCCCCAACCCCCATGTTCCTCATACCATAAATACCTGTATAGTTGACCCCTGCCAGAACCATTGCTGGAGATTCAGCCTCCAAATCAATTCTGCACAGCTGGATCGCGAGTAGACCAGTGGTCCAATGCACTATTGAGTAGACTGAAGCCAGAGGAGTCGTTTTGTTTCTTATCAGGCTGAGTCGTATTATTGGATTGCTTGTTTTTGTCTTTCTTGGAAAAAAGTAATGGTTGAGCTTTGCAATACAGGAAGCTTCAAGTGCAGGAAATTTAACATTATATTGAGGTGATGGTTATCTCCACTGTCCTGATAGTGATCTGTATTGGAAAAACTGTGGTCACAGGCTACATAGAATTCTTTCCAGATACTGTTATGGCTTTTGTTTTCTTGTTTTTTGAGAAACTCTTCATGAGTCAGGTTTGGAAACTCGCCCTTGTTTTCTAAGAATACATTTGATCTATTAACTGAAGTTTTCTCATGTGTTATTGTCAGTAATCAACAGCCAACATTTGCGTATCTATCCAAAACTATTTTTTTTTTTCGAAGCCATTACAGGAAGCCTGATTATAGGCTGATTTGATCAGCCTATAATTCCAGGTGACACGTTCCAACTGTTATAACTCTTTAGCAGCTCAATCCTACTGCGATACACACGATCATTTGAATTTGGCAAACACTTTATATTAAGGTCAAAATATATTCACCCTTAAGTGCTTAACGTCATGCTTTTTAGTAATGAACTGGCTGCTTATTAGGTATTATTAAATCATGACAAAATCCTAATAAACATACTCCTTTTTAACAGAGCTACCCAAAACATGTCTTAGTAGTTTCTTTTCAAAAATCCATTCTGATCCTGTATTTGATCATGCCTGTAAACACTTTAAGTTCAGCCCTGTTTAAAACAGTCTGTTTCTGTGTCTGTAGCTTTAAATGTAGATGAGCTGTGTTCAACCACCCCCCTTCTGAAATGGTTTGGGTTGCTTAAGCTCTCTTGTACCATGCCCCAGTGTTTATGGAAGGCAGGTTTAGAGGGTAAAACAAACACCTAGCTGTGGGAGTGTATTTGTATATTTTCCTGCTGCCAAATAATTACCATGTGGGGACAATAAAGACACATTTGTCCTTTGACTTTTGCCCTTTGTGATGTCACAAAGGGAAAATCTCCAGATGGACTGTTTGAGCACACATTTTTCTGAAAAGTGAGCAGGCAAAAAAAAGGATGGACTTTTCTCATAATTGGGGGGTTAGACAGGATAGGGACATGTGTAAAAAAATGATAGTTATGTGTATTATGCATAATAAAATAGAGGTCTCTTCACCTCATCAAACCTTCTACAGGTTACCTTCACTGAAAATGTTTCCTAATGTATGACCAGCTCCGCAAATCACCTCTTTGTCATAATGAGTCTGTCACAATCGACAAAAATGTAAACATTGTATCACAAATCTAAACTTCTTATAATAGAGAAATGAAATACAGAGAAAATAAACGTTTTTTTTAAATTCCAATTCGAATTTAAACATGGCATATTTTGAGCAGCTGAAAGCAAGCCATGATATACTGTGCACGGCATGTGAGGGTACTTTTTCAGCCATTACAGGTCTGACATTCAGCGCTTTTATCACTGCATGTTGAAAAATGTGTTACAGAAGCTGTATACAAACTATATTCAGTAAACAAAGACTGTGTCCACTGCTGAAGATGTCAAGATAAACAAAAGCCCCACGATAAAGAAAGGATCTCGACGTTGAAAAGAGCAAACAGGTCATATTGATCGAACACTGCCAGCTCAAGATGTATGAATGACTAACCTTCATAAAAGTAAGCTGCAAAAACAAATTCCTTTTTCACCACAACTAAATCCTGCTGATCATTCACTGCTCACACAAGGCTTCACTGCAACAACATATTTTTTTTGGCTCGTGGTGATTTATTCCCACTTGCAAAACAACCACCAAACAAAAACAACTTAACCTTCCTCTTCTCTATTTATGGATTGGAAGCAGTTGACATTACAGTGACATTTTCCTCAAGTCAAAACACTGCAGCTTACAGACTGTCCTTTAAGCAAACTCCCCCTCTATCCTCCAGTCTCTCTCTCTCTCTCTCCCTTTAAATGTTACCGTCTTTCTTCGGGGGAGGTTATACAAACAATAGCTTTTAATCATTTCCTCAGTGTGTGGACAGACTGCATCACTTTGAGCTAGGAGCTAGTCACTGTGAGCCTTGTTTAACCTGACTTTAAGAGACATCCTGCATGACTGGATTGTATTTAAGATGATCAAAAACCCATAAAAAGAGCATCAAATAATGTTGTGAATGCACACCATATTCTCTATTTGTGAAGACTACATTGTCTTCCAGTGGAGTCAGAAACACCCCATGTGCTACAATACATTTTTCAAACTGAAAGGTGGAACCCTTTGAGGTTCATGAATCTAATAAGTACATTCACAATCCAGTCCGTCCAGGAAGTCGCGATGTTGCGATCGCAACAATTCACGCAAATTCAACCAATCCTAGCGATTTCTTGGCGACCTTGCAATTTTGTCCAAGCAACTTTTCTGCACATTTGAACAATCAAAATAGTTTTCCCTGCAACTTTCACCAATCAGAGTAGTCCCCTGCGAAAACATACGTCACCAAAGTTTAGTGACCAAACTCACATTCCCTGTTTTTATGCACTCAGGAAAGTTTGCATGAAGCGTTTGTGCGCTGAAAAGAAAAGCGCAGCAGGTCCGTCCTGTCTCCATGACAACAGTTGTTTGACAAAATACCGCTGTGTAGCTGACACTGCTCCGTCACTTTTTACTGCATGTTTAATATTTTTGATCATTTTTTTACAAAAACGTAAAAAGACGTCTGAGCAGCATTGACAGCAGTGAAGGGAACATTTCCCAGCGTGCCGCTTCATGTCAGGTTGTTTTTGAATATTACAAGAAAACTTGGATTGTGGGTCTACTCTAATTTTAGAGAATAAACCAGATATGCAGATGTACTTCCAGTATAAATGTAATCTATCTAAGTCATAACACAACACAGAACGTGGAGGTGTGTGTACATGTGTGTCTTCTTGCGTTTTTGTCAACCGGTCGAGAAAGTAATTACTGTTTGTAAACATTGACTCATTACAATATGGAGACACACGGCTCGTCTGTTCTGCCTGACTCTTTGACAGTATAATAACACACCATCTGCCCTCCACAGCGCTTATTGCTGGGCCTATACATTCATCATATGACAAAGAGAGCGTACGTAATTACATGACACCACTTCCATGTTATTATTAATAAAGGAGCAGACGATGTTTCTATCAGAGGAGGGAATCACAGGAGGAGAGCGTGTAGGAGGAGTTTTAGACACACTGACAGGAAGTAAAAACAAGACCTAGCTGTCCATTCTCTAGTGTTGTCTACATTTTACAGATAAAGAATTACTAATATGATGTGGACGTTTTGTCGGATTTCTGCAATTAGCCAGTGACTGAACACATCCAAACAGATGATGAAGTAGCCCCCTCAAAAGATACTTTTTAATATATATTTAACCAACTGTTGAAACACAGCAGCAAAGAAGAACTGCTTTTTGAAAATGTATAGCAAAATGAAACTAGAGGTTCTTAAGGATGTCATTTAAAAGCTAAACTGTAAGCAGTGTTTTTCAATCAGTAATTTTGAATTTAAAGTTCAGGTGATGAACTTGTAAAAATGCAGAATTTAATTAAAATAAAAACAGACAGGTGGCGCCGATAGCGCAGCGGCAGCGCGCGCACCATGTTGCGAGGCTTTGCTCCTCGCGCGGGCGGCCCGGGTTCGCGTCCGGCCTGTGGCCACTTTCCCGCATGTCTCTCCCCACTCTCTCCCTGTTTCCGACTCTATCCACTGTCCTATCAATAAAGGCAAAAAGGCCAAAAATAAACCTTTAAAAAAAATAAAAATAAAAACAGACAAAAACAGGTGTTAACAAATACTCTCTTGTGGACTTCCAAGGGAAGGCAAGTGAACCAAGCTGTGATTAATGTCAGCTGGGCCTTGTTTTTAGGTCAGGATTCCTTCTTAGTTCTAAGCCATTGGGTCAAACAACAATGACAGAAAACAGATCACATCGAGACAGGGTTAATATAATAGACTGTAAATGGACGCAGCCTAAGTTACATCATCCATTGGTTTTTTGAAGGGTTGTTATTATATTATAGGTTTCCGAAGACGTATCCATGGAGGTTGCCATTTTGGAAATGCTGACAAACAAACTTTCACTGAACTTAAGGACAGATAAAAGGCTGCAGCTGAGGCGAGCCTAAAGCCTCCTGAGAATCTGCCACAACGTGGCAGCTTGCAGTCGAGTCCGTCAAGCCTCTAATTATTTAGAACTCACATCCTTCATTAAGTCAGAACAGGTCACTTATCATACCATTTATTCAAATTATTATAACCCGTATAGCGTGCACTGATAAAACATGAAAACAACGAATAGAACTTAAACAAGTTTGTTTGTACTAGGCAGTGCACTAGAAAAACAGACATTTAAAATGGGATGCGTATGGGCCTCAAGCAGATACTCGATGAACTGTGGTATTTTACATTTACGCATTGGATTCACTCTACAACATCCAAGGTCGCCACTTAGTATTATTCAGCTCTTACAAATAATAAACATATTTATGTAGTCTTATATTGTTCTGAGGTCATAAAGATACTCATAACTGTATCAATCATTGTGGTATATGAATCTGAAGGGAAAGTATCATTGGAACATCGCCGCTTGTCTGACAGGCAATCTGAGTTCAGGGTATCTTTTGGCTATTCTGCTGATTTCGTCAACACAGTGTCTTTCTTGGGCTCCAGAAAACCATAGAACAGGAATGCAGAAGCCCAGTGCTGCTGAGTGGGCAGGTGCTATACAAATCATACGCTCGTGTGCCTATGATGTGTGTATCACACATTGCATTGTGTTGATTGTTGTAAAACTAATGTTCATGTGGGGTATATGCATATGTCAGCTTTCTGTCTGCATTTACCACCATCCCGCTTGCCAATCTGTCAATCAGAGCAGAGCCCAACACTTCTCTGTGTGGGCTGCAGGCATCTGTCTGTCAATAGCTCTTGCTTTCTCTCTGTATTTCTGTTTGTCTGTCTGCCAAGCTGCCAGTCACAAGTGTTTGCAGAAAGAGAAGAGCCATCTTTCTCAGCTGAAGGGCTCCCCACAGAGAGAACTGAGAAGCCCGTCTATTTCAGCGGGTATTTGTGATTGCCAGCGGAGTGATAAGATGCCCCCGGGGCAGTGCTCTGTGCTCTGTCAGGCAGGGATCTTACACTGCACTGATGAGTGCTGTCTCCAAGCTTTATCTGGGACAAAAGGAGCCTTGTTAGAGCTCACCACCAGCGCTCAAACTAACTGTAAAGGGAGGAACTATGGCGAAGAGAGAAGGAAAACGTCTCCGGCTGAATATAATCACTTAGTAGTTCAAACGGCGCTGAATATGGTAAGTAGTGCTTATCTCTTCTGTGACCTTCCCGGCCCGCACATTCCACTGCCAACGAAATGTAATAGAGGAAAAGCTGGGTAATCACAATGTTGTGCGTGGTAGTGCACTTCAGCTGTAAGTACAGTATGTGCCGGATGATGTGCAGTCAAAACAGTGTCAACAACACAGATGATAGAAGGCTGATAAACAAGAGAAAAAACAACAGTTTGACAGAATGGCATAACAGCAAATTGCAGCGTATAACCACAAAAGACAAGTAATTATGATATATGGAAAAACACCTTACGTTTAATGATTTCTTTTTAATGATTCCTAGAAAGTCAGTTGCTATAAAACAGATTTCTCCTTATTTACATTTTTTTTCAATAAATATATACATTTATTCCAAATTAATAGAAATGTTGAAAGCAGAACTTTTTTTTTATCATTGTTATTTTAGTATGTGTATTTTAGACAGAATGTTTTAGAAATAAAAGGATGTGCCTTTGCAGCTTCATTCTATTTGAGTGTCCTGCTCTCGTCCACCAATGTGACCAACTGTTTGCTGTCTTTTCCACGGGAACACAGCATGAAAAAACATTATAACAGTAATTCACACTTTCCCTTTGAAAATGAAAACAGAAACAGTAAGAGAAGTAATAAGATAAATAAATAAATAAATAAAAAAAGGGACAGGAAATACTGTACTTTTCTGCAGATAAGGAAGAACTCCAGTAGGAGTTCAGATTTGCATAGTGCAGTAAGGTCAATGATGAATCCATTGAAATGACTTGTCATTTTCTAAACAGCCTGAATGTAAGCCATCACACACAGTTAATAATTCGCCCTAATGCTTATTTACAAAAAATAGCAAAGGCAGCCCACATACTAAGAAGTCTATGTGCTGTTTGAACATGCAGGGTCATATATCAAGGGGATTTACTCCGGCTCTCTTAGCAGTCATATAATATCTGCAGATGTATCTGGTGATATGCCATGAGTGGTACGTGAGATTTGTGCTCTGTTGCATTAGGGGGAATAAAAAAAAAACAACCTCTCATCTTGACATCTCAAGCGTCACAAATGTACTCTACCCATCAGAAGTCTCGTGTCGGCTCGGTAAAGCAGAGTGTTTCAGCGTGGAGTGGAGACGCAGCAGAACGTGATGAAGTGCATGTGAATCCTCACATCTGTCATTTAGGTTTAAAAGAAGATACACTGTGTGAGATGTTTTCTGTCATTTTACAGTTCTCTTACTTGGTACGTTTGGTAATTATTCATCCTTTTTTTTTTTTTAACTGCATAAAACTACCTGACACTACCTGTGTTGAGACAGTAGTGAGAGCTTTTGGAGTTAGGGTGCACTTACACTTATCGATTATAGGTCATGTTGTCAACCCATGTCGAAGCCCACCTCTTCCATCCGTGGCAGGGACAAGGAAGTGCATCGCGTTGGAACACGGAAGGCAGAAATCACACTCGTCCAACGTACCAGACGTCGGGGGTCAAACATGCTTGGGCACTGTACAGATTGCCCAGTGAGTGCACCCTTAATCTGTATTCCAATGAGCAAAAGAGCAAGTTCATAATGACAGCATTTTAATTTATCGGTAACTATGCCTTAATAATGTGACGTTTGAGTGATCACTCGGGTGCTAAGTGGTAATATCTGGCTTTATTTTATGATGCAGGTCCATTAACACCTGATCGTATTGGTTATCTCTGAGGTCACTATGGGTGTAAAAAGCTGCTCTGATATATGTTTCTCTACTTCTCTCTGCAAAGCAAGCTCTCCCGCTTATATGATGGGAGCAAGAGAGACAAGCAATAAAAGCAGATCACAAGTTTAAATCAAAATACATGAAACCACTGTGCTCCAGGAGATTTTTTTTTCTATGTACATAAATGCCTGCTGTCTAGAACAGCAAATAAGAAGCTTTTCTTAAAGTGCCACTCTAACAGTAGGAAAAATGTGTTCACAGGGAAATGCCACGGATACCTTCATTTCATGTTCAAGTGTGAGAATAAAAAAACCTGACCTGAAATAGGAAATGAGATGCTTTTTATAGAAAGCCCCGAGCACATTCAATAAAGAAGGAGGCATGAAAAGATCTCGGTCGAGACTGACGCATAAAATGTCTCGTGTTTTCTTTACAAGGGAAAAAAAAAAGGTTTGGAAGAAAAGAGTAATCCCTCAGCCTACATCTATAGCATGACAGATTGACAGCGGCATCTGTCATGTGGAAATACTGTACAGTCAGCTCAGTGTCTTTTCAATCAAAATGTTTTCATGACACTATCAGTGTTTGTGGAGTTACAGTTTAACAGTAGCACCAGTGTTGTGTTTGTCCGTGCGCCCAGGGCAGCTGGCATGTTAATGAGCTCAGTAATAGGTCTGCAGGCTGCTGTTCAGCCCTTATTAACGGAAGACTCGGCTGTTTGTGCACACAGCTCAATGGGCCCCTCACCAGTCAATCACAGGAAGTCTAAATACTTACATGCTGCCAACAATATCTTCTCCAAACAACATGCTGACAGCTCAGGGCGAAGAGGAGAAACTGTAACAGTGAGTGCCTGCCTTCTGTCAGAGATACACTTTACCTCCTTTTCAACTCTTTTTTTTTTCCAAGGCTTTTTTGTCTACTTTATATTTTATCAGGCCAGACTTCTTTCCACTGATTGTTATGAATATAGTTGGTCCTTCAAAGTGTGTAATTAGCCAAGTCAAGATGTTTTATGTCACACATCTAACACAGCCTCAGCTGACCAAAGTACAGACTAAAAATCACATTTCAAAGAAGAAATATGAGTGAGATAAACCACAAACCACAATTCAATGCTTCAATGCTAAATGTAATACAAATGGAAATACAATGCTAAACACAAGGGGGAGTTTAATGAAATGTCAAAATGGCACACTCGTCTCAAATGGCCTAGCGGTTAGGTTACGCCCTATGTACAGGGGTATAGTCCTCCAAATGTGTGACCCGGTTTCAAGTCCAGCTCGTGTCTTTTTTCCCCGCATGTAGTTACCTGCTCTTCCTCCCGATTTCCTACTCTATAACTGTCCAATACAAATAAAGGCCAAGAGGTCGTCCCTAGCAACTGTCTGCTCTTCATAGTAACAGTTCATCCTATCGATGGAATGCAGATTTGCATCATGGACCAATAAGAGTGAAGTATCTAACATAGCTGTTTCCTAAAGAATGTTGACGAGCAAACGTTAGCATGCTAAAGGAGCATTTAACAACATTGTTAGCTAAGAACTGTTTGGTTTCTGCTGTTGGCTGATTTGACAGCTGAAACATTGTGTTTTGGGCCTCAGATTTTCATTATCCACTGTCTTTACTTTAAAATCAATTCAACGAGGAAGCTTTAAAATGATAATTTCTCTGATCCGTTATAGGTACAACCGGATTTAAGTCGTCACCTCCAGCCTCACATTAACGGAAAAATGTCTGCCAAGTAAAACATGGTGAATAATTGTTTATTGATTGCATCAATAGCTTAGACACATTGGATAGTCACTGGATATGAACATGAATGTGGATAAAGTGTAGCCGATAAGCCAGGCTATAGTATGTATTGGCTTCTGCAAAGTGGACATACAATTGAAGCCATTATCCATTTTTAAGTGGAGATCAATAAACTTCATCTGAACACAACACCCATACAAATCCTGATAGGAGCATTCATCTGAGCCTAAGTGGTCCCACATGGCAGTAGACCCTGACCATATTTTTTCTCCATGTTGACAGCGGAGACGGCACACAATGCCCTGGACACTGAAAGAGAGCTCCACAACAGCAGCGCTATCACGGAGAAAAGCCGTTCTGCATCAGCTCTGCGGTCGACTCATTCACAACAGACTATCATCAGTTTTTACCGCTGATTACATCATTGAAGTCGGAGAGATTACGCCGTTGTTTATGTTCCCATCGTGCCACTACAAATGAGAGGCTTGCAAGCTTCCAGCTGTGCACCTAATAATGCAGTCTGTTTAGGAGGCTCATCTCCTCCATCAGCCAGCCTCTTACGTGTTTCAACAGTTAACAGCACACGGCTGGCAGTTTGCATCAGGCACATAATAGGGGAAGTGGAGCCAGTATGTTAACTGATGGCTGCAGACATTGGCAGGGTGTGAAAAACTTGGCACAGCAAACAAGCCTAAAGACTTTTCTCTTTCCAGGTTGAGGTGCATTGTGGGTCTTTTTTTCTTTCTTTCTTTCTTTCTTTCTTTCTTTCTGGTGTGTGATATCAAGCAGACAGGATTGCCATAAAGGCAGATCAAACAGACAGAGAGGAAAGAGTTATCAGAGCAAAAGGCTGGGTTACTAAAAAGATTGTCTACTACAGGAAACACAATAGGCAACCAGCACTCGAGAGCACATTAGCAGAAAACATGCCGCAGGCATTTGAGTCCATAAAAGAAGAAGAGAAATAAAAATCCTCCTGCAGTAAGGCAATAACACAGCTTTTAATGACAACAAAAGGACTCCACAAAGCACACAGCTCGCTTTCTGAGTGTGCTCGAATCAGCGTCGCAAAGACATCATTCCAATCACATGAGCACGCTGAGATTCATTATTTGACACAACTTAAAAAGCAAGTATTTTGGCTTTAATACAATTTCATTACAGTGCCGCCAGCACAGAGCTGGCAACACAGCTCCTTGTCTCGGCTGAAATAAACTGACAGTGGCTTAATGTGATTAATTGGTGCTTTTAAAATTTAAACATTGGAGCTGTCATCGAGCACTCGTGATGTGAATTAAAGTAAATGGTTGAGTGACAACTCCCCAAAAAACATGTGTTACTGTTCAAGACTACATATGCTACCTAAATACTGTTAGGAGCTCTCATAATCTTTGTGAATAACTATCTACTAATCAGTCAAAAACAAAGTAGCTATCGTGCCCTGCTACTACAGTATCTATGACAAGCAGCTGAAGGAAATACAAGGGTCTAGCTCCACTGGTACAGCCATAGAGAGAAACTAAAGTTATGTTGGTATCACACTGAGGATCCTGACTCGTAGCAAGGAATAAGTCTAACAAACCGCCCTACATCGTAAATGTGTAGCGGTCGCTATCATACAAATCCCTTCTTTGAAGATTTGCTGTTGTCGGCTGCTAAACATGTCCCTGTCTCCAAACACTGTGGTGTTTCCAGCTCTCCGTGCCTGTCTGAGCTCGGCAGCCTGAGCACAGCCACACCATAGCTTCAAAAGTTAGCTAGATCCCTGTCAGGCCTGTCGCTACTTCTCTATGTGACCACACTGCTGCTGCACCAGCTGTTCTTCTGCCTCTACAGTAACAACACTTGTCGTAAAAAAATGTCATATAACTGATTATTGTTGTTTATTTTGAGATCTATTTTGTGGGGCTTTTTGCCTTCATTTAATGTGTATTTTGGGGGTTTTGTGGCGGCGTCATTTTTCAACACTGGACTTTGCCACTTGGGCTTTACCCTGTTTCTAGTCTCTAGAAACAGGGTAGCTAACAGCCTCCTTGATCTGGCTTCATATTAAACAGAGAGCCAGAGTCACACAGGTATAATCTGTGCCCACGACAGGTTGGTCCATTTATCATCCACTCGTGAGTGCTTAAACACAACACACCATTACCAGAATTGAAAGCGAATGAGTTAAAGCTGGCAGCTTGTTTTTCCTCAATCGTGTCCGTGCTGCCTTTACGCTAAGCTGTATTAAAGACTGTGATGGAAAGAGACACTGTAAACTGGATTAGTGTAACTCAGAGCAATATGCTCTAATCTTTAAACACTTTTAACAACAAGCTTTTTTTTCTATTACGATCTCCATTCAATTGTAAATACGACTCCCGTCTGAAATCATAGCTGGGAGGCAGAATGATTCATGAAGCCATGAAGAACAGATCAAGTGGCCTACAAAACAGCTGCGGCTCACTTGACATGTAGTCTGCCTTCTGTCGGCTGAGTTTCCTGAACAGACCTTTCAATTCCCCTTTCCCTCAGCATGCTGGGTAATGAAAGGCCACGGCGGACTGGAGGTAGTTGTGGGGTTCATGCATTCCTCTTCCTTCTCTTCCCACACACTGAAAAGCGAGGCAAGCTTGATCCTCTTAAAAAAGAAAAGAGATGGATGAAAAAAAGAGGAAACGGCTCCACGCTCTGAGCGGCCGCATTCATCAACAGACATGTTTGTTTTCCAAGTGAAAGGCCAGGTGTTACGGTGGATAGCAATGCTGTTTCTGTTATGGTGAGAAAATGAGTTTGTTTTTTTTATGTTCACTGCTGTCGACAAACAGATAGCTGCCGCTGCTGCTGGATTCATAACCCACTGACATGCAGAATATGGGCTTAACCGTCGATGACGGACAGGATTCCACGTCTGACAAGCGTTTGATGCTTTTTATTGAATAAAAAAGCCGGTCTGAATTACATTAAACACAACAGAGCCCAGCACAATAAGAGAGAAATTCAAAGATCAATCATCTCTTAGATATCAAAGAAAAAAAAATGTTTGCCCACATATAAATACTGTTGGGGGATTTTTTAAATAAACCCAACCCCTCGCATTGTATGTTGCATGTCGTCACGATTGTGGTAAACAATGCTATCTGTCCATTCGTGCTTCAACTAGCAAGTCTATAAATCAACCTACATGTTCTCAGCGGGACTCTAGCTGTTTGATGTGGGTCATGAGGCTTTGATGAGGCTCTTGCAGCACTGAGAACTGACAGGCTCTTTCTAGCACAGGAGAGAAGCAGGAAATTGGACTGAATCACCTTTGAAGGTCTGAGATGTAAACTCAACCCAACACGAAGTGTATGATGTAACAGCTATGCAGGAATCACAGGGTTGAAACTAAAATAATACTCCCTATTATATCAAACCTGACAATGAAAGGCTGTCAAATGAAGTGAATTGAGGCATCTGAGGCTAATGATATTGTGTCAAATCTTAATAATAAAGTCAAAGCGAAGGAAGCTGAAGTGATGTGCCAGCTACTGAGCGAATGTCTCTCCCAGCGCCTGCAGCTCTCGGTGTTCTCAGCGGTGTTGAGATGCCTCAGCTGTAAGATGTTTCAACAAGCTCTGCCTCCCTCTCTAAAAGAGGCCTCAATCAGGGGGCAACAATGGCAGCCGAAAGTCATCCCCACCCCTACAATACTCCTCTTTCAAAGGAGGCTGCCGTTAATTGGAGCACGGCACATTCCACCCCAGCAATTACACTCGCATTTCTTGTCTCTTGCAATCGCCTGCTTCAAAGAGCTGGGAAGCGGAAGTCCTTCTGGTGCTAAAAGCAAAGCGATATCCTGACAATGTCTGGCCTCGACTGGCAAAAGCCTCGAATATTTATCACAGGAGGGGGAGGGAGGAGTTCAGTGCCAGCAAGAGAGTACCTTCCCAGCATGAGAAGGTTCTGGAGGAGGGAGCAGGGACAACACAAGGCTGAGGTCTGGAGAAATCAAATCCAGCTGCGAAAGCAGTTTCTTAAGGGTCAAAATCTGGGCTATGTGGATAGATGACGCAAACAGAAAAGGCCATCAAAAGAGTGGATGAGAAGTAAAAATGTAATATACACACCAAAGTGATACAGCACTGAAAGATTTTTTTTGAGCCGCGTGTATAAGTTCCCAGCCTCCTCTACTGTTTGCCTGGAGGGCATCTGCTTTTCCCTCCCACTGAAATACCCCAGCAAACTAAATAAAAAAGAAATACCAGAGAATTTGTTCACAGTGGTTGTCTTTCGCTTCAGGCTACAGCATCCTCAGCAGCTTCAGGTCAGCGTGGGGTCAATGCTACTGACTGACAGACAGCTGACATGATCACTGGGGACACAAGTGTTTCTTTATCCAGAGAGCACTTTTTGAAAATGGACATCACCTTAGAAGGATGAAGGTCACCAAATCATTGATTATTTCCATTCAAAAATGTAAATCGGTTAGATACACTATAGCCCTTTTTCTACCAATCGGTCCGGTATGGATCAGTACAGTTTGGTTTAGTAAAGCCTGATCCTGTTTGCATTTCCACATCCAACCGTGCCATATTTGGTAGGTGGCGTGTAAGCCGGATGCCGATAACCACGTCAGCTACGTGATATTTTCACATCATAGCAGCTAATCGCTAACAGAAAAAAACAACGATGTTAGACATCCAGCAGTTCACCTACTTTGTCACTGGCATGTGGCTCTTTGTCACAAAAAGCAATTGAGCTTTGTTTCAGAGAAGGCTGTGTGCCGTGAAGAGAAGTAAAGAAGAATAAACAATCGACTGGGTGTTGAAACACGGTGGGGTTGTGTTTGCTGCTGTCACACAGGAAGTGACGATTCTTTCGACCAATCAATGAACTGCAGTGTTTAGTTCCACCTTTTAGGGTTGGATCGATATACTTGGCACCCCAATAGAAGAGTATCAAAAAAGTAGGACGGTACGGATCGGTAATTTGGTCTTTCCCAGCTTTAGTCCATGTAAGCGCCACAAAATGTGTGCCGTACCGAGACGAACCGAACTGAACTGAACCTCTTGGTGGAAACGGGGATTTATGTCTCTTTGACTGTGGATTTTCATTGAGTATACCACTTTGGGTCATACCCAACCCTCTAGACCCTCATTCTCAGCCTTAACCAAACATAGCATAAAAGATCATAACTGTCTGGTGGATGGTTCCTGATTTACAGCCCCTCTGATTATTACTGCTATGATAAATGTATTGAATCTAGCTGTTGAATGTAGCTGTTAACAGAGAAGATGTGCTAAAATTGACTTATTATAAAACTTATCCAACATCATATGTTGGATTACAGAGTCTAGAAGCTAGGTAGTGAACCATTTGAACACAGATCTTCTTACAAAAAAAAAAAGAGGTATTTTGCTCTGGAGGTGGTGGAGACCAAAACAGAGGTCGTCACAATTGTGTTACCAGGTTACCACCAGAAACATGACTCGAAAAGTTTGCCAGCGTTGCTCTATATTTGTTGGATACCTAAATTAGCAACTATAATACATCAATTATGACACTACTTGAAATGGTCTTACAGTTTCAGTCGTATTTTTGCACCCTGTTTCTGCCATCCTCACAAAAAAAAGGTTTTAACAATTTGTAACACTGGAATTTTTTTTTTTTTATGTTTTAAGATTCTGTTTAAAAAATGCTATTAATGTGTAATTGTGGATACAAAAATACTCTTCTTTAACATCTCTTAACTGTTCCAACAAGTAACAGATTGTTTGTTGTATGTTTCTGTGGATAAGCTTAATGCCAAACATAAATCTGCTCTGGTTGTAGTTTGAATACAAATATTTGTATCTGGGTTACTCTCTGCTGCTGTAAAATACCAGACATCTTCTCATGTTTCCTGCCTTTGTTGCAGAAAGAACAAAGAGGTGATCACGGAAAAATGTGCTTTGCAGACCACTTGGGGCTTTTCAACCCACTGTAAACTCTGGACTGTTTCCTCCGCCATACAAATCTCTAAGCCTAACCACATGTCCTCTGGTTCACTACAGACCACTACAGGCTTCCCTCATAGTTGTCCAGCCGCAGCTAATTCAATCTGGTCCTAATCTGTGCAGGGTGCAGCTCCTATGCCCTAGCAGCTTGCCGTGTACCATTAAATAGAGGAACAAGCATCTTGTTGATCTGTCTAATGTGAGCGTCCAGTGGTTCATTGCTAATTTCTATCATTAGTGCATATTGATGGCGTGCAGCTCGGGGAGAGCTATGTCCAAAACCAGCAGCCCGGGATCAAACCGGAGGAAATGAGGAGGGATTGATGGTCACTTCCTGCATCGCTCACACTCCTCCCAAGGCAGCTGACAGCAGCTTCCTGTGGCTTTCTGTCAGCCGCTAGGAGAGAGAGACAAACAGACAGACACCAAGACAAAGAGAGGGAGAAAAAGGCTATTTTCTGTTTCCTCCACTGTGTTCAACAGTCTTGGTAGCAACCCAAATCCAAGTCAAGTTTAGCCAAATCGGGCAGAGAAAATTCATTAGCTGTGTTCTGTGTTAACACGTTTGTAGTGATACCGAACAAAGTCAAAGCTGTGACATTCAACTTTTTCACATAATAAATTATTTGAATTTTAGAAAATAAAGAAATTCTGATCAAGCCTCACAGATCTTGCACTTTCGGTCTCTCATGAGAAATGTAATGCTGAGTGTGCTCTCTGCCACAGGTTGGACTTGAACCAAAAGATTGCCTCTGTACGTTGGGGGCGACCTAACCACTTGGCCACGTGCCCCCCATGATTGTATTCAAACACTGCGATGACTGTGGAAGTACTGAACTGCCTTTGGAGCTCAACATGAACAACAATGTGGCAAGTCTTCTCTATCTGGCTAAAAACATCAAAACTCTCAGAAGTTATGAACCTTATTAAATTCTTTTTGCTAATGTTGAAACCCCAATGAATGTGACAAAAACTGCCATTTGTTGTCTTATTGTCTTGAAAGCCAAGAACAGGCGATTAAAGATCTGAATGGGATCTATTTCTTAATCACAAGCTTTGATAAATTTCATTTAATCCTTGGGGGAAATCCCTAAATCGTTAGCGTTTGAAGGTTGGTTAAGTGGCCACATGGTATGACATGATCAGCTTCATTAACAAGCTGTTCTCCAAAAGCAGCAGCACAAACAGTGGCCACAGTGCATATGGAAGTCATAAAAGAAAGAAGAATTCTGACGAAGGATTCAGCTGCAAATCACAAAATGCAGATGACTTTATCTGTTTAAAACAATTAAAAATGGTGTTTCAGTGCAGAGAAGCCACATGCAGCAGGTGTGTATATTAAGACAAAGTTAGGAATTGAGCTAGTTTCAGCTTTAACCGCTGTAGTGCAAATGTGGTTTGTGTGTTAATTTGTCAAAGAGTAATTAAAAGTGATCAGACTGTGACGTATATCCAAAAACACAAATTCACAAACAAACAATCTTAACAAGTGTTTTTATTTTAAATCATTATTCTAAATAGCTTTTTTTTTTTTGTTAAAGTAACGTAATCAGTGCATTGAGATTGTTTAACCTCTGCTATAAATTTGCACGGAAAAAAACACTAAGTGGTTCTAATACACTGACCGACCAGTACATAAAGCTTTTTTACATTTCAATATCTTCTTTTGTCGACTTACATGTCGACCCTTTTTACATTTTGTCTCAGTTTCAACAATTCGCTGTAATATCATATCTTATTCATACCAGGGGACCTGATATCCTGAGCAATGCATCTTTGCTGCAGGAGATGAGATTCCTCCCAAAGTAAGCAATCAGGCCTCACGGTTAAAGTTTAATGTGCTGGTGTTAAATATAGAGAACTGGGAGGAAACCATTTCACAGAGCATGCTAAGCAGACCTGAACACACAGCTTTTCTCTAACCATGCTTGCAGACAATGTGATTAAAATGGGCTTTTCACAGAAACATGATCCGTTACACCTTGTGAACAAGAGACTGAGTTCTTCCAACAGCCTGTTTTTTTTTGTGTGTAACTAAAAATAAAGATTGTCGATGAGATGAGTGCATGTCAACCTCTGGCTTTGTATTTAGTTAGTGAGAGATATCTGAATAATCCAAAAACTGTCAAATTAAAGGTCCCGTATTATTCCAAAGCATGTCAAATCTGTAGCATGCCTATAAACCCCTCTATTTTAGTCCTCCTCAAAACAGGCTGTTTCTGTGTCTGTAGCTTTAAATGAAAATGAACTGTGTCTGACCCCGTCACCTCCTTTTGATGGGCTTTGGTGGCTCGAGCTTTCTTGCTTAAAGGTGCCATATGAAGCTTTTTCTGTTTTGTAGGCTCTTTAGTGTGTTTTCCTTCTCCTACCTCCTCCTGTTAATATTAGTAATAGCCGCATGAAACGCTCGTTCCCTCGCCCCCCTCGTTGAAAACATAGATATATATACAGGTATATAAACACTTGATGACGCAAGCGGGATTAGCCAGCATCGCTACACGGCGGCCATCTTACCACAGGCAACTGAAGTTCTGTGTTCTACCGTAGCAGATGGAAGCTGAGTCATCATCTTACACAAAAATACCCATAATTCTGAAATATCGACGGATTTACGAACGGTTTGCTTTATCACAAACCTTATTATATGTAGAATGTACATATACTCGAGTTTCCCAGCCAAAACGGGATAATTGAAAGCTATGTCTCTGACGTTTATAACAAATCAATCTGTTTGAAAATTGGTTGAAAATTGAGCAGTTAGGGTTATTTGAATAGTACATGCACCATTGACATCAATGTAATAAGCGGGGCCAGCTGCCTGTGGAAAGATGTCCACCACGTTGCTACGTCGCTCCCCGTTGACGAACGGCGCGGGAAGTCATCTAGTCTTTATATATATCTATGGTTGAAAATGTGTTGAGTGACATCACAAGAAAAAGACGTCACTGATTGGCCCATTGGCTCGTTGTAGCAAGCATAAGTTCCCCTTGGACTGACTGTAGCAGTCCCAATATGGTAAAAGGGGCGGGAAATATCCAAGAACAAAGCCAAACGACTGTCCAATTATGAGAGAGCAAATCGGCCGACCAATCAGATCAGACTTGGCACACATGGGGACCCTTTTTTTGTGTTTCTCTTTGTGGGGGATTTTGAGCATTAGAAATACAGGAAGATAGAGAGAGACTGCATGGAGCGGCAGTACATGAAAACAGACACTTTTTTCGAAGATTTGTGATTGTGAACACACTTTAGTAGACACATATATGAAATATATGAACCCCAAAAAAGGGCATAATATGGGACCTTTCATGCCCAATTGTTAATGCTGAAGACTCAGAGGGCAGAACAAACACTGAGCTATTGTCGTGTCACCTACCTGTGGGAGGATTTACTTTAAATCTCCAAACTCACTGACTGAGCACACAATTTCTTTTAAGGGGAGCAAGAAAAAGATGGAGTGGAAGGATTTTTCTCATTATTGGTGTTTTTGTAAACAGGCTCAGGACACATGCAAGTGTTCAAAGAAGTGTATTTCGCAAAATATGTGACCTAAATCTGACAATTCAGGGCTTAAACCCAGAATAAACTGTCTGGTCTGTATGAACGTCTCTATACTGAACACAGCTGCACAGTGACAGAACACTAACAGGCAGATGGGGTGATTATCAGCTGAAATGAGAGCGATAAGAAAGCTGAAGCAGATAAGATGCTATCAAAACATACTGTACATGTATTTCCACAGGCAGCATGCCAGAGAGGGCAAAGTCATACCTCATTAGACTCACTGTCAAACACCACTTGAAGCATTGAAATACTATAAAAACACAGCTGAACACAGAGTGCTATTTAAAAACTCAGACTCAGCCAGGTTTTTTGAGAGTCGCTGCACACTTATGATTATTTATCATGGGAAAATGTTTGTGACTTTATTTGCTTTGGGGGAAATCAACCATTTAACATCCTCCAAAATGTTATCAATAATTATTGAATATTATTTGCAAAGCAAGGGTTTCCATAACGTAGTAATACATGGAAATTAATAACTTTAACACGTCAATTATATTCAATTTGTTCAGCTCTGTGGAGCACTTTAGCATCAACAAACATGCTGCTTTTGTTCCAAAGCCAGTGTGAAGTTTGACACTCAATTCAAAGTCATGCACTCTGAACATCCATACAGAGGAGAAATGTATTGTATCATTTGCGCAGTTCCTCTTAAATGAATCCATGCATTGGTTGGCAAAACAATGCAGTACAATATGAATGCTTTCAATGACACCCAAAGGGTTTAAGTATTCATCTACTATCTCACTGCTCACTGTTTACATTTTCTGTTATACTTCAGAGCCTTTGCAGCTGCAGCGGTCACACTTTAGAGCCACATGTTGCAACAACAGATCCTGACTTGTTGAACAATTTTCCACATCGCAACTCTCAATGTGACAGGATTGGCAACGGAGTAAAGGCTTGTGGTTTTGTGTGCTGAATCCTAGAACAGCTTTTTTTGTTTTCATGTGGCTGCGAGTCATGGGAGGAGGAAAAGATGATTCGCTGCTCTGGAGGCAGTGAGTACTCAGAGCAGTTTACTCCAGTGACAGCAGGACTGCTGCGGTGCTTGGCCTCTATCTGTATTCAACATCATCTCTGACAGTGTCATATGATGTAATGTGATTGTCACTGTTGATGAACATACATAGACTGAAATACACCAAATGTACAAACAAGGTCCTATAGATATGCACTAACAGAGATATCAGAGTGTGTGTGTGTGGGGGGGGGGGGGGAGCATGCGTTCCTGAGCCTTGCTCAAGGGCCTCTTGGCAGTGTTTAGGAAGTGCTCCGAAAGAAAGTTACATCAATCCTCAAATATTTACAACATGTTTGCCATGTCTTCTGGTTTTTGATCGTTGGTTTCCATCCTTTTTTTTAACATGATCAATCAGTTAATCATGAATTGAAATTAAATAGTTGGCAGATTCATTAATACATACAATCATTTGTTGAAGCTCTATTTCAAGTCTGGTGAAATTCTGAAAACTCAAACATGTTTTTTCTACCTCACGCTAAACACCGATATTATATTAACACAGTAAGAACTTACATTTCAAAGTAAGTTCAACCTAGTGTATACTGTATGGATTACTGACTCGAATTTTGAAGTTAGGCAGATTAAATACCTGACGTCAAGGATGACTGTGCAACTTATTGATCCAGTAGATGTCGCCCTTAAGCACTGGCATGAAAACCAAAACAAACTGCTGTTTGGCTGCAGCCACACTGTACTAAAAGCCTCGGCTCTCCTCCAGCAACAGAACTCCAATCTCCCTGCCCTCATGTTCGCACGAAGGAGTCAAGCGCAAGCCGCGGACAAAATTGTCCTTGGCTCGAGCTGCAACTGCCTGTGGCTTTATTAGCAGGCTAATGTTAGCACACTTTAATTAGCTCGTAGCTTCACATTGCACATAAACGAACACGTAATGACCGTCATCTACGACAACAGGACTCACACATCTAACTCATTGCAAACAGTCAGGACTCAGGCTTTCCATTTTTTTCAAAGTATCTGAAACAATAATTTCCCTTCCAACAAGTAAACAACTAAGCATGTATTTCAACCTTCAGCTCTTTACAGCTTTAAAAAAGGCAAAGGCAGCAACCTCCAAAATACAGCTCCACAGGCGGGTCAAGAGGCCATGGTAATTTCTATGAGTGACAGCTGTAGGAGCTTAGCTGGACTCAGGTTTTACGATGCAGTCTGGTTCATCTCATTGTATCAGCAATAGCCCGAGACAAGTCAGGCATTAGGACGAGCCCGCTGTGACTCACTCTGTTAATAGCTGTAAAGGTTTTATTATCCCAGCCCAGCTTGCTCTGAGACAAGATCAGAGCCGCCACAGGAGGAGTCCCCGGGGAGGACTCTTTACCCCCTCCTCTACATCCGTCCCTCTGCCACCCATAACCATGATAAATGACTTCACACTTTCCTCCCAACAGCTATCTTCTCTTCTATTTCTTCTCCATAAAGCTCGGTGCAGCTCAGGTTGAGATTTGTGAGGCTGTGTATATTCGGTATAAAGACAGAAGAAAAAAATGCTGTTTCACTGTGTTCTCAAAGTTTTGACATCACACAGAAGTCAGCCTTGTTTTTCAGACCAACAAAACTTTTATTTTAACACATTTAGCAGACTTGTGATTTCCTGTCTCGCACTTGAGATCTGTGCCTGTTTTTGTTTGCACTTAGTCGTGCTGACTCGCCATTTAAACCGCCTTCAGAAGAATCGTTTCACAAAGAAATTCAGCACATTAGTTTTCATAGCAAAGTGATTCAATAGACTGATAAAAGTAAGGCTGGTGATTGTAGAGGAGTTAAAAGGCAGTCTCTTTACCAATCAATCAATCTTCTTTTGTACTATATAGAGCCAACTCATAACAAATATTATTTCAAGCAAGGACTCTTTGCTTTATTCTTAGAGCCCTAACATCAATCCACTAAAAGCAAAGCAACTCCAGCAACACTGTAAGACAACTTTGGGCTGAATTTGACACAGCTACCCTTCATTTGGTACTTTGTTAAAAATTAAGCTCTCTATTTTTTATTTTTTTATTTTTTTTAAAGTGCTTCTCTTATTTCAGCTAATGTTGTGGTGTTTTGGACAGCACATCTCTTGTTATGAAACGGTATGTTTGGACAAGTCTCTCATGCTTTTTGTGTTGTATTGCGATATGAAAACACACTTGGAGCAGGAGAGATAAAGCGGGGAGAGAGAACATGTGGAGCAAAGTGTTTTATCAAATAACTTCATTAAACTTGAGACTGGGCGATATGTTACTTATGTTTCATTAGGCACGGCTAACGATGTTCAAAGTCGTGTTTAATTCGCGTCACCAGGCTGTGATAGCAACTTCGAATTAATCAAAAGCTCACCGCTTCATGCTTCCTTTCACTCACACGACACTGTGCATGAGCTGCAGGTGTGGAAACCAGACAGAACACTTGGTGGAGAACATTAGCAGCCCTGAGACAAGGCTCTGCAGATATTTTATTTACACCAGCTTAAAATCCTCTTTTGTAATAATAGCACATCTTCCTCGAAACATCATGCTATTGTATGGGGGACTCGCAGACATATTCCAGGGTCAGATATCTCATCATGCAGTCTGACACATGCGCGCGTCATAATTGTGAAAGTAAAACGATTAACATTCAGCCCTGTAGCGTACAACAGACAGCACTTGAGGATTTGAAGTGCTTCTGAGCACTCTTCTCAGTGTTGCCCTGTTTTTGTCCTGTCCTTTTATATCAGTAAGCGTGATCTTTTTTTTTTTTTTTTTTCATTCTCCTCTAAGAGTGACTCAGATAAGTTACTGCACAGAAAAAGACAAACACCCACACCTGCTGACCTGCAGAGCCGAAAGCAATGTCATAATCTTCCATTTCCCTGAGACTGTCCAGGCTGTGTTCTTGTTCAGCGAAAGCTTATCCACCTTAAGAGCATTTAAACGGACTGTATAATTTGGGTGTCCCTACGGAAGAAAGCAACTGCAACGATTTAGTGGTTGTGATACAAACCTGGTATAAACAGGATCATTACAAAATGCAGAGTAAACACGACTGTCACTGTTCTGCTGGTTATGACAGTATCATAACAGTTTTAACTTGTGTTAAACCTCAGGCTCTATACGGCTGCTTTTATAAACAGGGCCGGATATTTCTGAAAACCCCACGATACGATACGTATCACGATACAGAGGTCACGATACCATACAGATCGTGATAAACACTGATTTTGGAGAATAACAGCAGAGGCATGAAGTTCAAACACCTCAGTTCAGCTCTTCAGAGATCCTAAATGTTTGAATCCCAGAGCGATGGCTCTGGTGTTATTGAGATGCACTATAAAACTGAATTTCCCCTCGTGGGATTAATAAAGTGTAAATTATTAAAAAATTAAGGTCAATTATTTTTCAAAACTGTCATAACCGCTTTTCAGCCATATCGATTCTGTAACATCTGCTTCGACACATGTATTTCCAAGGAGCACATGACCAAATCTTGCCTTTTGTTTTATCACAGCCAAAGACATGTAGGTCTCTCAGGTTACATGAATGCCTGGTGAAGGCCTGAAGGCAGTCTACTCTTTGTAGCTTTTATGGGAACCACAGCCTTTCAGTTGACAGTCTCATGTAAACACTGAAAGACTGCGTGGGAATCAATAAAACGTTATTAGTCATCGCAAATGATGACGAAGTGGAGCGTGCTGAGCCCTGATCAACATGTTTAGCAAACTGTCCACTGCAACACTTTCTTTTCACTCTTTGATGGCATATTTGAGCATTTCCTGTTGCCAGTTAACTCGATGCTGACTCATTCAGGAGGAAGGCAGAGAACCATAATTCCTCTTAATGCTCACCTATACCAGCTCTGGGGAAAGACACAAATAGGCGCTGTGCTTACCGCTCCTGGCTACAGAAGTTTCCCAGTGAGATAAAAACTAAATATATCACAGTGAAGCTTTGAGAAGCTGGAAATGACTGAATCACTGCGCACTACAGAAATGACTAAAGTTACTGATGCTTATTTAAATGCTGACAATTCAAACAGTCTGGTCTTTCAGTGAGTGCTTCAAACGTGGAGATTAGCTGAATTTCAATGAGACTGTCGTTAACATTCTCAGTTGTGTAATAAAACTAATGATAAACGGTCAAAGCTTACAGAAGTGTTCAGATTTGGTCAAGACTGAATGCATCAAAGAACAGAGGAAGAGGAAAAATATCTCCAGTTAACATTTTTACATTTCTTATCTAGTGTTGGCAGGGGCATTAATAAAAAATGGATGTTCAATGAACTACCAGTTTACATGATGCAACCGCAAATCTACCAACATATAAATCGAATTCTGGAGATTCAAATCCACAAAAGAAGCTTCTCACTGTCACTTCTCATGCACACAATTATTTCATATTGATAACAAATAATTCTGTAAAAGTATCAGAAGTTACCATGAAAATCCTTCCTGTTTTAGACATTGTCATTAAGTTTCTGAGCCTTTTTTGATATTGGGTGAATTGTTGGCTCAGAGGTTTAATAGGCAATTAATTTTAAACTAATAACAAACACATGCACGTATGTCCTTCCCCATTAAGTGCAACAAAACGGCTCTCCTGCTCAGCCTTCATGCTCGAGTGTGCCCTTCCTGGATGCAAATCCTCCAGTGGGGATGACAGCTTGTCATGTGGGCTGTGTTTTGGTGAGAAAAAGCACTCCCACAAATGCTTCGCTCATTTCTGCCCCAATAGCAGTAAACCAGTTTGGTCCGGAAAGCTCTGGGCATCTTCCAGTGTCCTGCCTCCCTGCACTTCAGCCTCCCTGCGTCTGCCCACTGAAGCCTAGCCAAACAAACCAACACTCCGCAAAGTTGTTTGTGCAAACTGTATAATCACAGTTGCCTTTGTGTGGATGAGTTTGACATAACAAAGGTGAAAGGATGTTTAAAGTGGCGCCGCTAGCTCTGTTAGCGCAGCTAACTCAGGAGGCTTTGAGCAGCGAGTCGGACAGGAGCAATGCACAATGAATGGGGGGGTGTAGTTTGATCGACATGAGCGGTGTGGGCGTGAGATGCCACGTCAGCACAGTACATATGAATCTTGATTTTCACTCAGGTTGTTGTGGATGATACATTTAATTTTGATGTCACATACTGATTTTTAATAGTTCAAGTCAGGTTTCCAGAGGCTTTAAAGCTGATCACATTAAATTGATGTGACGTTTGAACAAGTTATAGCAACACACTGTATCCAACTGAACAGCTGTTAAAGCGATTGAATTCACCCTCTGTTTCAAGGATGAGGCTCCAGAAGAGGATACCAAATGTAGGTGGGTAGCTCAGCTGCAGTGGGTGGTGGAGTTTATTTCAGCCCTGGCCTTCTGCCTGTTTGTTCAGGCTTTCTCATCATGTCCCTGTGCTGGGGACATTTCTGTGTATCAATCATTCTGCAGGCCGGGACTAAATGAAAACACAACACCCGGGTGACATCACCGTCACCTCTTCTGCTATCCGTCTGCTTGTCAGAGACATAAAAATAACTTTTGCATCTTTACAAGACACCGGAAGGAAATGACAAACATCAGAATATGATGACCTGTGAATGTTATCTGTTTCATCAGTCCGATACCAGCAAACATGTGAGGGGCTCCAGTGGCCTAGTGGTCAGTGTGTGCAACCCATGTACGGATGAATCTGACCTGAGGCTCCCTAACTATACGTCATTCCCCTGCTCTCGCTCACTGATTTCTGACTCTATCCACCGTCTTATCGATAATTAAAGGCAAAAAAAAATAATGATGTTGAAAAAAAGGTATACAGGTGATTGAGTAGCAAACCAACATCCTACAGTTTGATTAAACAAAAATTGGACAATTCTGCCTTGACGGAACAACTTTGACCTGAAGACTAAGCTCCATTAAAATGTGTCTACATATAGATCCAATCACACTTCCTTTGAAGTGTGATACTGTATGTAGATATGCTGTGTGATCTAAGCACATGGAGGTATCAACCACAAGGAGCTTTGAGGAATAAAAAAGAGAAGAATGAAAAAAACATAACAAAAACCCAGCCTGAGTAAAGCTGTCTTTGGTTTATAGAAAAGGTCAACTCAGCAGGTATGGGATTAGCAGAATCAGTGAGCAGGACCAGCTGAGCCTCTGAACCTGATGAGGGATGGCTAACCCATTCAACACACAACATTAAATATGCATTTCACTGAATCAGCAGGCAGAAAGAAGAGTCAAAAGGAAAGGGCAATATATTTACAGATTAGCAGAGCTGCTTTTGACGATCCACAGGCAGTGCAGTGGGCTGGTACTGCTGTGGAGGACTTAATATGTAAACTGGAAATAGAAGTCAGCGGAGTGAGCGGCATTGCGATATTCAATGGAAACCTGTCCGCCTACGCGTTGAGAGAGAGTCCAGTACAGTGTGCTCAATCAAACAAGCTTTCTAATAATGGATAGTGAAGAGAAATAGAAGGTAAGCTGGGGTCACGGGCTTCCTCGAAATTGCTTTTGAAAAATACCTCACTCTCGCAAAAAAAAAAAAAAAAAGCTGAAAACAAGTGGAGGTCTGCGAGGCGGCATTTGTTCTTTGCTAACAGATCCATTTTTCAAAAGGAGCATGCACTACAGGAAAAAAAAAACATGCTTCGCAATCACAACATTTTCCACTACACCCCCCTCGCTCAATTACTACATTCCGAAGAGGCTTCCTCAGAGCCCATCGTACTGAGCCGAGCAGAGCTTTATTGTACATGGCACATCCTGGAATGGAGCCATTGAAGGTGGCTGAGTGTATTCTCTTTCCATCCCGCGAAGAGGAAATCTTCAGGGCTGAGGCAGCCAAGCACAATCCCTGATATCTCCTGGGGAACTGCAGCAGGGCCAGAGGAACGGGTGGCGTGTTAATTGAACTCTTTACGAGTGTCATGGAGGAAAAGAGAGTTAAAGAGTGAAAAAAGGGGAAGGGCAAACAAGACGGAGTAAAGGAGGCCGGTATTTGGCTGATGGTGGTTGTGGTGTGGAAGTGTGTGTGTATGTTGTGGTTTTTGGAGGACCCAGCTGGCCCAGGGGCAGGACATATGTCTGGAGGGGTGGAGGCGGAGAGAGAACCTTTGATGAGACACTGACCTACGTGGTCCCATTCCTGCCCCCCCTTGGGAGCCCTGTTTCATCAAGGCAAAGAAACGCTGCATGTGTGATCACAGTAATTAAATGAAACAATTGGTCACGGGTCAGTGAACGCGTCACGGCCTCGTGTGGACACAAAAAAGAGGAAACAAACACGCCACCGACAGGATAAGGTCATTGGAAAGGTTAGAAGATGGTTTCAAAAAAAAAAAAAAAAAAAAAGGACGGAAACAGAGAGAAATGATTTGATTATTAACAGCAAAGACATTGCTCAAAAATATGGTGACTGTTTGTTTTTTTCTAGATTTATTTTTCAGGCTTTTATTTCTGTATTTTAACAGGACATGTGATATCGTTGGAAATCAGAGAGAGAGAGAGAGAGAGAGAGAGAGAGAGAGAGAGTGGGGGGGAGAATGACATTAGGGAAAGAAGCCACAGGTTGGACTTGAACCTGGGCCGCCCGCTTGGAGGAGTATATCCTCTGTACACAATTATTTTAAGTCCTTAATTAATCAGAAATGCTGCACATCATTTCAGCTTGAATTGTTTTATTAGGCGATAAACCATGATGAATGGGGTGTTACTTGAACATAGAGAAAAGGGTCCACTAATGAATAAAAAGGGGTAAAACAAGCAATGTTCCTTCTTCCATTCTACACAAATGGAAAACATTTTTTTTAAGCGTTTTAAAACCAATTATTACTCCACCATTCAAGTTTTTTTGCAACATTGATTTCAGCGGCTACAAACACATACGCAAACACATTGTAAATATGCCAAGGAGAGGCTGTGTCATTTAAATCAATTACATTCATCTCAACACAGGAGTTAGAGCTGTGAAGAAGCCAAAGCTAAAAATAAATTAAGAATGTTGGAGATGTTTGAGATAACCTAAAGTACAACCCTATCTTTACCTTGTTAAAGAAAATGTCCAAACATGGCCATGTGTTGGATGTGGGAATATAACTGAAGGATAGGTTAGGATTATGTGACATTAAGAAATCATCTTTGACACTTGACAGCATTATAACATTGATTATGTTGGCCCGATCTTGTGATCACATGACCTGTGCCTAATGTGGTTCTCTGGAAAAGACATCAGCGGCGAACGAGCAGGAACCTCTCCTCAGAGCACTTTATCCTAAAGACTACCGGGCAGAATGCAGAGAGGGTGAGCGAAGCAGATGCCTCTGTTAGATATGTAGCAGCATCTCTAAGCTCTCAGACACTCTCCCCAGCCTATAAAGCATGTCTTGGCTAAATAGAAAAGCTGTGTTCCAGCTTGTCTTCATCACTGCAGCAGTGCCTGAGTGATGCCCTCCTGGCTCTGACAAAAGACATTAAAGCCACTGTGCAAATCACCCCGAACCCCTCCTCCCTCCTCCCATGTTTGCCAACAAAAGCCAATTGTAGCAGCCATAAATACTTTCAGATACCAGCCTAACAAAAGAGCTTTGGTTTCTGTCTGCTGGCCCACTGGAAATCTACGCTCCGAGAGAGTGTCAGAGTGCATTTAGTTCCAGGCAAGTCTTCTTCTTCAGTGTCTTAACCTGGAAGAGTGGGTGCTAAACAAACCACTCCATTGAAATGCCACAAAAAGCTGAGGACATAATGGGACGGCAAATTTAGAGTTCTCATATGCACTGTTATTATACAGAAATACAAAAATGGACTTTCATGCTAAGCAGCGTGGGGTTGCGGACAAAAGAGCGCAGTGTATTCCATTAAAACGACAAACGCCACTGCCGGCCTCTCGGCCCTAAATCGCCAGGCCGGGGGAGAACAAAACGAGGCTTTCAGAGGCTAACTCTGCAAAATTGATTATTGCTTTCTCTTTCAAGTGGCACTGCCGCTTTGTGACTTGCACATGACTTGGCAGGAAAAGGACAGCTGGCTCTCCGTTCTAGGCCCCTATTCACATGACTGGTGTCCCACAAAGGAGGAAGGCTGTAGGGCCACAAGCTGGGCTGGACTTCACTCAGAGCACGACCGTGGATAAGAGCACCACTGGGTGATGCGAGGCTTTTAAGAGAGACCGGTTAACAAGCCTCAAGTGACGAAGGAGAAGAAAAAAAAGAAAAGAAATAAATAAGTAATGTGGATGTTCATGAGAGAAAAATGGCCAACATCCAGTAAACAGTTTCAGCTTTCAAGTGTTTCTGGAAGTGATATGTATCCCTCCTTATAACCTCTCTCGAAATGAAATCAGAGCTTTATGCTTTCACTGTTACTATTTGCTCGGAACACAAAGCACAGCCTTGAGCCTTTGATGAAGCAGACATATATTAACATTTCAGAGCGAGTCGGCACTTCATCCTCACACCCACTCATTATTATCAACTCAAAGATCGTCATAGGTGATGTGCTATTTCACGTTCCCCTGTCTCTGAGCTTGTGTTTCAAAGTGTTGCACAGCTTCTCTGTAAAAAAAAAAAAAGACCTTTTGAGGAATAGAGAAAGTGCACCTTTCTCATCTTTCTGTGAGCTTCAGCTGGCCTCTACCGCTTAACCAGGATTCACAAATCAAGTCCGAATCAACTACATGTGTGGAATGGGCTAAACAAGCGATTTGTGTTCTGGCCATCATGTAAAACAACACAGCCTTCCCTTTGACCGAACGTAACATATGTTATTATTATTGGAACGAGAAAACAAAGACATCTGCTTGTTGCACACGTTTCGTGTTTATATTCCTGCGTTCTCGTCTTAACTCCCTAAATAATTGCAGCTCTTGTTGTTGGGCAGCATGTTGCTGCTTAGCCATGGGAGGCGGGAAATGAGTTGGAAGCCAGTCCTTTTAATTATCCTTCAAATGCTTCCTGCGCTCAGCAGATGTTGGGCTGCGGGGCAGGCAGCCGAGCAGCAGGGCTCCCTCATGCTGCATACACAGATCACGACTTGGCTGCTGACTCGCCTGCTCCTCCGGCTGGGTGGTATACTGTAGTTTAAAGTATAATGCTGTGTCTCTACATTATGTATTTCCATATCAACACCATGCAAAATGACTTACAACTTATTGCAGTTTTTTTTTCTTTCTATTCCTTTCATCATAAGTTGCAGCAACGATAAAGGGCAATAAAAAGTCAAACAACTCAACTGATGCGAAAAACAAAAAACAAAAAAAAAACTATTCTGTTGTTTTTCAGCCAATTTAAGTGGTGACAATGTTCTTTTAGAGAGCAAATAAAAAGGGACAATTTCCTGTCCTCATCATTGCGTTGTCCTCTTCCCTCGGTCTCTTTGTGTTCTCTAGCTACTTATCTCCTCCTACATGCAGCTCTCACCTCTCTTTGTTTGACTCAGTTCACAGTCTGTGAGTCACCCTTGGCCTTCAGCAAGAATTTACCTCCTCAATGCTAATCAGCCACTTGTGTCTCATGACGGTGGCATTCAGTGGGGAGTTGTCGACTGGGGAAAATGGTGAGGGATGGAAATAGATTAGAGCAGAGGGGGCAAGAGTGAGCTGCATCATTTTAAACGTTGTGCACATTTGGATTGATACCGTAGATTCTAGACCCAGGAGAGGCTCAGACTTTGAACATGGACGTAGTCACAGTGGCATCACCCATTGGTTGCTGCAGAGGTAGCGAGCAGAGCCCAACCGATAAATCGGCCAGAGGATGATATAGGCCAATGTTAGCATATCCAGTGACTCTCTTTATTTTATAACAGATATGTGCCAATACTAATAGATTTATTTACCAGCCAAATATAATTTCATTTGAGTATTGCTAAATAACACTAGCAGTTCTCTTTCTGGCCGTCACCAGCAGGGGATGAGGGATGAACACAGCAAATGTTTAGATCCATTTTTACATCTATCTCTACAGATTGAACATAGATCAGAGAAAGATATCGGTCAATATATATCTGTATCAGATTTTTTTTCATCAGTATCGCCACCAAAAATTCTGATTAGTCTGGACCGAGTAGAGATGTCCACTTAAAATCCGGCTTTTCAAATAAGAGGCAAAGAGGGGCAGCTGCGGTGAGTAACATGAATATTTTAGCTGCTGAAATCGTCACTCAGCCATCATATTCCGAACTATGTTAACAACATAAAGTTTTAGGATGAAGGTAAAGGGAAAGCTAGCCTCGTGGAAAATAACTGAAAGCCCGCGCGTGTCAATCAATTCAGCCACACCTCTTACCAAGCCTAATTATGCCCAACTCTTTGCTGTGATATCATCAAAACAGATGAGTGCACAGTTTTTGAAATAAAGAGATGAACAGGAATCAAAACAAAAGTTGCATGTCATTTGGGTATAAAGGGATTTTTTTTTTCTTTTTAGAGTTTTTGGTGCCAGCCTTAAGTGGACACTAGATGGACTGCAGTTTTTTTACACTTCTGCAATTTTCTCAACAGCAGAAGCTGCTGCTTGACTCGTACAAAAGAAGCTTTGGGTTGATTTACACCCAATTCAACCCTCCAGACAATGGGAGGATAAATCTTATGTTGGATTTGATTGGTACTTATTTTCATCCCAGATTTTTTAGTCATGCAGGGGCCTTGCAGATCGAGTTTCAAAATTCCTTTTCATCTTCTGCACTCATCAGGACCAGACCCTTACGTTCGATTGATTGATAAACAGAGGACTTTGAGTTCTTTCTAAGAAAGACCACAATAGCCAATACCAGAGAAATCCACAAGAAGAGGGATCATCTGACAGCTTCCAGGGAACGTTCCCCTCTTATTCCCAAGGCTACTTCTAGCTACTGTACGACACTACACTACTATAGAATAAAACAAAAGTAGAAGGCTTAACATGTTTGGATAAAAAACTGAACACTGACTGTTCTTGCAGAAGAACAGACAACAGGTGTCTGTCACTTTCTTCTCCAGACTTGTAAAGCCTTCTGTTGTTTTTTCCCTTACTGCAAACTACAGCAGTTTGTTGCACCATGTCGTCTTTATTTTGTTTATACCTGCCCTCATGAGATCACACAAGATTACACAGGATGACACGAGGAGGTATTTTCGAAAACTCTGGCGAAAATCCTATTAATATCCTGTGGTGTGTGCCGTGTCATTACTTTCAAATATTGTAGTGTGAGAATGTTTGAGCATACAGAGAGTATCCGTTGTGAAGTTCCTCCGTGTGTGATGCAAGAATATGCAGAAATAGGTCATGGTTTTTAAACTCCTACAGTCTGAGCCCAGCCTAAGCACAAAGCTCTACCTCCAGTAAATCAAATACATAATTGTCTAGTGGCCATTTAGTCCATGAGACTTTTTCCAAAGGTTGAATTGCATATGTTTTTCCATTCAAGCATCTCCAATTCAACATGGTACCCAGACTGCGCTGTTTGAAACACTGAGCTCCTATATGCATTTACTCCAATTTGACAAGCCGTTGTGACCTAAACTCGAGCAACAGAATCCAAAAACGCTGGTAATGATCCGCCAACACAGCCAAGTTCTAATATTCCTCCTGAAAGCTGACTTTAATTTCCATTTAAGCAGTAGGAAAATGACTTGTGTTGGCTGACTGATCCCCCCATGAGGCCCGCCTCCAAACATTAGCAACTCACCAGTCCCTGCTAGGTGCACACATATTATCTGTAAGAGATGAACTGCCAAGTAGGCTGCTCACTGCAGCTGGAAAATGAAGCAGCCTTGACATCCACGCTTAGTTTTTTTTTTTTTTGGCACCCTGGGTGCTTTGTGCAAAAACAGAAAACTGTTTCATGTCGAGGAGAATGTGTAGAAAAGATGCCCAATTTGAAGTTCGGAGGTCTCCGTCATTCAAAAAAAAACAAAAAGCTTCAAATAAATACCACAGGGCGTACCTACCGCACGGTTGTGTACCTGTTCATCCATTCTGACTGGGCAGGTTTAACTTGTTGGGAAGTAAGCAGGTGTCATTTCACAACATTTCCCTCGACAATGGTCTTAACATTTGAAGTTTCCATTTTTAATTATCTCATATAATTTGTTTGGGGATTTTCCTATAATTGTCATTCATTATCAGATTGCACATATGGCTGAAGGCAACTGCTGCATTTGTGTCTGTGGTGATTTATTATTAGATTGATATCTGAGCTGAATGTGGGCTAATGTTCCTATCAACCAATCTCCTGAATAATAAACTCACATTAGGAGAAGAATGGTTTTGCACTGTGCCTGCCCAGAGAGCGCATTCAGTAGAAGACCTTTGGTGTTCACAGATCCGTTTAATCTCGCTTTAAAATCCGTCAAGTTCTTTCTTACTTTTTTTCTGAGTGAAGGGTTATCAGATAAGAAGAACTGATTGATTCGGAGGCTTTGAAAGGCTGCTTAGAATGAGCTGCTGCAGGCTCCCGATGACAAATTGACACTTGTTTCATCCTCCCTGCTGTGAATACATGACACAGTCGTCGCTAACAATCTGACGGCGACTCAAAAGCCACCAGGCTTAGATT
Source organism: Symphodus melops (assembly GCF_947650265.1). NCBI lineage: Eukaryota > Metazoa > Chordata > Actinopteri > Labriformes > Labridae > Symphodus > Symphodus melops. Next base: position 35,640,981 of record NC_136691.1, on the reverse strand, counting down.
AATCTGAGTGCAGAACTCCATATTTAGTTTAAAAAAAACACTGACAGGGAGAGAGAAATATGGAAAAGAAAGCTGCTTAAAGCCACATTTGGGACACACATACTGTATCTTTAATGCACATCAAAGGCCCAAGAGGATGACATTTGGCTGAGGTGCTGTAAACTGCTCTATTAACAGGTGCTCCTGTAATAAAAATTAATCCCTATCATTTGTGAAAATGACACCCATACCACTGCTACATTAAAAGCCTGCTTACGTTTTCCAAAGGGCGACACTGTCACACACTGTCAAAGGTGCCAGTAGTATTTGACACCTGCTTTGTCAAAGGGTGTGTGTGTGTGTGTGTGTGTGTGCGTGCGTGTGTGAGTCAGCCAGTCATGCAGTGGTAGTGGTAGTAGCAGCAGCAGCAGCTCCCTGGAGCAGCAGAGGAGTTAGGCAGCAGCATGTAGGTAAATCAGTCTATTACTAACAGAGCGCCTGCCTGGAGCCAGTCTCCTGGGACGCTGCTGACAACACATGCAGCCCGCCTGGCTGCCTGCTGGAGCGTTCATCCATCGCTTGATAAACATACATACACAAAACACAGCCACAGAGTCACTGAGCTTTACACACAGAAGCATATGCTTATAAATACACAGCAGGGGGGCAGAAAACAAAAAGGCATATATACTCAGATCCACCCAACATTCAACAGAATAAAACAGCAGCATGGTAATGGATTGAGCAGCACAGATTATGATGACTTAAGGGGCTTGTTTTTTTTTCAGCTTGACATTAAATATTAAGCACATTCTCATAGAAAAGCCTTTACATAGATGAACTGTTTGGACTGATAAATCCACTTTAAAATCTGACTTCAGAGATATTTTGTTTGATGTTCCAAAAAGCTATACTTTTTTTTTACAATGAACAAATATATCAATTCAAACTCATTGGAAGCAGATTAAAAATAGCAGGGAATTCATGAAGTGACTTGGCAAACATTCAGCCCAAACTCTGACCTCAAGAGGTAGAAACAAAGCTTCTTGATTAAAGTAAGTAAGTAAAAGTGTAGCATAAAAACGTCACAAAGTGCTTCAAAATCAGAAAAATAAAAACACAGTGCATACAAAACAATCACAATAAAAATGCAGAGACAAGAGAGAAAGAGTCTTGATGAAGGTCGGTCAGGTCCGTTATCACCGATACTGTGACTTCTACTACTTTGGATTTTTTTTTTTTTTCTTGGCTATCTCCATGAGCCGTGTCAACATTTACAAAATCCCTTTCAAATTAGATCATTTCTGCTCACACAACTTATGTCTTAAGCTCCAACTCTTGTTTATATAGTTTTCGTGACAGCACAGATGTGCTGTGATGCCGTTTAATAAGCATCTGCATTAACGGGTATTTCTAATTCAAAAGTTCTGCTGACAGAAGTCTCGGCCATCCCCATGTCTTCTCCTACTTTCTCCACCTTGTCTCTTTGTACTGTCACATCTTCTGAAGGCACAAATCACCCCAAATAAAAAAATATAAATACCTATATATATATATATATATATATATATATATATATATATAAAAGAATAGCACTTTCAAAAAGTCTGAGGCAACCATTAGATTTCTTTAGCAATGTTTTTGTAGGTCGTCATGCACTTTCTTCTGGAAAATGTTGATTGGGAATGGTTTTATTTTTCAGCATTACAACGCACACTGCCAATGCCGTGAAATCGTATCTGGGGTGAAAAATTGCTGATAAAAACTGACAGCCATGGACGGGTCTAAGATCTCCAAAGAGTCCAGACCTGAGTGTTTTAGACGCAGTATAAGGTTACCTGGACAGAGAAATACAAAACAGACTTACTAAATCTGAAGAAGAGCTCCAATTCAAGACGTCTTGTATAACAAGAGAACGCTTCGAGACTCTCCCCAGAGTGTTGAAGAAGTGCAAAGGGGCGGTCGCACTGAATACAGACTGTAGAAGTCCTTTTGTTCTGAAAGTTGTGTTTTATTTAAATCATGTTTCCATTTCCCAAATTATTCCTTTAAGTCTTTTTTTAAGGGTTTATTTGAGGGCCTTTATTTAGAGATAGCACCGTGGACAGAGTCCAAAATCAGGGAGCGAGACACATAGTGGGAAATGACATGCGGGACAGGAGCCACAGGTCGGATTTGAACCCGGGCTGAATGCTTGAAAGGAGGACTACAGCCTCCTTATATGGGCGCACACAAACCACTAGGCTTCCAGTGCCTCTCCAGTTGTGTCTTAATAAAGAAACTGAGTCCATATGGATGGTTTTTTTGGTGCACAAGGACGATGTAATCATCAGGTACACCTTGTATCGAGCTGCTTTCAAACAAAGTTTAGCGTTACGGCAGGTTTTTGAAGGAAGAGTGTTTTCGGTGACTCTTTCTTGGACCCTTTAAACAAACAGGCCCACAACGACAAAGGATACAAAGAGAGTCTGGATAAGAATCTAAAAAGGTTCCTGCCTGCTACCCATTGTCTTCCCCATAGGAAGGAAGTACAAAGATAACAGCACTGCACATAAACAAAAGCAACGAACAGGCAACACACAATCAACTATACAGATCTACAAATGGACTGTTTACAGAAAACAGTCTAATTACCCCATAAGAGGAACAAGTTTGTCCGACTGCTGTCCTTGCGGGAATGAATCAAACGTAAACAGGAAAAATGCTAAAACAACAGCTCAGTGGCTGCTGCCTGTAAGAAGTCCCAGGCAAAATGCACACCAAGTTGTAATTATACTGAGTGGGGAGCAATTAGATGGATCAGGGCTAGCCCGTTTAAATCACACTTTGGACCATTCATTATGCTGGGAGCCATAAACAGAGACTCTGTCGGACGTCCTGGAAACCGCCGTGCAGCCTCCTGAACTGCACAATCATCACTTCTGCCTCTGACCCGCTTTTTTTCTGGCGCCTGTAATCAAATGAGGCACTGTGTGAATCATGCAACGCGATACACACTGTGCAACCAGAGCAGGGGCAAGCAGTTACAAGCACAAAATATATTACCATAAGCATGATGGGAATCTATACTGTAGCTCGGACTGATAAGCTGAGCTCGCTCGAGAGGCTGCAGAGGCCAGTGACACCAAAACCTACTCCAAACTTTAAGAACGCCGTCTCCTCCAGCACCACATGACTTCAGTCCTTTAGAAGCAAAGCTTTTCTTTAAGCTCCATATGAATAAATAGAAATGAGACACATAATTTGCTCCACTAAAGCAGTTTCTATTTTGCAGGGTCCAGGCGGCAGGCGCAGCTCCAGACTTCCTCCCTTCAGCCCTAATGCTGAATGACAGATAATAAAAGCAGAGGAGCCCTGAAGAGTCAATTTGGAGCTGGAGTGGCATTTCAAACCCTGCTGCTAAAATGTTAGAGAGAGAGAGAGAGAGGGAGGGAGAGAGAGAGAGAGGGAGGGAGTGAGAGAGAGAGAGAGAGAGGGAGGGAGTGAGAGAAAAAATGTTCAATCAGACACCAAACTCAGCTCTGGGAGCTCTTCCCTCAGAAAAGCAGAGGAGTGTTTTTTTTTCCCTCTCTCTCTTTCGTTCTGAGATGGTGTTCAGAGGCTGAAAATGATGATACGCCTCACAGAGGGGATGTTGAATGAGACCGCCACAGACGCCGCTTTTTTTTTTCAGCCTGGTGATGGCGATTGGATATGAAAAGTGTGCATGCACATGTAAATGCATTTGCACATGTATTCATTCGTACAGAAGCGTGTTTACACAGATTCTTATGATTATGGAGTCATGAAAATGTAATCATGTATTTGCATTTATACTGTATACGTCGCACCTGTCTGAATTAGTGTTTATTTTTGCATGAGTGTGTTGGGAAACTTGACAGAAAATTCAACTGCAATTTAACTGTTTTTCGTCATTTCTAACTCGACTTCTTTCAACGCTGCGTCTGGTGCGATATATCAAATGTAAGGCCTTGCCACTTTTTGGACGTTTTATACCATTAACTGTTCCTTCTATTCAACAAGAAAATACTTTAAAAAGATAACATAGGTCTGTATTATTATGCACATCATACAATCATGTTCCAATCCAAAACCTCAGGTTCTTGAATCCAAAAGCAGAAAGTGAAAAAAGGCTTGAATGAATGAAGTTAAAATATGAACTATACGGTTCGCTAGCAGGACCTCCCTCTCATATTCACTCACCCTCTTCATCCTTTCATCTGGTTCGTCCAATTCTAGTCTGAGTCGTGATCAGCTCAGGTAGAAATATGCGTGAGACCGAACCCCCTACTCTGAGTCTCCCTCTGACTGACAATCCTTCCAGACCAGCCAAGTCCTCTTCCATTATAATCATCATCCTACATCCATCTGTCTCATCACTCATACGATCCAACGCTAAATACCTAAACCACATAATGGTGGTGTCGTCCTTACTAGTGAAACACTCGTGAAATAAACTGGGAGCCACATGGCATGATGACATAAGATGCTTTGTTGCACTGAGTAGATTGTGTGTATCTCGCCAATGTCTCGCACTGGACATTCACACACTGAGATTTTTTGATGGATCTGCAGTCATATGCTGCACTGTGCTCCAGGATAGGAGCACTGCCACAAGACTTTTCTTATTTGGTAAGAAAGCTGGTGTGTGGGATTAAAGTGTGCACATGTGCATTAATGACTGCATGCATGTGTGCATGTTTGCATGCATGCATAGTTATTTGTATCTGACTCTTCTTGAGTAAAAGTCTTCGAAATGAGCACAGGCCAAGAATCACTGCCGCAAGTGAATGTGCAGTGCTGCGTTCACAACTGCTGTAACCCAACACTTAACACTGGTGTTCACCCCGAGCTGCATGGGCAACACAGGAAATCTCCTCCCCCACCTCCCGCCGCCCTTCCCTCCCCTGAGCTGCTCAGTTACACAGCCACGGAAGACTCCTGGGCCCCGGCTGCATCAGCTCGCAGTGGACTGTAACGTTCAAATCCCAATGGAGCGTGCGCACCCTGTGGCATGAGCAAACACAAACACTTTGCAGACATGTTCACGCGTGCATGGACGCCAAAGAGAAGTCCAAACGTAAGCATTATCCCATACGGCCATCCTCTAACGGAGCTCTCTGTTTTTTTGTTTTTTTGTTTTTTTTGTGTGTGTGTAATTCTTCTGCATTGAAATACCAGCACACAAACACACACCGTCTGACTTTCTAAACCAAAACACATGTGGAGGGTAATGCGATTACATGGCTCTTTGACAAGAAAACACTTCCTTGCTCAGCTAAAACACCATGCAGTGACGCAGGAAACGACGGAGGAAGACTTGCCTGAACAACAAACAAAAAAGATATGCAGCAGCAAGGTCAGAAAAGTATTTGTCACCTAGTTTAAACAAGCTGGGGAGGGAGAGGGTCTAAGAAGATATTCCAGCCATTTTATCCCTGCTGCTGCCATCCAAACTCATTCTGTCAGCCTCTGAGTCACATTATTTATAAGGCATGGAGACAAACTATTGACCTCGCCTCTTTTCTCCATAGCATCATCTGACTCTGACACTGACAAGGACGCTCGAGGGGAGAATGCAAGATGGGAGAGAGAGTGCATGTACGAGGGGGAAGACGGAGAAAGTGGCAGAGGAAAGAGAGAGAGAGAGAGTGAGAGAGCGAGCGAGCATGCGAGAGAGAGAGAAGGACAGGGATGAGGAATGAAACATCTTGTTAAGATTTCAACCAGAGTTTCTGGCTCCCATCAGCAGACGGGGGATTTATGTGGAAATATTTATGGCGTGCAGGCAGAGTGAGGATGACATTGGGTGGAACTTGGATGGCGTTTCTTCCTGCTTTCTCCGGGGATAATTAGGCATTTCTTAGAATTTCAAAGAGCACTGACTGTGCATTAAACTAGTGAAGGAGCACAAAGACAATGGGTTAAAAAAGAAACTGTTTGATCGTGTGGGACGCTCAATGTAATTTATCTCAGATGTCACTTTAAAGGGTCTCAGTGCACTCGGTGGAGACGCTGATCTTTTCATAGAAAGATAAGATCTTACATGCTAAATCCACTTAATCTTCACAGAGGGCTTCATGTTTGTAAGAAGTTTGAATCCTAAAATATGAGATCAAAAAATCCAACAACATACGAGAATATTACATTTGTCCAAGAGGCAACACAATGAAAGTGTGTTTCTATAAACTGTTCTTTTATTAAATCAAAGAAGAAAAGATAATGATGTTAACTAAGATTCAGTTTTTTGCTATACAGTAGCAAAATGTAAATGTGTGATTTAGTTCCCCCCCATGTTCCCTATTCCTTTCCAAGCCCGACTCTGTCTGCCTGGAATCACGCCGAAAATTTTTGCCCTTTAAAAGGAACTTTTTTTTGTACTAATATAACCGTTGTTGCTTTGTGAAAATGCTCGTGATGGATTAAGCCGGGTCTTTTAAATACAACATTAAGTAGGGTCTTTTAAATACAGCATTGAGTAGGGTTTTTTAAATACAGCATTAAGTAGGGTTTTTTAAATACAGCATTAAGTAGGGTTTTTTAAATACAGCATTAAGTAGGGTTTTTTAAATACAGCATTAAGTAGGGTTTTTTAAATACAGCATTAAGTAGGGTTTTTTAAATACAACATTAAGTAGGGTTTTTTAAATACAGCATTAAGTAGGGTCTTTTAAATACAACATTAAGTAGGGTCTTTTAAATACAACATTAAGTAGGGTCTTTTAAATACAGCATTAAGTAGGGTCTTTTAAATACAACATTAAGTAGGGTCTTTTAAATACAGCATTAAGTAGGGTCTTTTAAATACAACATTAAGTAGGGTCTTTTAAATACAGCATTAAGTAGGGTCTTTTAAATACAGCATTAAGTAGGGTTTTTTAAATACAGCATTAAGTAGGGTCTTTTAAATACAACATTAAGTAGGGTCTTTTAAATACAACATTAAGTAGGGTCTTTTAAATACAGCATTAAGTAGGGTCTTTTAAATACAGCATTAAGTAGGGTTTTTTAAATACAGCATTAAGTAGGGTCTTTTAAATACAGCATTAAGTAGGGTCTTTTAAATACAGCATTAAGTAGGGTCTTTTAAATACAGCATTAAGTAGGGTCTTTTACCGGCTCTTTGTGAAGCGTCTTGAAGTAACACTTGTTATGAATTGGCGCTATACAAATACAGATTGACTGATTGATAAAACACATAAGTGATTGCTCAGCAGCTCCACAGAAACATTTCAAAACAAAAAGTTCCAAAAGTTCCATCCTTGCATTGTAACCTACAGCATAAGAAATGGAAACAGGCCAAAGAGAAAGTAGGTCAGAGAGACACAGCAGGGATTGATTAGGAGATCTTCTGCAAAGCATCAAGTAAAGCATGATAATAAACTATGAACAGTCTTATGGCAGAACAGTATAGAAGAGGTCAATGTGAACGAGCAGCACTCTTCTTCATTTCCGTCGGTGCCCATGCAGCTCGGGGTGTGAGGCTGAGGCTGCAAAGCTTTTTTTTTTTTTTTTCAAATGATCAGGGTTTTATTGGAATTTCATTGTTTGAATTACAAACGCATTTTACTTTAACACATTTCTTAAAGACACATGGATGCAGATAAAACCACAAGAACTACACAATTGGGATTTTTACACAGTGCTGTAAAAAAGTGGTTCTCAAATGTGTCCCATCCCCTTTATGAACAAGTGCAACACAAACTTCTATTTTTCCACAAGTCAGAATAATTTCATTAGAAATGGTACAATATTTGTGATCCACTGAAAATGGCTCAGTCACCCACTTTTGGGTCCCTAACCACCAGCTGAGAACTGCTGCTTTGGAGTGTATTATTTATTTCTTTATTTTTAGAAGAATTCACCTGTTATTTTATGGCTTTCAGAGGATGTTTTAAAGAGTATCAATGCAACAAAGCAAGTAAACATAACTGCTGTGTTGGTATCATATTGACCCAGATCAAAAACAAAAGAGACAAAGGCCAGTCACCAGTTCAACCATGAAAGCCACAAACCCACACTGCCAACATGGCTCTGGAAAGTGATCCCAGGCCAGATGAGCTCTTTCTCAAAAATAGCATCACTTGCTATAAACAGGGTTTCAGAGTGTGGGAAAACAAACACCACCAACAACAACAGCAACATTAAATGGGAACAGAAAATGTGCAGTAGCTCAGTCTGTAGGGAGTTGGGTTGAGAACCAGAGGGTCCCCCAGTTCAAGTCCTGGTATGGACCAACGTATGGAAGTTAATCTGGTAGTATGAGAGTTAGCAGGTCACTGCTGAGGTGAGCAAGACAGCAGACCCCTAACAGCTCTGCGTGGAGCTCTACTGTGACGTCTACATTTTTACAATGACAGTATATTCTCACCTTGTTCGGATAATAGCAAGACAGCAGACTGAATCAACACTCGCTGCCTGTCTGTAAACGTGTAGAAAATGACGCCCTGACGTCTCTTTTAGGTGGTGCATTCATAAAAACAACAGAGGTCTCCATTTAAATAGACTTCACTGAGTGCTTTAACACACTACATTGAACATGTTTATACAGAATACAAAATGTCAATTAAATCCACATAATCTTCACTTCATCTACGATGCCTCTGAAGGTCTTTGAGAACAGCACAATCGCATACAGCTCTAACAAACAGGCTGTATGTGGCTATGTGTAGTGTACCTGTTACATCTCGGCTGTGCGATAATGACAGGCTGCTGTAAAGCAAATTGCTCTAGGGGTATAATAAAGATTTACACGAGGCTGCTGTGTGCCATCAGTGCTCCTCTTCATCTCCCACAAAATGTGAGGAGGCGATCACAATAACAAAGTCAAGCAATCTGACCCTTTAACCACATCAGATAAAGCAGCTGCGAGACCACAGTCACCAATGAACAACAAAGGCGTTTTATAACCACGCAGCATCTTTTACATTCTTCACAAGAAGGATTATTTAGACGCAGGTGTCTATTTCATTGAAGATGCTTTTTATCTCTTGAAGAGGACGATCACCTCTTTGTGGGGAGTTTGCATGCTCACCCTGTGCATGTGTGGGTTCCCTCCAGGTACTCCCACTGCCTCCCACAGTCCAAAGACGTTGCCACAGATAGGTGTGAACGAGAGTGTGGCTGGCTTTCTGTCTCTGTATGTCAGCCCTGTGATTGACTGGCGAACAATCCATGGTGTACCACGCCTCTCGCCAAACGACAGCTGGGATAGACTCAAGTCCCCACGCAAACCCAAACAGGAATAACTGAAGAGACAATGGATGAATCGTTTGGACTCCATATGTTTTCATTCTCATCATTGTATTTTCTGGATCTGTACATTTAAGTTAACCTAACCTGATACTGATATTTTAATCACTTCATCCTGTGTACTGTAGATCACGTTGTGCTTCACACACAGTTATTGGTATTGATTTTTAAAGTAAATTAGCTTACCTCCACAGGTGTATCATGATTTCAAACTCTGGAACTAATAGCATCATATAAAGGTTTCAAATTGATGAAAAGTTGTGGTTTATTCACAGACAATATGAAAATCAAACCCAAAGAACTTCATTTGAATACTTGTTTAATACACTGATGTCCATACTGTCTCCACAGTGGCTTTTGTTTTGCAACACTTTTACCAGATTGAGACGTTTTTACATCTCCTGGTCAGATTTCTTCACCATTTGTTGTACAGGAGGTTAAAAGTTAACTGACTTAATGAGCATCAGTCTAAAAGTCAAAAAGGCATGCACATCCCAGAAGGTTAAGGTGCCGGACCAAACAACATCAAAGACAGAAAACAGTGTGCTTGTCTGATGAAAGGCAAGGGATCTGTAACATTACACATGAGAGTCCATTACATTCCATTTACTGGAACAACTTCTTTTCTTTAGCACTTTTTGTTTTTCATCAATCTACAAAAATCATCAGCCCAATTTTTCCCCAGTCATGTTGCCCCCAACCAGATACCACAAAAAAACAACAATCAAATGCAGTATGTAAAATCAATAAATGAATAAAAACGTACAGACAGAATCATTGAAACCAGTATAACTATCAGCCACAAGTAGGCCTTCTCACGCTAATATATGCTGCTATCTGATGTTGTGGTTGCTCACTGAGGATGCTAAGTATCTCAGATTGCCGTGAATGAACCAACATAAATTAGATACTCGCTATCATTGAAATAATCAGCAGTGTTTAAGTGTAAAGTCAGAATCGAAGATATTTCCATGACCTAGAGGAGTGTGTAAATGGATGTCATCTGTTATCTATAATGAGAAGCAAGCCTTGCACTGATTCAAATATCCAATTTGAATTTTCTGCTTTTGTTGGGCAATCCAACCCAGATGACAGATAATAAAACAACACAAAGTGATTATTCCGCCTTGTTAGATGTTTTGTTTGCACACAGTAACCCTTATTACTTGCATTACATCTGGGTAAAACATTGACTCTTCATATCTCTTCTGCTGGTGTTTAAGTAACCCTTCACTGTTGCAGCCCTGCAGGCGTGGGCTGATGTTAATGTTCCCTTTGCTGGCCTGAATAACAATAAGAGGCTGATTAACAGCAACGCTCAGAGTACTGTTTTTATATTAGAGGTATACATTTGATTTTATGAAGCTGAGCAGCAGAGATATTCATAAACAGATGCACTATAGACCTCAGGTTACAGCAATATACTGATTGCACATGTAAAGCGGCTATTTACCAGCAGGCTAACTATCAGTGAAGCTGATGTGTTAGTCCACCACAGCATGTACAGTTCAGCAAAGAACTAATGGGAACCATTATGTGGCTGCTCGGCTCTGAAGCCACAACTGATTTACAACCTTTTAAAGTGTGTCGCTTCGCCAATTCCAGGTGAACGTGTGATTAATGACGGCCATGGGTGCTACTGCGATACACATGAGTATGCTCCTCGCCTCAATTTCCTTCCACTTTTCACACGTTTTAAATAGTCTTAAAAACTTCAAAATGAACTCCAGACCTTCTTTCCCTGCTATCATGTGCTGTTAAAAAGGTGTTTGTTTTAATAGCACATGCACATTCTACTGGAAGGGACCGAGCTGTGTGTACTTCCTGAAAAGACCGATGCAACAAGCTGCTGCAGCTGTTTTACTACACTGTGGTGGCCTGTGTCCTTTTCTTGGTGGAAGCAGCAAGAAGAGGGAGGTATTGCAACTGCATGGGTGGGTGAAGAAGGCTGACTCTTTGGTGACAGTGGCAGAGAGAAGGGCTCTTCAAAAAAAACTGGTCTCCATCCTGGACAACGTCTGCCACCCCTCTGCACATCACCTTCACCAGGCAGAGGAAAGTGTTCAGGGGCATACTGCTGTCACAATCCTGCTCCACAGACAGACTTAAGATCTCTTCTGTCCCCCTGGCCATATGATTGTATAACACCTCTCTGTGTAAGGCAGGGGGCAGCACTCTGCTAAAAGCAATTTCAGCAGCACAGCTGGTTTACAGAGACTGCCTGTAGTTAGAATGTTTATTTTGACCAATAATGTACTGGCAACATTGCTCCTTCAAGTATACAGACTCTTTAAAATCGCACTACAACAATACAAAGACTGTTGAACCTTGCAACATTAATGCTATATGTATTGCTAATAGTATTCTTACACAGCTTATTTAAATGGTGTTGGTATAGCTCCATTTTTTTTTAATGGTTCAGATTGCTTGTGTGTGTCTGCTTGAGAATTTGTGGAGCATAACCAAGAATTCTATGTAATAACTCTGCTTAAAGCTTTACTAGACAAAAAAAATAGTCAACATTTACATGGATGAACAGCAGGACTATAGTTCTGTACTGGAATTTCCCGTCAGAGGAACAAACCAGAGAGCCTCTCGTCTTAGAGCTGCAGGCCCAACCACAACCACAACTGCCACATGAAAAGTCTGTGACTGTCAGAGCTCCATCAGACTCTCTGTCTATGCAGTGGAGGCACTGAAAGTTTGACGATAGTTTCTCACATCAAATCTGCCTGTCATCCCTTCATCACTCAGTGGTGGGCAATCATTCTGCCTATGACCCCACCCCCCCATGTTATTCAGTCTTAGATCAGCCAGTGTCCCTTTAAATGTTGAGATGTTTCCAAGTAGTCCCCATATAAAGCATCATAACCCAGAGTCATCAACATTATCAGTAGCATCAATATAACTATCTTTGAAGGTATTTATGGAAGAGCTGGGTCTTTAGCTTTTTGTTAAACATGGAAAGTGGCTGCTGATTGTATGGAGTTTGGTAATTCAATCTGCTAAGCCACTGGAAGCCAGCGAAGGGAGATGAACAGCAGAGTGACACGTCCTGTTTTGGTTTGGTTGAAGAGCATTCATACTGTTACGTTCTGGATCATTTGGTGGGGTTTGAGTGTGCCTGTAAGAAGACCTGCAAGAAAGGAGTTGCGGGAGTCAATGTGTGATATTATCAGAGCCTGCACAAGGAGTTGTGTTGCATGCTTTGACAGGTAGGGCCGCATCTTTCTGATGTTGGACAGGGCATTTTGACATGACAGGCCAATCGAGGCCACATGAATTGTGGGATTTACTTTGGTTGATTGAAGCTGGATATTGGTCTGTGGTTGCATTGAGGGACAGGCTGGGGTGACATGGAACTTAATAGGAATGACAGGAAGTGCTGGGTGCCACCTGCTTAGCAATGGTACAAAAAAACATGACAGCAAATGATTGTCTAATGAGTGCTGTAAATGTAAAGGGGACCCAGCACTGAGCCTTCTAGGCACCCCTGTGAGATAAACTGTGCATTGTGCTGCTTTTAGAAAGAGGATGGTAAGAACTTGCCAAGACTAACCTTTCTTTTTCTCATAATTTGTCTGTTAAAGATATCTGACAAGGAAAGCTGCTGGACACCAAATGGTTTTTTTCCAGGCTGTCTTTAACAAACTGGATGGATGATTTTTGTTGTTCACGAAGAACTTACCATACCATGAGATACTCAATAAAAGATCTGTAGAATAAAACCATCAATGTCTTGTCCAAATTGAAAGTATTCAGTCTGTGTAGTAAGTAGATTATCTGCAGGATATTATGCAGATTTTAGTTGTGGACTGGTCATGATTCATGTTTTCTACAATGACTGTGCAAAAGGTACTTGTATCGTTCCACCTTCTCAACAGGTGTGCCCTTAATTATAGTTGCAATGGTTTAATGGGAACTTTTCCAGTAGTCAAAGACCATCCATGAGATGTCGAGGCATGTTACTACAGACAAAAAATGTCCATCTGCTGATGATGCTTGAGATAATGAAATGGAATTAAACATTGCTGAGATCCATTCTCTTGAAGCCATGGGCATTTGTCAAAGATTTGTGCAACAGTTGTTGAGATAAATTAAATTAACTTAAATATGTTTTCCAGTGAAGTAAGATTATTTTAGATACTTAGTGTAGAATGATATTCTGTTAACCATGACCATATTTTCCACAAAACTCTACCTCTATGATGTACTTGGATTGATCCCCCTTTCACCATCCAAATGTGTGATTTGCTCTCCAATCACAAAAAGCATATCTTGGTAGGTAATAAGAACCAGTGAGGAAAAGATTTCTCTTTGTCCTTTTTACTCTTCCACTAGAACCCAGAACAAAAGAGAAGAACTACAGGGGAGCAGGGAGGGATCATAGTTCATCTTGTTTGAATAAATGTCTTCAGGCATCCAATCCCCTTGAAGCTCTGGCTCAAAGACTGTAGCACAGCATCATAGAGTCACCATTAAACATTCATTCCATTAATGAATTGAATTGCTAACAGAAGAAAAATGTGTTCACAACAGTTTTTTTTTTTTTTTAATATCTTTTAAACATGCAGAACATGAGAATCGACGTGTTCGTGAGAGGCTTTAGGTTTGCCTTTCTGCCTCTGTGTGTGTCTTTGTCGGTGTGTGAACCACACTACAGTCAGGACTCAGGATGTCTGTTTTTAGCCGCTCGATGTAAGCTGATTAGCTTTGACAGGCTGCCTCTCAGACCCACAACAAAACACAAGCAGTAAAGACACCAGACAGCACTTTCACCGCAGGAGAGGCTGCTCATGAAGCTCTGGCTAGTTTCCGTTAAGATTTTGGTACACTCAAATAATGAATCCACTAAATCTAAACCAAAATTACTGCAATTGCTACTTCAACTGCCAAACAACTTTCAGGCTTTTCTTTTTGTCTCACATAGCTCAAAGAAAGATAGTGTGTTGCTGTGCTAAATTCCTCTCTGATTCAGTAAGCGGTTTGTATTTCTCTTACCAACTGGAACAGAACCAGAATGAGGCTGCTTTGCTTACGGGTGGCCAAAATTGGCAAGTGTTAGAGCAGAAATTAATCAACATGACGCCAGGTTTGCCAACCCAAATAATCTAGTAAATTTTGTACCCAGGAAAAGGCAGAAAACCTGTAAAGCCAGGTACCTAAGCATTTTATGCACAGTGAATGTGTTCACTCAGAGGTGAGACTTTTGGAATATAACAAATTCTGAAGATGGATTAGGTGTTAAGCCTCTACTTTTTTAACTTTATGCCAAACGTTCTCATTTGTCGCCTTTCTTCTTCTTTTTTTTAAGCGAAATGGCAAAAAAAATATGACTCCTCATCATTCATCTGGGCTGACTGGCACAGCTGTGTCTGGCTGATTGCCACGTGCAAGTTAAAGTACCCAGTGGAGAGCTGTGACTGTAAGCAAAGGAAGTACAGGATATGTGTGTGCGGGGCAAAAGCATTCAAAAAGCGAAAACAGCTTCTGTGTTTTGCAGAAATCTCCAGAGACAGAGCACGGAGAGGCTTGTTTTATCTTGTTTCACTTGGTAACAGTCTGCAACCCCTGCTGATATGTGTGTTATTGTGTAACAGGGGAGCAGATAAAATACTTACGACTCTTTAGTCATACCTGATAACAGAGTTGCATTCTGGTAAACAAGAGAATCGATGACGTCTGAAGAAATGGGAGCTGTTATCTGGGATTCACTCTGACGAAAGCAGACATGATGTACAGTATCTATTGTGTGTGTTTTTTTTTTTAATAATTTCTGACATCCTGTTACACATAGAAAACAGTTTGTAAGCAGCATATAGTTAGGTAGGATTGGGACGAGGTTAATGCTTGGAGCATTAAGTGCATGCTCTCTGGTTATTTCCTCCATGACCTTAGGGTTTGGGTTAGGTTAGGTGTAGGGCGTAACGTCCTCAACAGATAGAAAACACTTATCGCCAGTATTAATTATCTGTACTCTGTCAAAGTTATTAGAAGTACACAGAAGACTCAGCATACAATATTCGGTTAATCGATTGATTCATGGAGTGTGTTGATTAACAAAGTGGCTTTAGAATTTGATATTGGATCAATACATGTCTCTGCATTTCTTTGACTGACCACAAATCCATGGGTGAGCTTTTAAATACATTGGATCAATATGTTGGGCTATCAAAATAACACCTGAAGGAGTCGATGATGGAACAGGCCAACACAGGAAACACACAACACCACAGACCTTTAAAACTTGACCTTCTCGATGTAAGCACTGCAAAGCGGGCAACGAGAAAAGAGGCATGCTAATAGTTGTATGGAATCTGTTGAATTGCCACATGAGGTTTAAATTAGATTTGGGCTTTCCACACCCTGCTGGTTTACTGAGCCACATAGCAGACACAAGTTTCACTGTCATCAATTTTCCTAAGATGTCAACACGAGTACAACCATCTTGGCTGCAAAAACAAAAGAAAAAGTAGTATATTTTCCCTTGTAGGAATTTAAAATATTAATAAGAAATTAACAAGAAAAATAAAGCAAAAATCCATGCAAAAAAAAGACATTAAAAGGTATAAAAAAGCTACAAAAACCTCCAAATTTTACGCTGCTCTCCTGAAAGCAACGTTGAAAAACCATAGGCAGGATTCAAACAGGTTGCTTTTGTGAGCACATGCTCTCCCTCCCGCTCTGTCTCTTCATCCTCACTTTCCTCAGCTCTGACAAGCTTTCACTTGTGCTGCTTTTGAACAGAAGCCCCATTGTGCTTCCTGCCGCAAACAATGCCTGCTGTTTTGCCGAAGGGCCCAGAAAACACACATTAGCTCACTTTGCCCCTTTTGTCTGCAGGAGATTCCTGTCGTGGATCTGGCTGCAGGGCCAATAAGTGGGACTAGACTGGTTAATGACAGCTCTGGGCATGTCACAATGTCAAGTGGGTAGCAGGATGCTAAAGTGGTCTTGAGCAAGACTCTGAATAGCTTCAAGATTTGGAGGTGGTGGTGGCCTGGACTACCTGTCAACAACGTGAGTGCAAGGGAAAATAATGAGCCCTCTTCCTGAAGGGTTGACAGATTAATGGGGTCTTGTTACCTCTTAAATCACAAGACATTACAGTAGTGAACCTATATGTTGGAAATAAATGTATTTTTCTCATAAATAAAGCACTGCAGGGGTGCTTAATGTACCTCGACATTGAGCCACACCAGCATATCTTTATTCAGCTATTCAGCTCAGAAACAACCGAGCCTGCCCTTGGTTTTAACATTCCTGCCTGCAGCTACAGAGGTTTTGAGAGGCCTTCAGAGGTATGTGACCCTCAGTTACATTTATAGGCGTCAGAACTGATAAAGGCAATGCCACGGGCTACCAACTGACTGACAGCTACTAGAAATACAGGCTTGTTCTGCCAGTCATAAAACGAGGCTAAATGCCATATGAGTCAACAGAAGAAAAGAAAATGACAGGGAGAGGCAGCAGCAAATTAAGAGTTACATGATGTGAATACTCATGAAGCGTTTGGTGTCATTGGATGAAAAGGATTAATAATGGAAATAAAGTTACACAAATCTTAGAACCTGGTGTCTCTTTTGACAACATTAAGCCTCTTAGGGAAACAGTGGATATGTCAAGGCTTCTGGTGTAACCACAATATGTAACTAGCATACACTGGATATCTGTGCAAAGACTTTATCTTCTTGGCGCTGGTTAGTGTTTAAAGTGCGCCTTTACAAGTAAAAGTACAGCTGAACACTACACCCTCGAGCAGACTTTTAAATGCACTTATATGCAGATATCTGTCAAAACTCAAAATGAAAGCTCAATTAGTATTTGATGATGACCAGGCAAATTCATTTTCTCCAATACCTTTTGGGTCAATGGCTTGTCATACAGACTCCTTTCCTGCATGGAACTTAAACCATGTCAAAGTGATGTGTCAAATACTACTAGGACTTGCATGGCTTCAAAATGAAATCCAACATGTTTTGTTATATGTTTGCCTTCATTAGCAGCAGAAACGTTCATAAGCAGAATGCTATTTCAGATTTTTGTTATTTTGAGTGGAAGACACTTATGAATAATTATTACAATTACCATTTAATTATTATTCAGTCTAAACTTTCTACCATTTTCTTCTTCAGAGAACACCTGATTAACGTCATCTTTTGCTCCCTGTCATCTTGTTCTCCCTGTAATAGAAAACCTGACTGATTGGAAGACTGATTCATGACTTATAATTCTCATTAACAGATGAATTTACAAACTAACTAGCCGGCAGATTGACTAAATGGTGTTTGAGTGACTGACTGACAAGCTGACTTGTTCACTTATTACCGTAAATTCCGTACTATTGAGCGCACCTGGATATAAGCCGCACCGGCTAAAAATAAGTAAATAAATGTATTTGTACATATATAAGCCGCACTTGATTATAAGCCGCAGGTGTCCACGCTATAACAAGAGCTATTTACACAGACGTAGGCTACCGGTAACATCCGCAAATACTGTAGCGTCCGTACGGACGTTAAACGACGACGAGAGCGTTCAAATAATAACTTTTAATAACCCGATCACTGTCGGCCGTGACCACGCCGTTTACAGCAGAGAGCAACACACGTAACTTGCCGTAACAATCCAACTCTCTCCCCCAGCGTTCTCTCATACAGCCACTCAACACGTTCTCGCTGGTGCATTCACTGACTCTCCACATAATCGGAATTATGAACACATTATCAACTACTGACTTTACAACATGAACCGTTACAATACGAAGCCTAGCCGACGGTGTCTGTAACACGGCTGATGAAAAAGATGACCGTAATATTTTTCACAAGAAAAAGTCCATCCATTCACTGCCTCAGAATGACTTCATCACTCACTTCCTCAGTCTCTGTTGTCGCTGTCAGTGTCATCTTAACGTGCAGCAGCTCTGTTAGCTTCTTTGACAGCCAGGTCGATCGCCTTTAACTTGAAAGCTACATCATATGTATTTCTCCGTGTGTTTTCCATCATGAGGGTGCGTGCATAAAGCGCAAAATGACTGATATTAAGATCCGACGTGACGAAGTCAAATGTTTTTGCGGCAGAAGCTCATTGTCCCCCATAAAAAATCCATGCATTAGCCGCACCGGAGTAGAAGCCGCAGTGCTCGAAGTGTGAGAAAAAAGTAGCGGCTTATAGTCCGGAATTTACGGTAATTGATTGACTGACTTGCTGTTGATGCTTTGTTATGGGTGACACCTGCCTCGCATGCACATACAAATACACACTGACATCCAGCAGCTCTTCTATTACTATGTTAATTGAAATGCCAAGAAAAGCTATTCACACACAAAGACTCAGACTTAGCCACGTGTGTGTGTGTGTGTGTGTGTGTGTGTGTGTGTGTGGGGTTGTCCCATCTCTCTCTCAGCATTTTGGCAGGTGAAAACGGGAAATATGATTATCCATTGGGGGAATTGTTTCATCAACACCTGGAGCAGATAAATGAAAATAGGAGGATTTATGTACTGAGAACAAGCTTTACCTCTGCTGCCAGGAAGCAATTAAGCAGGAAGCTGGAATACAACCCCCCCCGGATGTACCTCACACTAGTGGCACATTTTGAGAACTGATAGTGAGCCTTTGGGAAGGCAGCCTGGCAGAAAGGAAAGGTATTCATTCCCACAAAGTGTCCCATTAACGGCTGATAACAAAGTGACTGTGAAACGTTGGGATCTCATTTGACTCTGTGTGGGGGGGCGGGGGCGATAGACGCTAACCTCCCGCGTAGCTACAGATGGGCAACGCGGCTTGTCCTGCCAACCTGCTGAGACCTCTGAGGAGTGGAAATTGTAAATGTATTCCTCAGAGTGATAAATTGCTCAGTTCTGTCTTTGGCAACACCAATAATGGTCTAAATTGCTTTGTATTTTCTGGAATAACAAAATAGTTGACGGAATAGCATCAAGTGTCATGCATACTGAAAGCAAAGTGTGGCAGGTTGATGAGGAGTTGAACAACAAAATACTAATGCTGTCACACATGTTTCCCATAGTTCTCTGCAATTAATCTGATGGCTGTCTAGCAAGTTTGATTGGTTTAAGATTATTGCAGAACAATTAGAGTTAAATCTGTTGCAGGGACAGGGGGAACGGTTTCATAAGTGAAATTAGTTCAATTGAGGTTGTAAGTAATATTAAAAAAACCGTATCACTTTCTAGCCAGAGCCAGCAGGCCTGCTTACAGAGCTAAATGCTGTAGAATTGCTGTAAACATCGGCGACAAATGGAATTGGTTTCCAAAATCTTATCATCTTGTTCTCGCTCATACTCTGTAGTTAATCGAGGGGCTTTGCGTGGTGGTGTTAATATGAACCATAAAAATCATTCTAGATCAAGAAAATAAACCCTGCTACCAACAACAAGGCTGAATGGTTCATTAACAATAACGGCCAAACAACAGCTCAGTCTACACAGGATATCCAACAAAAGAAGTTCTTTTTCGTTGGGGAAATATTTTGGAAAATACTCACATCACTAATTTGAGAAATAAGCAGATTTAGTCTGCCAATTGGATTTTGTGCAGTTTGATTCTAATTCAGTGTGACGTCTCATTTGAAGATGATGTGAAGCAACGGGTGGATGATGTAACACACAATAACTGCCAAAATCCTTCAGGACAAAAGTTGGTTTTCATACCCACCCTCTTAGATATTTGTAAAACTGATGGTTCGACAAAGTTCCCCTAGAATTGACCTCCAAACTTTAACAAGGGTGAGGTTTAAACGCTGGCTTGTGTCCTGACTGAGGGATGCTTGAGGCAGAAACTTCTAGTTGAATTATTGTAAACGGAATTTGCCGAAATTAAGAAGTCAAATCATTTTCTTCCCTCAAAATAAGTTTCACCCAACAACAAAAAAAGGTGACAGACTGTTGAACTTTCAATAGGTGCAATTTGATGCTCGAGAAAGTACAACATGAAAGTGACCGGCTTTAATCCCATTTTGAATTCCGTGCCATACAATTCATAATATCAGTGTGTCTATGAATAGTTTGGTATTTGAACCACACACGGCTGAAGTATCTGCTCTGCTACGAAGATGAGAGATGTGGAATGCAAACAGTAGCTTGGCACGGCTCTGTTTATATTCTCTCACTCTCATACGCTGCCCGTTTTCTTTATTGACTCAACACTCGGCCTTGTGCTCAAGCCCAGAATGTGCGTGTGTAATTTTGATCTCATTCCACGCCGAGGGTGAAGCCCTCTTGGCTCTTAGGTGGCTGGCCCTGTTTTAGACGTACTGACAAAGTGGCCTCTCTGAAAAAGAGCTTTGTGTGGCCTGTTAGCAAGATGGGAGCAGATGCACTTTACTGCCTTTGATCTGTGGGAAAAACAACCAGCAGGCTATAAAGAAAAGGGAAGGATTTATCTGAGGATGCATGTGCTGTCCGTACTGTAAAGGAGAAAGCAGAGTGTGAAGAACGAAAGGGATGAAGAGTCGAGGAGACAAACTCTGGCGATACTTTTCTTTTCCTATCTGTCAGCTGGATCTTACTGAGGGTGATGGAGCTTGTCTTGCCCTTTAGGTTTTACAGCAGTGGCTTTGTTACATATGCCTTATTATATCTCCCATTATATTTCAAACACATTCTCCCTCTTCAGTCTGCTGAGCACACAGTCGCTACATTGACTTTCATAGACGTTCAGAGGATTCATGAAGTGAGGAGTGTCAAAGCTGGCAACGACTCCAGCCTGTTAACAATAAAGAGAGAAGCACAGGACCTGAAGGTAGACTGATGTGTAAAATCTGCCTCTCCAACAAGGGTTTAAAAAAACTAAGTTAATCATTAGTTGTTGTTTTTTTTTTACAAACCATTTATGCAAAGTCAAACGTGTACATTTTCCAGACCAAGTAAGTTCATAATAAAGACTCCAGAGGGGTTTTGTCCCCCCCCCCCCCAAATAATTTGAATTTGGCAGAGTCAAAGGCCTCTAAACCAACATGTAAACCACAAAACACTCTCCAGTGAGCCAAATCCAGACGGTGCAATTTCACAACTGCCTCTTATTCAATCATGAACATACTGGTAATCATAATTTAATACTAAAACAGGAGTTTTAAACCAATTCCAACTCACTTACAGTTTGCTGGATCCTTTAATTGGTCTGTTTTCCCAAATAAGCTGCAGAGCAAAAAAGTCTACAATCTTAATTCTCTACAAAATTGTACTTGACATACAAGTAAGATAATTTGGTGAATTTAGCCCCAGAAACCAATTCATTATAGTTTTTGGGGTATGTGTGGAGTACGTGTGTTGTTACCACAGACTGTAATTATCAATAACTTATCAGCTCTATCACGATTTTTGTACCAGGCTGTAAAAATGTTCATTTCTACTGTAAAACTGGCTTCATGGCTGTAGTGTGTATGTGACTTCAGGGCTTCGGGAGCCAGCCTAAGCGGACACTGGACAGACTACAGGAATTAGCACATACACTTTGGCTTCATGTTACAATATTGGAGGTTGCTGCTTGGTTTTTATTGAGCTAATATGTAGCCCGTGTGACATTTGTTTTTGTTTCTCTTTAAACCCAACTTTGCTATCACAAGTAGTTAAACTCTGTGGTTTTTATGTTGAAAAGTGCCTACCTGGCAGACAGTTGAACATGTTGAAATGATGACTCAACTGGGAGAGTTTCATGCCCATCCAAAGCATAACAGTACTCCGACTGTGAGTGAGTTAGCATTATCCAAGAGAAAAGTGCACTCTCGCGTCTCTTTTTTTCCCACTTTGCAAATCTACAGCCGGCAGAAAGAGAATGTGTTTACCCGAATGTATTGGATGGTTTTCCTACCACTTTGGATTTCTATGGATGAAATGACTTTACGGTCAACAACTCAGTCATTGTGCTGATAGCAAGTGAGAGAAATAATAAACTATGTCTAGTATTATAATGACACTTCTGTGTGTGATAAGAAAGCAAGAGAAATAAACAAAAGCCAAAGTTAATAGTCTTTGGAAGGTCAATGTTGGAGACTAAGCCCAAAAAGCCTTTCTTTCATTTAAATAAACCAAACAATATTATTTACAAAAGCCACGATTCATAGAGTTCAAATATATTTTATTCTCAAATAAAAATGTAAAATTCTCTGTAAAGGGACTGATCTAACAATAAGGATCAGTAGTAGGGCACCCCAGCGAACAATCATATCAGAGGTGGAAAACAAAGACTGGCTGATACACAAGGTAGAGTGAAAGGGCAATAACCAGCCTGATACAAAGTAATGTCTGTTTACCTTTATATCAGAAATGACAAGCTCCTTCTTACACTCTTACAACCAGCAAATCATTCAGATCACATGAGAAAGTGAGTGTGGCAGCTTGGCCCAGAGTTGTCAGGCCAACGTCATCCAGACAGTGAATGGAGCACGAGTAGCGAGGGGAAAAAGAGAAATTCCACATTGCATAACCGCCCTCTTATCTAAGCTCTATTATCTTGGCCCTGGTTTGTTATATGGCTGCCAAAGCTATCACACAAAACACTGAAACAGTCCTTATTTGGCTTTGGCTGCACCCACACATAAACACACAGACACATACAAAAAGGCTAAATGCTGCAAATACAGTCAACAAACCAACAAACAAGAGGCAGTAGGATATCACTGCATCGGCTCTCAGATGGGGGAGCTGAGTGCTGAGCAATTATTGTCAGCATCACTTGGCCTATAAAGACTATTCCCCTCAGAGCTGGTGTTGCTACAGTAGCGAGTGTCAGCTCTGTAGCAAAAGAGCATGTCAACAACTGTTAACGCTAATTGCTTTCACACCGAGAGCAACCTATTAAGAAAACATGCAGCAAGATACCGCGCAATGTCACGACTGCGTGAGTCATGCCTCTGAAAATGAGGCCCTCCTTCAAAACAAGACCACATGGACGAGAGGCTGATTTGTAATCTGCAGTGTTTTTGATGTCTGAAGATTTCTGCCAGCATGGTGATTAATGTTCTCTAGTGGGAAGAAACTCTTTAATGGATTCATCTGAACTTCATTCTTCAGCACAATTAAACAATGAAGTGCTAAATGTTGCGTTTGTCCTACTTGGCTTAAAACAAAGGTCTGTGATTCATTGTCTCAAGAGTCACTTATATCTAAGCCTAAGCAGTAGTTTGAAAAATGTACACACTTTATGGCCTGCAACATAGAACAGTGATTTATACTGGACAGTTTCTATTCGATAGAACCTCTAATTACTCCTCATTATGCATTCAGTTAGATCATTTTGACAAGTAGTACATCATGGTTTTAAAATGGGTTAAGAAATTTTTTAAGTGTGCCACTGCTCAATAATGCAGCATTTTTTTGTTTTATTTGAAGTCAACTGAAGTTCATATGTACCCAGAAAAACAAACCAATTTACTGTTTTTTGACCTTGCAAAATCTACTCTCCATCCAAAACACTGACGAGAATGTTGTGGTTTTGTATATGTAGAGATGGTCACCTTATTCTTGTACAACCATCGTTCTAATAACAACAAACTACTGATGTAGGAAGACTTACGAAGCTGAAGTCATCAGATAGAACATTATTTTGCTAACAGTCTCCTCATTGGCTGCCAAGCTAACTCAAGTTAGCTAAAATTACAGTAGCTAACTAATGCTCAATTATGTATGTATAATTATGTAAAAAAAAATACATTAGTGTGATTTCCCTTATTTGTTTGAGAGGGATTATGCTGCTTGTGTTAGCTTAATGTTAGGGCTAAACTGTCTGCAGCTAAGATCTTATCACTGGACTGTGAGATACCGTTCATTTACATTCTGAGAAAGTCACAACTCTGTGCTAAAGCAGAACAATGCATTTGTGCTTACTTTAAAAGAAGAAAACATGATGGAATTTCACATTGGAAAAACATACTTTTAAGCTATTTTTTTTTAATATTTGGCCAACAAACCCGATCAATGTTCACACAGCGGCTAAAAATCTGATCATTTTATAAGAGCAACATTTTTAGTTTCCAGAATGACAATGGACTTAACTGATTTAAAACCTGCAGCAAGCGTTGTGTTTATTTTACTACATACAGGTGTGCAGAAGAACAGTAAGATTACTCTCCTCAAAAACACAATTTATTAAGACCAGTCTACAGGTATTTGTTCTGAAATGAGTCTGCAAGGCTGGTAACAAAAAAAAAATGGCTTACTACAAATTCAGGCAAACAAAATGTTGAAAGGGGATTCAAGTGATGTGAAGGCTGAAGCAAACCAGGCATTCAGAACCCTCAGCGAAGGACACGGCTGAAAAGGAAAACAGCCATTACTTAATGAGCCACTTTAAGAGTGCCCTCTCTATTTAGGTTTCCTATTTGTATTGAAAATCACTCACAGGCCTCTTCTGCTCGTCACTCATACAAAACTTCTGCCAACTACGCCATTATTAATCAACCAAAACCACAGGGCTGCAAATAATCTCAGCTGAATGACAAAATGTGATTACTATGAACATTTCTCCAAATAAATTCTGTTTTAAATGAAGTGCCTTTTGTTAACATTGTTTAATAACACGCATTAATCAAGCAGTTAAGCAACCGGAGAGGGGTTATGAAAGGAAAAGAGGGGGTACAAATCGGTGGTGGATAATTACCGGGGGAACCTTCGAACAGTGCTGCTCCTAATCCATCGCAAGCTCAGAAGACAGCATCTTAATCACAGCATAATTACATCCTGTCATTCACCGCAATGAAAACACCGAGACAGGAAGATGGAAGACTGAGCGCTACGACAAGCAGGAAATGGATACATATGCCAGCAACCCACGTGCTTTTATGTGCCGTTAAATATGTGTCAGATCCTTCCTTCTGTGTGTGCATTTGAGCTGTGGTACCTTAGAACAGAGAGGCTCGTTTTCTTCTGGAGCTGGTACATTCAGACTGTAGAGCAATGCCTCAAAAAATAGACAACTGACAGCTCGAGGAAAAAAAAGGACTCCTCCAGGCCAGCATGCTTTTATCGTACTACCTTCTAAAAGGTACATACCAGTGCTGCTGGCGGGAGGCCTCAGAAATTAAGAATATACAGATGGAAATGCATTTCTTTGCTGCTTTGTGCCGGCTACGGTTGTTGCTGTATTGACTGAAGAGTGTCTGCACCACTGACATCTAAAACTGTCGAGTATGAAGAGCTGGGCTCAAATGTGCACTCAGACTATTACTCACAGTATGAGTCCAATCCTCTCTACTTAAACGTTGAGCTTCTGTGTTTAAACAGGGAGATATCAATTATTCTTTTTTTGTTGTTGTTTTCAGTCTAGGAATATATTTCTCAGTTGCATGCAACAGTTTTCACAGGAACCATCTTAGCTGAAGGATATTACAAAGTACTTAGTTTGTTCAAATTTAGGGCGCTCTACTTTAATGTAAAGTTTGAATCTTTGAAGTCTGACAAAAAAAATAATTGCGCCTCAGTACATTAACTTCCCCAAAGTATTTTCCGAAAAATCTGGACAAATTCAATAAAAATGTCTTTATGTTTTGGTCTGTTCAGACAACAACGACACTTGAGACATCGTCTTACACTAATACTGGTGCAACAGACCAAAGTTGAAGTGTAATTCATAAAGATCAGCCCCCACTGGATGGGATGCATGTGATCTGTGGCTCAGTGGGAAATGAATCATCATAGTGTAAGCTTAAAGTATCTCCAATTTGTCAATGTGTTCAGAGTGTCAGTGAAATTAAAGGCATTGTCTAATAAGACCTGTATAGATCATCTGTACAAATAAAATAAAGTAAATATGCTTCCTTGACAGATTGATTATTTATTGAGGTTGTTAACTTACTGTGTGCATGAATGTACACAGGGAAGCTACAAACGAATTGCCCCTTGTGGGATAAATAATCTGAACTGAAATAACACAGACCAGTCTTGATATAGCTACGCATGTTTTACATGAACACTCATTTTTTATTGTGTCTGGTTGCTTTGTATCCTCCTCTCACTCTTCCTGTTTCTGCATTTGTCGTTACAGTATCAGTTTGAGGTTTTGTGTAACGATGTTCAGGCACCATCGACTTTTTATTCTTGTGTAAAACCTCCATACCTGAGCAAAGCGTGTCGTTTTGTACTTACACATGCAGCACAGAAAGTGATTGCCATGCTCCCAGATCCACATGAACACATTTCAACAACACACTGGAACCTTCCTTGGGTGGATATATTTAGGTCACTGGTTGACAGCCTGGACAGATGCACGGTGGAGCTTCAATCGAGTGTTTGTGTGTGTGTGTGTGTGTGAGAGAGAGAGAGAGAGAGAGAGAGCAAAGGCTTGCGAATGTGACCATGCATTTATCAGCCACGCTGTCGCCGACAATGTGTGACAGCTAAAGAGAGCCTGGGCCGAGGGACGTCCCACTGGCATTAAGAAAGCTCTCTCCATGGGATGCGTCAGCCAATGAGTAGCAGAGCCCTGGAGGGGGGGATGCCTTGTTAATTAAAGCTGGAGTTGTTTGTCAGCGCCGGCATATGATGCACAGCACTATCACTGTCGGGGAAAGAGAAAAACACGAAGCAAGATTGCTGCAACCCCGGCAACAAATCTGCTGCCTCACCATGGAAAGAAAGATGTCTTACTACAAGCAGTGACTGTATGCTGTGGCTTCCAGTGTCAGTATCAGTTTACACTGTGTAACCTTACCGCCAATCAAACAGAGGGGTACACAACTCCACACAAGGTTAAATGGAAAAATATGTGACGAACGACCAACCTCGGCCAATAATGTTGCATTCACCAATGTCAGCATCTATTTTGTCACATCGATCTGAAACAGGCAAGTTAGTATACCGTACTACTGATTCAGAGAAAATGCTTTTTAGTGGGCAGGAGAAGATTTGTTTTCATGGCTGCCACAGTGCGGAAAATGTCAACAGTGTGGGAGTAATACACAGGCTCTGGGAGAGATAAGTGATTTACAGTTTGTAATATTTGTTCCAGTGGCATTTCAGGAGAAGGGACAAGTGTCGACACTTCAAACCACATAAGAATTACTAAAAAGAAACAGCGGAATCGGAATCTGGTGAACTGTAATTTTAGACATTGTGTCAGTGTTAAGGCCCTGATTATCACAATCAGTGCACCTCTAGTCCATTATATGATTTAATCTCTATTCTCAATCACACAATGTATGTATGTATACTAAAAGGTATGTATGATGTATTCAATCAGGTAACGATCGCCATGCCTTTCCTTGTGTGTTGTCGATATTGCAACGCAAATCTATGAAGCAATGTTGGAAAGTTTTAGGAATGAGTCGATTTCTTGGTCCTTTGAAGCAGTAAGAAATCATGTACACAAACTTGGCCGATAAAGTCAATAGAGTGCACTTGGATTCTTTTAATCAAAGAAAGCAACAACTTCCTCCCAGTCTCTGAGAGCGACAATACCTCTCTGCATAGGAGCTACAGGGTTTTTATTAATATTCCTTTTTATGGTGTTGTCAAAGTGATAACAACGGAACGCCCAGTGATGAACGTGATGGGACCTCAGCTGCAGTGATGAGAGTGGTGGTTCTTTGAGTAAAGCCCATAGACATGAATAGAGTTGGTTCAATCAGGGACTCAGTTTGGGGCCTTTTCAGAGCACTTGATGAAATAGAAAGACTCGTACTCATAACTGGAATGTTGCTGGCTTCCATTCCACACGCCAGCTGGAAAAATATGGGAGGAGAGAGAGAAGCTGCAACTCACACAAGCTTCCTAAACAGCTACTGTCCCTCAGAGCATGCGGCTTAATTTCCCTGTATTGCTTCGGTGCAGCTGCTCATCGGCCGACAGCACGAGGATGATCAGTGTGTATAACATGTTGGGGAAAATCTTCCCTAGATAAATAAAGACTCTCACTTTCGACAGAAACCAATTTTTTTCCAAACTGCCGAATACCCTTTCTGCCTTCTGCCCTTAACGCTGCTGTAATATCACTTAATCACCAAATCCCCATTAGAGTGAATTTAGAAAGTCATGCCACAGAATGCAAAGCCAAACAAATCTGTATGTTCATGTTAATGCAGATGAACAGAAGGATCGTGGATTAACGAGAGGGGATTTGCCACTCCGACGTCACTCACTGAGCAAATGGAGCAAATCAGACATCTTATTAATACTGTGACAGATGGATAATTGTGTCATTTTATTATGCTCACTTGTTCGATACCCGAAGGGAGACTTCTGCGGGGTTTAAGCCACAGCGGCTAATTGTTTCACAGCTCGGATGTCAGGTGGAAACTGACATCTCAAGGGGTCGACTGTTCAGTATTTCACTAATTCTTGAGTTGGCATATTTACTTGAAAGTGTTTTGAATAGTAACTCCTGGGGAATATAAAGCAGCACTTGATCACTGGATTTGTTTTGGTTCAAATAAAGCAAGATTAAAACCTCCTCAAATGGACTCGCAGGATTTTCCTTTTTCTCCTTGGAAAAAGCCCACAATAACAGATTGGATGGAGTTACACTCGTTGAATCATTATTGAATCATCCCTAACACTGCTCTGATCACAATAAGGTGCCCTCGACGTAGAGGACCGTGTGTGTTTGCGTTTTCGATTTGCACAGGTAAATAAGCAGCTTTTCTTTGAGAAACGGGGGGATTCAAAGCAAATAAACACGCCGTAATCAAACGCGACCATGGCTACAAATAGCTTTTGGCTGTTGTTGAACAAGGTAAAGGGAGCAAGGGAGACCTAAGCCTTTATCAAGAGTGGCCTGATCCTATCAGCGCAGAGCTGGAATATCAACCAACCAACAAGCGGATTGTGTTTAAAGTCAACGAGCTGTGGAAGAAACCCCTAACCACGGGCTATAAGGAGCAGCTAGCAGCAGCTGTGAACTAGTTAGAGACCAAAATAGGACAATCAAATGATGTCAACAGTAACCCAAAGGTGACAAGGATTTTATGAAACATGTTCATCCTGAGGTGCTCGAGACTGCCGCAAAGAGCTTAGCTGGAGATTAACAGAAACAAGATAGAGTAAATATTGCTATGTGGACCATGTGGGATGGTTGGACCCTGGGACGATGGGGTATTGATGTTGGCAGCATGCTAATGAGACCGTAGCCTTCATGTAAACTCAGACAAAAACACAACTGTGTAGATCATCAGTCACTTTGAAGAGGTCAGGAGAAGCACACACTCCCCCCCCCCCCCCCCCCTGCTGAGGGTGTGTGGGCTTATCAGAGCGTGACACAATAGGTCAGAGCAATTCCCTGGCCAAGTGCTGCCTATGTCCTCCTCATAACTGATGAGCAATTAGCACAGGTAGCACAGGTCAGGAGCTCCACTCAGGCGTGCAGTAAACAGGTGAATGCATGAGTCATTACAGATCAGCATGAGACATTTCCAGTGGATACATTTTGCATTCACGGTGATGCAGCTTATTAACTGGAAGCAAATGTGATTATTCCTGTCACTTACTGTAAAACTGCACAAGATATATGTCAACATTGTTTTTTTTTTCCTGTATATGCAGAAAAATGGAGGGGGCAAAGCACACAAACATTGCACAT
Source organism: Symphodus melops (assembly GCF_947650265.1). Taxonomy (NCBI): domain Eukaryota; kingdom Metazoa; phylum Chordata; class Actinopteri; order Labriformes; family Labridae; genus Symphodus; species Symphodus melops. The sequence continues at coordinate 35,611,221 of NC_136691.1, read as the reverse complement.
CCTTTCATGTAATTGCAGCAGATTCACCAACATCATTTAATAAGTGCAATCCATTTGCATGCAAATCAGACCAATTACAAACGAGTAGCTGGCATGTGAGTATCATTTCACATTGCAGCCTATCATGCCTCATTTGCTCAGCCTTGAAACATAAGCTCCTATGTGGAGCACATTGTGTTTATTCAACATGGATTTAGCACTTGAGTGAGAAAACTATTAACACGCTGCAATGTGTAAAACCAAAATTGGATAATTATTTAACTTAATTTCCATTTTTAAACACAAAGTGGCCGCATTTTCATGAAGACAGAGCACCCTCGGAGAAACCTTTTTGAATGTGTAACCGCCTCTGTAACAGCAAACAATACATTCAACAGGAATAAAAGAGTAACTTGTGAACCCGCATGACCTCCAACTGCAATAAACAAACGTAACCATATTCATAGAAGTCATAGAGCAAGGGTCTGTGATGACAGACGTGGAGGCAACAGCATGTTGCCAGAAGATGCCAGGGAGAAGCACTTTGCTGCTGTGACATCCTCAAAGTCTTTCACAGTCAGCAGCTGTCAGAAGTGGCAGCCAGGCGGCACAAAGGGCAGAAATACTCACACACACAATATCAGAACGCTCCGCACTCATACAAATCAGAAAGATGGGGTGCCGACACACAGATTTAATGCATATTTCATAACGAGTCGCACTTTTAACTCAAATAGAAGTGCTGCTGTAGCCTCCCTATGGGAGAGTTTATCCTTGGATCTCCCACTGTAATGTATCTTTATAGGATTTTACAAGGTTTAATATCTTTGATCAATAGGTAGCTACAAAGATTCTCCCGTGGTTCTCCTTTCATTAATGACTGAATGACAATAGTTTCTGTGGTTAGGGTTCATGCACACATACTTCACACTAACACCTCTCTGATTATTCGACCACTATCGGCTTTCACACCCACTTTAAGGGCAATGAAGCGCCGAGCTGAATGGAATAGCAATATAACCACAGATGACCCACACAGGTTAGACTTGTTAACAGATGGAGGGAGGAAATGAAGTGATCTTTCGTGATGGGGATGAACAACTGGTTTATATTTCATGGGCTTATGTTGTTGCAAATCTGCGTTCAGGCGTTCCACTGACTAAGCAGGACGTAGGAGGCAAGAGTCAATCACGGCTGATTAATACCAGTGCTCAGCCTACATGGGAGGTTGTCGTTGGAATGAGGTGGCCTGTGGTATGATCCATGGGCTTTCAAATGAGGTCATCATCTTAAAATACACAGCCCTCAGTGGACTGGTAATATGTTAGCGGTGTTTATGAAAGCTAGTGATTTATTTTACTATTACAGAAGGGCTAACATTCCTCGAATGAGCTGTGGGACAACAACAAAAAAATAAAAAACCTGTCTGTCAGTTAGGCTGCTGTCCCACAGGGTGTAATGTTTTATTTTTCATCTGGAGCATAATGGGATAAAAAAAAAAAGAGAGAGATAAGAGGATCTCACAAGAGGAGCTGCTTTCTCCCTGAAATCATTCCTCTAATGACAGAAACAGACAGGACTATCAGCACATGGTATATCAGGCCTGTGACAGATGGATGGTGCAAGAAACAGTTTATCAAAGAGCAAAATGTCAAGACTGCACTGACAACTCATAGTAGATCATCACAAAAAAATAATAATAACCCTGACAGGAAAAACACAAGCACCTGTTTGTTTTCCTTCCTCAAACCACAAGCTGCCAATGATTAACATCTAATTCTTAAAGCCTTGAACTTCTGCAAACACAATCTGTACTGCAGAGGTTTTCAAACACCAAAACGACACACATTAAACTCCACAAACCACAAATCAAGGCACATTAGTGGTGGTTTCTGGAGCTAATATCTCAAATCCCCAGTTGTCAACAAGCCAGTCTGGTGGGAATCAAACCATTTACTGACAAGGGGCTTCTTTAGAAGCTTTCAGATTCAGAAAAGTCATCCTGAGAATGGCATCGTCTCAAGTCAATTAGAGACTAATTAAACTATGCTGCTGGTGAGTCTCAAGGACCCCCACTTTGAGGACCACTCCACGAATGCAGCCCCCAAACCCCCCAAAACAAACAGGTAATGATCCGGCTCCTCCTTACCTCCAGACGGTCCAGGCTGATAAAACTGGTGATAGCAAATCCATCAATGATATCTTCCTCCTGCGAGCTGGACTCGCGTCTCTTCCGCCGGGGGGGCCGCGGTGTTCTGGCGGCCGTTGCGGGGTGCTTCGCCTTTTTGCCGGGCAGGGAGGCGGCGTCCCTCCCCGGACTGTGTCCCTCCCTGTCGGAGCAGGAGGAGTTGGGGTCGGGGCTGCGGGCGTCTCTGCTTCCTGCCTCCCGCAACCTCCGCACCCTCTCCCGCTTGGACCGGCATCTCCTGCCCGGCTTCAATTTGCCATCCATGTTGTCAGAGAGAGCTTGTAGTGTCAAAAAGCGAGATAAATATAACTCCACAGTAGATGCTCAGTTAAACGCTCGCTGCAGCGCCTAATAACAAATAACACACAGTGGACTGAGAATTGAACGCTGCGCTATAACGTGAAGATAGCGCTGTGTGTGCGCAGATGTGTGCGTAAATAACAAATAGAGCCTTAAAAGACTCAATGACCTTGAGTACAAACCTCCCCTATCTCCATTACGATAAGCAAATGTTCAAGTATCGCACTCAGCCGATAGAGAGAGGGAGCAAAGCGACGCGGATCCACACGTTATATTGTCACGAATCTGCACTATGTCGACGCGGTGTCCGTAAAAGCAGGTGCAAAACGGCGAAACAGTTCAAATCCACGCATTACACTCGCTTTGTAACTTTTGTTGCATCGGAATAATAGCGCGCAGTGTTACAGCCGAACCTCGCTGCATACCGCAGACAGCGCAGAGAAATCATGTCGCTGCCCGTTGTTGTTTTCCACCTCCCCAATCCATGATCCAAGGCTGTCAAATAAAGAGCTCGGGATACTATCCGTCCGAGACGAAACGCCTGGCGAACAAGCACGCATCGATTGTGGCTGTCGGATGGCTCAATAATCTCCGAGTTTGTTTGCTTTTTTGTTTAAGACATATTCCTTCTCTGCGCTCCAGGAGCCCCAAAAAAAAAAGATCCCAAGTCTGAGAGCGACTTCTACGCAATATTCCCCTAAATGATCCCGAACCGTCCGAATAAGACAACCATCCAGTGTGAAATCAAACTCCACAAGGCAAATGAGGCGGTCTATTCCAGTTTAGATCATGCAGAGTTTCATATAAATCCACTCCAGTCCGTCTCTGCGCTGCTCAGTTGCCCAGTGGCTCATGGTATTTTCTATTCGCATAAGAAGGCTTTGATAAGTGTCCTTAAAGCGACAGGAGTGATTAAAATCTCCTCTCTCCCTCCTCTCTCTCTCTCGTTCCCTTCATCCGAAATTAAGAGACACAGTCAAGCTTCAGAGAACCCACAGAACTGACGTATTTCCGCCACCTCTGGCTTACAATTTAGCATAGGAGGGAGGCTGGTGTACAGAGAAAAAAAAAGGAAAATCGTTCTCTCTCTCTCTGTCGGGCACAGTTTGTCACACAAGGCACTATTTTAGTCTGTCTGTTCCCAGAGCTGATGCCACATCATGCGTGTCCTACTGACTGTTCTGTCACAAGTAGAACATGCAGGACACACACACACACACACACACACACACACACACACAGACCGATATACACACTCATCTATCTGTTTTGACAACTTCTCTTCTCTCATCCTGTTGGCTGCATGCTGCTGTCACTCCCCAATACTCTAAATTCCCAAATAGACAACTTTAAGTCAAAAGTTGCATTTCATTGTCGGATTTATGTCATCACTTCTGCAAGTGTACTGCAAATATTTGTAATATTGGTTTACCACAGGTACCTTGCACTGTGCCCCTGTTTGTTTCCCCCCCTGGAGCAGCTTGGTGTGTTTCCAGGTGGCAAGTGTTGGGACATCTAGGGAGTCCTCTGCAGAGTAAAGCCCAGTGTCATTTATCAGTGTTCAATCCAGAAATTAGGAGGCAATGACATTACATAATCACAGTATTGTGTAACACATATTTCCATTACAACACTCACTGCCCCTCTGTATTAAAACCCTACATACAATTCTTTGGACACTACAAATATATCAACAAAAACAAAACTTAACAAATGTTTACAACGGGGCATTGTATTGTGAGGTGCTACAGTAAGATGCCAAACTATAGTGAGCACAGTATATTACTATATCATGGCTCCAAAATGTGGCAGAAAGAATAGCCAATAAATAAATGTGCCTATAGTGTAAATGATCCAACATACAGGCTGTTCCCATTGTTCATCCCAAAATAAACAAAAAATACAACACTAATTCACACCAACATCACATGATAACTTAACCTCACCAAAAAGGATCTGAGTAACTCAAGAACTAAAGATAAATTTCAGAAGGTCCTACAGTAATATGAAGTTGCAGGAACAGGGGGGGTGCTGCATGGTTAATATTTGCATAATGTTTTGCTTTCTCTCTCTCTCTCTCTCTCTCTCTCTCTCTCTCTCTCTCTCTCTCTCTCTCTCTCTCTCTCTCTCTCTCTCTCTCTCTCTCTCTCTCTCTCTCTCTCTCTCTATGTGACTTGGGTAACCTCCTATTTGTTTATGTATCTGCAGTGCACTGCATATATTTAGATCTGGCTTCTCAATTGGTGCCCTGTTCTTCTGCGGATCTGTTGTGACTGGTATGTGTGTACATTTGGCTGAGTGTGGTTTCCTTTAAATTGTCCTAACGACTCCTTATAAGCTGTGAAAATTGAATGTCCCTTCTGAGATGACCAAAGTTGTCTCAAAGTGAATCTGATAAGAAGGAGCCTGCTGGAGCTGTGAACCTGCAAGAGTTGTTTTCTTCTTCAAAGACTTACTGCTGTACGGATATTCAAACTTTATCACAGAAAATGCATTAAACAGGCGAGTACACTCTGTTACACAAACTATGTGAAGTATATAGAATAAAGACACAATGTATTCACATTTTTGTATGATGCAAATACATGCTTACAATAAAGCACATGGGTGTACTGAGGATAGGAGGCTCATTGGCTATCTAATAAGAAGAGAAGCCTATAATCAGCCTCATGACTTCTTGCAGTTCTCATTAGTAGCAGGCAGATGGGGAGTAATGGGAGGAACATAGTTGATGAACTGCTAATATCCGAGGCTTACTGGTAATGATCACATGCAGAGGTGTGCAAGCTGAAGAATTATGACAATATGCAGTTGGAAGGATTGTACGTAAGAATCCTCTGGCTCATTATTTGATCGTCACAGTACAGGCAGCGGTGAAAACACATGCAGCTGGACTGAAATATTTAGGCAGTTAGTGTGCAGTGGTTCATGTTTGGGAATGTTCTTTTATGGCGACAGTCTTCCGTGAAACTGCAAGTAAACGCGGGGAAATGCAAAACCAAACTACTTTTATGCAAATAGAGTCGGCTGCAGGGTAAATTATCCAGAGTGGTGTAGGTGATTAAACCACAGACTGCACCGTGTGAGAGTGATGAAGTTTTTATGGTACACTGCTCCACCCGGACACACTGTGTAATCTATACACAGGATATCAAAATGTTGTACTTCTGCTTGCAGCTGGCTGCAGTTCAAGGTCTGTGGTTAAAAATGCTCTCACATCTAAACAGCAATTTAAGGATGGAAGCGAGTGTACTTGGAGAGCAATAATCAGGAGAGTAGGGCATATATTTGTGAGCAAATTGACCTTTGGGGAACTCGACACGATATCTTTCTCATGTAACTTTAACCTCTGTAACCACTGTGAATAAACCCCTCTCTGTTTGAGCAGCTTTGCAATAACTAATTCAGTAAGGAGATTAAAAAAAAAAAACTAAAAAAACGGGGGAACAGGTATGGTGAGCAGGCCGCGGAGGAGAGGGAAGAGATTACCTCTGTTTCTTCCATGCTACTATTTGCTATGAGCTTAATCCATAGCCACAGACTCTGAGCTCCCACATCGCAGCCATTCAAACACGAGTCCCTTTGAAACGCTTAGCCCTGACTGCGCTGGGAGCTAAAGGGAGGGAGCCTGTCACGCTTTTATGATGTTTAAGCGTCAGAATTGTTTTTCTTTGCCTCTGCCACCACGATAAGGATTCATTTGATGTCGCTGGGGTCAAGGTGCTTCTTGCTTAAAGGGCTATTTTCCATTGAGATAGTTCTAAGACTGTGCTGTGCGCTGTAGACATGAGATTTAAAGGTGAACGATCTGAAGCGAGCAATAAAAAAAAAGAAGGACTCTCTCCTCTCAAGTACAGAGCATATTCTTTGTAAGGAATGTAGCCCCACAGAAATCAATAAGCCTAGATTTCACACTGGAACGGCACACAGCTGTAAGACACAAATCCCTACACTTCTGTAAAGAAAATAACTCTGTTGGTTTACAACGTCATTTGTGCACAGTCAATTTCGAAGGAACAAATTCATCATCCCTCAGCTTTTGATAATGGTATAACTGGCAGATTTTGTTCTGCTGTGTGGCCCTGCAGCACTTTGTCGGAGCAGGACATCAATATTAGATTACTGTTGGTGCATGTTCCACTGGAACTGCGTGCCAAGTCAACTTTTGTCCTACTGTGATGTTTGAGGACACTCTATATGGCGGATCAAAGCATAGTTTGAAGACTCTCAAATATAAATTAACCTAACTTATTACCGGCGTCCTGACCTGCATGATAGAGCTGGTGAATTGTTGGTGAAAAATATCAATAAATGGCAATTTGACTCACCGTGTCACTACTTTGTGACTCCTCACAGTGGCGCTTATAATGTCTGACAGTGGTGAAAAGAAGCGAAAGAAATACTTAACTTCAGCCTTTTAGCATTTCAGGTGCATTTTATAATCTTCAGTGAAACAAATATTTCATCTTTTTAAGCAGTATACACAAAAATCACTGTGTCATGGTATCATTGTTATTAGAGGCCACATATTGCTTATCATTGTGAGTTATCCTGGTGAGTCCTGGTTAATGACCACTTTGTCATGTCAGTTTGATGAAGCCTTATATGCCCTTCTATGGCTTTCCATGTCTCCAACAGGGTCCAGTGGATCCAGATGGAAAGCTACAGAGATGATCTTCTCTATTGGGGGCATTTGTAAGGGATGGAGAATATATGACTATATGAGAGCTCAAGTCCTTTGTCTTAGCCCCTTCGATGAGGGTTGGAGCACCTAGCTGCTTTCAATGAATTCATTAAAACAAGAGGCTCAAATTAACAGAATAATTCAATCTGTTCTTGGCAATAACACAGCAGCACTCTATTCCAGCTGGGTGTTTAAGTTTGACTTGTATCAAGTCAGATTGCACTTGTATTCATGTCCCGACTTATAGGCAGGGTTGGTCATTTTCAAATACTATGCAAGATTTTGAAAGTAGCATTCCCCTCTGTGCTCTGTCTGCACTCACCCCCTCCCCTCTGTGCTCACTCAAACACCACGCCCCTCACTTACATGCATGAGCGTCATTGCTACAGTCCAGAAGTGGACCTGAGGCTAATGCTCTGAATGTGGGCTTGTGCATGCGTGGGCTAGAGAACAAGCAGGGAGGCGTGATTGATTTATAAAAATCTAAGCGAGTGCAGACATTGGTCGAAGTTTTTACAGGCTTGATGGATTTTCTTCGTTCCCTTTTCAGAGCACATGAAACATGTGGAAATAACCAAGACTACCTTTAAGAAAATTTCACTCTCTTACAAAACCCCCACTCTTCCTTTTGCCCCCTGTTGTGAACTGTGATAACAAGTAGACTCAGAGTTAGTTGGGGTGTTTCCACTGTTTCAGGGGATAAGCATGGTCCTTGTCTCTATAAGCTGGCCCTTAGTTTACAGTATGCAGGCTATCTTTTAGTGGTTTATTGAGCATTATTCTGTTTGTCTGGATGATGTTTCCATCTTTAGTGACAGTAAGGTGCACCATCAGCTGTGGATATGTGCATTGTTGCAGCAGTGATGTTTGCAGTGAGTCTGTCAAGGAGGTACATTTCATGAGCTACAGTTATCATTGTGGTGGAGTAAAGAATGAGCATTTTTCAACCTATTAATACAAACACAGTTGTGACGCCTTTTCTCATTATGGTGGGATAATACAGATGCTGCCGCAAGAACTCAGACATTCCAAAGTCAAGTTGGTTTGGTCAACCAAAGCCCAGTCTGCTTTTGAAATCGCCTAAGCCCCTTTATGTTCCTCTACTGAACTGGCAGGACCCCAATTTGATAAGCCTTTTATGCTGCAGATTGATAAAAGTCATGTGGTTGTGAGAGTGGTACTGCTGCCAGCTGATGGTGTGAAGTAGAAGAAAGAAAAAAGTTATTTTAAATTTTAGTCTTTTAAAAAAAAAAAAAAATGAAAGAGATGGTAGGAATATTGTGACATCATACCATTGCTTCGGAGCCCGTCTTGTAACAGTCCTGTCTCTCACTCCTGTGTCCAAGAAGGACGTTGTTTCATTGTTTTTTCGGCTTGTATGAGAGTCGTACAATTTGCCTACAACATCTGGACAAATGATCCTAGTCCTTTCTCAAAGATGATTTTCCGTTGTTTGTTGAATTGACACCCTCATGCATTTAATCCATCACAAAAACTCCAGCAGAAATGGCAACCAGCTGTTTTGAATATGAAGTTGTTGGATTCTATCTGAGACATCTCAATTTTGCTGCCCCAGCTGTCACTGAGGAATGACTGCGAGGGAAAACGTAAGTCTGCAGCGTTATGCCTACGGGGCTTTCTGCTGCTTCTGTGACACATCATGGAGTAATTCACTAGTTTGGTGCAATTTACAAGCAGGCTCAACAAGAAACCCGCCTGGGGGCCTCGAGAAACAAGCCGTCTCTCGGGGAAACCTCGGCCGGCTATAGGATTGCCTGGGCCAGGCCCTGCAAACTGCCACATGAAAAATTAACTTGCTCGCTCCACAGACAAAGCGTACACATCCTGCCTGCCTGAGAGCATCCTTACAGACTGCCTTCATCTCTGGCAACCCATATTCTCACCCCCCCATCTCTCCTGTTCCTTCCCTCTTCATCTCGCTCATTTTCTCTCCTTACATGTTATCTGCACAGCCTGTGTTGTTCAGATCTATCGCAGAGCCAGCCCTCTGTATCTCTGCTTCAAAGACAACAGCTGTTTGTTTCATGTGCAACACAGACAATTATTTATAGGCTGGTAAACTCAGAACGTCCCTATCAGATATTGCATTTGTAATACAAACATGTGCATATAGAACTGCTGCCAATGAGTATTAATGAATCAATCTGAAGGCACTGATCACTGAAAGTCAAATGGAAGTCAGCAACTTAAATAATCATATAACCACAGAAGATTAGAGAAGAAACTGATAGAAAAGCCGGTGAGGTGTCAATAATTTAACAGAGTAGGCTGTAACTCTAAGTGCCTTTGGATATTTCAAAGGACTGGAGAGCAAAGTTTAATCAAACAGAAAGAATGGCCTCAGAGCTGTGTGGGTGAGAGCTGAATTTATTGGCAGCCCTTGAACAAGCAGTAGGGTTTTTATTACAGGCATCATTCAGGGCCAAATTAGCAATGTGACCTGCTATTTTAGTGAAATAAATTGAGTCAAGAGATTGATGTGGATAAATGTCACATTAAATGTCATCATAAAAAACGATGTTTCTTTGAGTTACTGTAAGCCACGAGGGGAAATGTTTCCGTTCCCATTCTTCTCCCTCCATCATTTCCTTCCCTTCGAGAACACTTCAGTTGAGATTTCCCTCTTTTTTTTTTTTTTTGGTTCCAGGCATTGCTCAACATTTTGACAGAAATGCTATAATGGTTTTTATTGATCGTTGATGTCTGATGCCCTGTCTGATGCTAAAAGTAACAATGCTCTCTCCCCTCTCCGAATCATATCAACAGATGTTGTGACAGCAGAGCTTCTCTTTGGAGGACCCCAAAGGCGGTCAATATTTCTCTGAGATTTTTCAATTCCATCAGTTTGTGGAAAAATAAAGACTTGAAGATGTTAGTTGAGTTTATAACTGTGATGACTGGGCAAAAAAAAAAAAAAAAAAAAAGGGCCAAACTGCACCATCATCCTCTCGTAAATTCTGCTCAAAATAGAGAAACATCAAAAAAAAAAAAGGAAATGAATAAAAGTCCTTTGGGAAAACAGCACTAGCCACAGCAAATTGGTGCAATGGCTAGTGCTGTTGGTTGGACTGTATCCACTGTGCACTTGCTGTCCACAGACATGCTGGTTCAGTTTAATGATGAAATAAGTAAAATATCCCAAATGTGGACATGTCTGTTTGTCAGATTGACTGGCAATAGTGGCTTAGCTTCAACCCTTGTGACCCTGATTGGGATAAGTGGTACAGATGCTGGATGGATAATAATCACTTTCGGAGAGGACAGCAGTAGATTAAACTGTACGTAAAAACATAGATACTCTTTGTGAAAGACTCTCATAAGTGTACAGTTTTGCTTCACCCTGTCCTAAAAGTACTGGTGCTTCAAACAGTGAACACACAGATGAGAAACTGCTCGTTTTTCATCCGAAATTTGAAGCTCAGTTAATTAAAAAGCTTATTTGCTAAAAGGTCAACACACTCTTTCAGCAAAATGGAGTGGATTATGTAAAACATTCATTTTAAAAGTCGTACCTTGTAATATATTTTGCATGATTTGCATGACAGGGTGCGACTGTGATTAGACTGCAGTGTGACCTGTGGCCCATCGGAGAAGAGAAGCCAAAGCAAAAAGGTAGCATTACTCGCAGAGGGATTAGTATCAAAGTCTGACAAAGCAGAAGCAGCGAAGGAGAGACTGTGTTAGCGCCACAGCTTTCCTTTTAACGTCTGGCCCCAGTTTGCATGCGTACTGCTCGGTAAATAACTCGAGGATTGGCAATGATTGACGGGGTGTGAGTGCTTTCTTTCACATGTGCGACGTCTTGTTTCTCTGGTGTTTAGTGAGAGACGGAGAAGTTTCCCCACTGGTCACGCTTCAATTAGCACCCATAGGCCACCAAACCTGAGAAGCTGCAGACATGGTTTGTGCCAAGTCCCCAAGCCACCACCTCTCAAAACCTCTCACACACACAAAGCCACATCCTGCCCTCTTTCACTTTTCACTCTGTTTTTTTTTTTTTCTTCTTCTCCTACATGCAGCCGTGTGGTAATGTAACCCTGTTACTGTTCACAAGTGGCAGATTGTTCCACCTCCGAGGCTGTGTCACACAATGCCACATTAGCAGAGGTAATGTTTTGTCAGTGGCACTCGACGGGCTGACACAGTGTGACAAACTGTCACAGGGGAGGGCTCCCCCCACCCAGGACCTCACTCGTTACAGAACGTGTGAAAAGTGAGCGGGTGACACTTCAAGATAATAACAAACAGAGACAGAAAGTGAGGGAGAGAATTTTCAACTTGTTTTCCGTGCATATCTGCAGCCACGCGGCATAATGAGCACAATGTTAACAGAGAGAGTAAACACAGAAGGCAGCATAAACAGGCAGACAGCAGGTAGCAGTGAACACTGTGTGTCTGTATAATAAGGAGCAGACGAGCCTGTATCCATTCTGATGATCTGGACTATGTGTGCATGGAAAACTGTGGTGACTTAATAAAGGCGGTCATGAGGATTTGTGAGAGTGCATCTTGTGCCTATTTAATTTCATTTCACGAAAAGAAAGTTTTCTGGTTTGAACATTAGATTAGATTGGTTTGAACGTCAGATTGGTTTCGTGCGTAAGATGTTTTACCACCAGGACAACTTCATGTTTAACAGGATTCGACAAATAACAGCATTTCACTGATGAGAGGGGAAAATACAGTTATGCATCACATTACACTGTCTTTTATAGAGTGAGAATAGAATTCAACTCAATGTCACGATATTCATAAACAGAAAGAGACAGAAAGGTCAGCACACAAATGTCCTTTAGGTTTCCTTTATCCGGGTAACAGCAAAAGAAGAACGGACGAGTTTCAGTACTCGTCCTACATGAGCGGACAGGTGCTGAAGTGCATCCTAAAGGACGTGACCTTTCTGTCTCCCTCTAGTCTTGTTGAGGTTGTGCACCTTGAACTGTTTATTGTCAAGTGTGCTCCTTTTTTTTTTTCCTTTTTTGTACATTATTCATAAACACCTATCAGCCCTAACATCATGACCACTGGCAGGTTAAGTGAATGAGATTAATCATCTCTTTAAAAATGGGCAAGGGTAAGGGGATGTGAGCTATTTCCGATAAGGGCCAAATGGTGAGGCTAGATAACTGGGGGAGAATTCTCAGGACTCAAGTTGTGAGTACAGACCAAGAGAGGAAAACTGGCTAACCCACGACGCGTTGAGTCCTGGGCGGCTCATTGATACGCTTGGGGATTAAAGGCTGGCCTGAACGGTCCATTTCAACAGAAGTGCTAAACATCCTCAGATGGATTGCTGAACATTTTTATCAAGTGCCGGTTCTGACATAAGGATGTCAGAACACACAGTGCATCACAGTTTGTTACGTACTGTGCTGTGTCGCTGCAGACTGTTCAGAGAGCGCATGCTGTGTTCCCCACCGAAAGTGCCTCCAATGAGCTCATGAGCAGCCCAACTTTATGGAACGATGGAGGAAGGTGGCTTGGTGGACAACAAGGAGTAAACTGAAAATAAACCCTTACATCTAAATATCTGTGGGAAGTGGTTGGAAACCAAGCCTGATCCCAGGACACCCTGGGGAGTCTTAAAGTCACTTTAGGGGGTTGGAAGGCAAGAAAACCAAATATTTAAGTGCAGCCAAATTTAGCATCTATCTTGTTGTATAAACCGACATCATGCACTGTTTGAAAGGCAGATTTAAGATAAGTTAAACACATTAAACTGATGGCATGTCAACAGCTCTTGCTTAGGTCAACAGCTAGTTTATTATTTTCGTCTGTATTTTGTCATCGACATTTCTAAAGACCCCTTGACTTAGGCAAGACATCAATCTTGTTGCAAACTGTACATGATTACTCTTGAATTCAAATCCCTGGTGCGGTGCAGATTGTAGACAGCGTTCAGTCCCTTTGAGCACAGCTGATACGCATTATCTCAAGTGTTAACACAATCCATACATTCAGACAGCCTCAGAGTCTTGCTGAATAACAAACGAGGGGGAAGAATAGAAAATCAACGAAGAGCAGATTGAAAGTTAAAAGCCTGTAAAATGAGCGCGTATTCAAAGAGAGAGAGAGAGAGAGAGAGAGAGAGAGGCTGTTTGAGCGGGCGTATTATACTGTGCTTCTTATAACGCTCCCCTGCCTTTCACAAGCCTCTTGATTAGCAAACAGCAGCCCCCGAGATAAAACACACTCATAGACACGGACTGGATTTGCATGTAAAGAGACTTGGAGCTTTTCATGCATGCATCTACTCGAGGCAAATGAGAGAACACAATGCTTTAGACGCTGCTCCTTCTTGCAGGAGGGCCTCTGATTCCCTCTTTTGTTTTGTATCCTTATGGGTCAAGTTTTTCTCCTCTTGCTCTATTTTGTTTAGTCACATTGCAAACTGTCTTTACATTGTGCACAATTGGTGCTATTTGCATGCTTGTTACAGTTATAATGATTTAATAACACTCATGGCTCGTGTGCATTTTCGAATTTGATTGTGCACACTTTTGACATGGAAGTCACACGTCCAGTACCTCCAGTGTATATGCAACAGTTTGCTGATTATTTTTTGAAGGCTTGTATATTAATGTCCAGAGGAGCATTGACACATCATGCAATTCCTCGACGGTAACATGCGAGGCCCGACACATTCACAGGTGTCAGGCAAACTGGAACAACAGGACACTGTGTACAAGGAAAACAAACACAGCTGCAACACGGCACTCTAAAATCGTCACCACTTTGTGCACCCGTAAAAGCTGTTCATCATGCAACAGATGAGCTCATTTACAAGTACCTCAGGAAGAGTGACATGCACTGTGAGACAATGTGAGGGAATATGTGTAAGGATAATTTAGTTCTTAAATGAAGACTTGCGGCGAAAATCCAGTGCATTATTTTCATTGGAGGAAAGCTTCTTGATATCAGACCTTGTAATGACTTAGCGAAATATCATTGATAGCTCGGGTCATAACTTATTCACTGACTTGCTGATTAATAATGTAGACGCCAATGTAATATCTCTGATTATGTGTGACAGTATTTTCATCTTTACAGATAGAGTGAGGTTTTAACAGCGGCTTTATGCTAAGCAGCTGTCTTTTGCAAATTGATGCACAAGTATCATAGCAAATGTGTTTATCCTCTAGCTTGATTGTATGACACTGAAGGATGTCTTTCTGAATACTATGCATGTGTCTGTTGAAAATAAGGACTTTAAGGTCACCATTTCATCCCTCTCAATTGTTCCTAAACTGTTCTCTGTGTAATAGCACATAATGTTTTCTCTCCTGCACAGGTTATGTACATTTCTTGATATCAGAATGAGTCTATTTTTAATGGCACAGGATTAAATGTAATGTGTTTATTCTTAGTCATATCTCTAAGGCTCTAACTCTTGTTCCTTGTTTATGATATACAGAAGGGGGGCATCTGTTGTCTGTCTGTCTGTCTGTCTGTCTGTCTGTCTGTCTGTCTGTCTGTCTGTCTGTCTGTCTGTCTGTCTGTCTGTCTGTCTGTCTGTCTGTCTGTCTGTCTGTCTATCCATCCATCCATCCATCCATCCATCCATCCATCCATCCATCTCTCTCTCTCCATATTTAAGTGACGATTGCACTTCTTCTCCAATGATTCTATCTCACTTTTGAATAAAAGTCAATTTCAAGCCCTGGAGTAAAGAAAAGTCCTTCTCTAATAAGATCTAATACATGGAAGGGATATGGTCAAAACCTTTCATCCATTCTTCATGCTTGTTTTAATCCCCCGACAAACCACACTGAATCCATTTTCCACACACATTTTGAGGTGCCTTAGCGGAAGATTGGTGCAGACAGCTTGTTTAATATGTATCTGCTGAGCGCTGGGCAACCTGCTGAAGTGGCAATGTTCCTCATCTCCGGTGAACAAAGTGACTGAGCGATACGTCCTGTAGCAAAGCAGAAACTCCACTTCAGCAGGCTTTCAGAAAATGCTAGGGAGAAAACTGCAATAAATCCCACAGTTTCTTTCACTCTGCTACTGAACATACAACACACATAAAGGCCAGGTATACACACTTATCTATAAATACGTCCTAAGGACATGCACTTATAGAGAGATAATAGAGAACGTCTGAGCAGTTGGGGGTTCGAGCAGCTTGGGATGTTAACGTGCACGTCTCCGGCAACCAAAATGCCCTTTTATGTTCCATACTGGGACTTGAACCAGCAACCCTCTGGTTCCCCACCCAAGTCCCTGAGCTACTGCCAACTTAATACTCAATATGTACACCATAAAATTCCCCAGGAACACACTGATGTCTCCAGGAATGACAGCTTGACTGCCTGTGCTAGCAATACATCCAATTTCTGTACATCACCAAAGTAATCTTTGACACAGACAACCAAATCCAACATGTCATCATGTCTGTATACCCTAAATCCAACATGTCATCATGTCTGTATACCCTAAATCCAATATGTCATCATGTCTGTATACCCTAAATCCAATATGTCATCATGTCTGTATACCCTAAATCCAACATGTCATCATGTCTGTATACCCTAAATCCTGAAGGGTTTTATGTTTGTGGTACCAGAATTCAATGATATATGTGTCTTCAGTAATTCTAAATAGTGTTTGAGATGATTTGGCTTTGTGCTTGTTCTCTAAATTCAAAGGAGGATCATGTTTTGTTCCCCAAATCGAGACAACTCTGTGTTCCCTAACGTACCAAGCAATAATCTCTGTGTCCCCTTAAACTAACAAACTGTCATGGCTGTGTACACTCAGCCCAATGAGGTTTATGGAACACAGTCTTACAGAAGACCTAAACATGTATGCATACAGTTTGCATCATTCGCAGTGCACCTCTTTGTTGCTATTTAGTGAGTCACTGTATTCTGTAGTGCTGCGTCCCAGCTGATCTGTAGTTAATCTCTAAAAGGTCTCCGGTGGGAGGAAATGATGAGGGGGAGAAGGGAAAGACAGAGAAATAGAGTTCCTCTCTGCTGCAGCCCAATGAGCCTCGCTGAGCTAAGGCTCCCCGGGGAGTGCTCACACGTCCAAAACCCGAGAAAAACTTCACAGACTCAAGTGATTATGGTTAGAGTGTGTGTTTACGTACGCAGGCTGATGTTCAATGTTTACTTACTGACTGAAATATACTCTGGGCTTTGGATGTGTCAGGCCTTATATCTAGCACACTGAGACTACCCATAGAGCTGCAGGCTTTCATTAAAGCAAACCGATTAAATGCACGAGCAATAAAATCTACAACATTTGAAGGACTGTTGCCCAATCCATTTCCGAGTATCCTCAAGGCTTAAAGTTTAGAGGCGCTTACAAGAGCCTTTTAGGTCCATCGTATCTTCATTATTAAAGCTGAGTGAGGCAGAAAAATCAATGTTCGGACATTGTTGAGTGAATGTGTTTCATAGATGGATGGTTCAGTTACAGGGGGAAAAAAAACAAAGTTCCTACGGTGCTGAGACTGTCAAACAAAGAAATCCTCAAAGAAAGTCAACAAGTACTGTAAGAGCCCAACAGATTGAGGACACGGCTTTCTTTCTGCTGATGCCTCCAATTGGTGAGCTTCCAGGTGGCAAGCAAGGCTGACAGTGCTTGGCTGTTCTGCTGCAGGCTCTGCTCACTGATCTCCCCTCTCCTGAGATGCAGCAGTTCACCTCGGAGCGCACAAAGATCTGCCGCAGAGAGAAGACGGAGAAATCGTTTTCTCCACTTTCTTCTGCTTTTTCTCCCCCCACAAAAAGAAGCACCTGTTTGTCTGTGATACAGCGAGCACGATGAAGATCAGACTTTTATCCGAGCGAAAACACGTAGAGGCAACATTCATAGAAAGAGTAAAATGCTTTCACGCATGCCGTCCCAGCTATGCATACTTTCTCATCCCGCTGTGCCTGAAGGAGTTCTCACAATTTTTACAAGATGAGAAGCAGAGGAGGGGGGAAATGGAGAGACATACTGACAGAGGGAGAGAGAGGCAGAGAGATGGATATATTATCCACCTTGCTTCACTTCTCTCTGGCACCCAGAGGCTTCGCCAAAGCTTTTAGTACAAAAACAAGCGGCTGTGTGATGGATCAAACAGCAAAGGCAGCTCCTTCCCAGCCTACCCAGCAGACTACTGGCTTTGATATTTCCGTCACTATCAGTCTGTGCGTTCTGTCTGTTTTATACACTGCCTGGTAAATGATTCTTTCCTTTGGTCCTCTTTCGTCTTCTCATTCCCCCTCCATCACGCCTGTCCCTCCTCCCTCACACCTCCATCCACCTCCTCTGTTGTCCCTCGTATCCAATATGTTTGAGGCTACCCTCTCCCAAGACTGGTTTGCAGTCACTTAATGTAAGACTTCCTGAACACAAGGAATACAAGACCCCGTTTTGAAACCACTCACTTCTTCCCACTGGGTCAAGCTCATTGTGAAAAACATTCACTCTACTACTTCAAGCTAAATAAATTCTACAATGAATTTTAATTTGATATATGACCTTAAGGGCTTCCCTTTTCTCACGTTTTTTTTTTCTTTCTCTCAAATACAACATGTGGCTATAACAACTTGAATGGAAGTCCTGATGTCCTCAAGTAAGACCAACAGAACAGAAATCTGATATGCAGGAGCCAGCTGCAGCAGAGTACCACCAAAAAGGGAAAAAAAAAAAAAAAAAACTCTGCGGGACTTTAGTCCAACTTTCATGCTTGTTTTGGTCAGGAGCTCATATTTTTATTGGATTTCAGGGGGGTGGCAGGGTGTTGAAATTCAGATGTTTGGCATGGAATTTAGTGTTAAGTTTCTAGTTAAGTAATGCCTTCAAGTTCAAGATGCTTAATCTATTTAGTGCCTTTAGCTAATCAATGGTTTCCAAGCTTTTACCCCAGAAGAAAAAAAAATGTTCAACCAATGCAAGGGGGTTTAGTTTCAGTATACTGAAAACATTACAGAAATTTATCTCAACAGTAATGGTGAAAAAATAATAGTACAACTGTTTCTATCAAATATAACAACTTAATATATGCTCGAGCTGCAACTGAGCTTCAAACTGCATGTATTGGAAGCCAGGCCCTTTTAAACAAACACTTTTCCTTTAAAACCCTGTTTCTCTGGACTTGTTGCCAACTATTGGTAGAATCTATTTTTTTTCTATCATTCTCCTCACTGCATACACAGCTTTATACACGAGCAGGAACTGGATAAAATCAATGAGTTTTAACTCCCATGCTTTCCCAACAGACCAAAGCAGAGCCAGGCCACAGTTCCAACTCAACTCTAGTTTGGCTTGAGCTTATGCTGTAATGTACCCAGGTTAGAGGGTACATTCATGATCTACATGTGACTATAAGTCATGTATGAGGACTAACTTTAAAGAGTAGCTTGTTAACTCTTTTTTAAGCAATAATATACTCATGGGTATGAGATATTCTGAGTACATGTAACTCTTTTGTGCATTTCTTGTATTACAATAGCCTACCCTCACATCGACTTACTCACAAACCTGGTAGTTGTCCAATACAAACAAAGTCACCGTAGATAAACTTGTGTTGCTGAGGGTTGAACTGAACTGCCACATTTAGATTCCAACTAAAAAAAATCTAATTATACAATACTGTTTGAGCTCTCATGAGTTTCTGCCTAATAGGGAGCATCAATATTTTGTTTGTAATGCACTGATATTCATGGCAGTCTAAGGCAGGCATCAGGTAGACAAGACGACCTCTATTCATTTGCATATATTATACATCATAAAGATGCTTAGGCTGGCTCCTCAACATTTGATGAAGTACATATTGTTTTGCTATTTGAATCTCAATTGATTTGTGTAATGGGCCTCTACTTGAATACGAGTATATTGACCTGTTCTTGGAGGATGTAAAGCTGTCAAATGCGTAGTTCCTCAGCGAGCAACTTCGGGTGGAAAAAGATTCTGTGCGAGTAATTGATTGTTTCCATACAAATGGGTCTATGATTAAATATTGAACCCTGCGGTGATTCTGAAAGAGCGTAATCACAGCCCTGACAGGAGACAAGTGGTATCAATGTCACGGAGACTGACGAATCAGATGTGATTCATGCAGCACAAGAGGCTTGCTGAATAGGCAATAACCCAGAGCTTGTATAAACCTAATTACACCAAACATCACACCATTAATGATTCTCCATCTCATCTATAGATTAGCTACAGGGTAACAATTGGAGACTAATGACCCACTGCAATTTGCCTTGTCTTTTCAAAACCTTTTCTGCTCTTTTTTTTTTTTTTTTTACTGCCCGCCCTTTTTTAGTCAGGAGGCACATTAGCACTCAGGGTCAGCCTCCCCACATCCTGTTTTTCCAAAGAGCTAAATGAGACTCTTGCTGTGGCCTCTGCCATCCTATTGATCCCCCTCTCTAGCTCTGCAAGTGGAGTTTATGCACTAAATTTAGTTTAGTGCTAAGGGCCCTCATTAATAATAGATCCATCAGTACGGGGTGGAGGGACCATCACTGATTGATTTCAAAGAGAGAGAGTGAGAGAAGAAGGGAAGACTAGGTTTATTTACGTGAGTCACATCTTATCAGTACCCTGAGTCAGCTCTCCTGAAAGTCCAATCCAGCTCCGTACGGTATATTTACCAGCAGTGCTATCATCCCTTAGCATTAATGTTCACAGATTTCAGACTCCAGTGTGATACGATCCAAATGTAGTGCACGCAGAGCAGCACAATGAGATGACTAGTGAGCTAAGGCCCATGAAATGCTGCATGACAAACAGGGTTATGTAATATGTCATGCAAATATACCATGTCTGACTCGACAATATGGTTACAGATGGAATGCAGCTCCAGTCAATTAAACAGGCTTATTTAGACCCCAGAGCAGTCACAAAGCGGTTGACCATAAGGCAGAGACTGTCATGAGTTGGTTTCTGTTTAGTTCCCTCCTACTGGTGTGTGTTGTCTGTTTTCCCCTGTCTGTCTGCTCCTCCTGTCTCCTCCCACTATCCAGATTGGCAGCAGGTGTTTTGTCCCAGGTGCAGCTCATCATCATCAGCGTCAGTATTTTAGCCGCTCTCCAGACACAGTCGGCGCCGGATTATTATTCTCCCCAAGTGGTAGTATACTTTGATCAGGCTCACTCGTATTTTTGGATTCTTAGTGTTTTGTGCTTCGTGTATTGACCCTCCTCCTGTCGACCTGCCTGCCTGTTTGTTCTGCTCACCTGCCTTCACCTCACGCGTTCGGGATTCAGGATTTAGGATTTCTTCACTAAGATCGTCACCAGATTCTCATTGACTGCTCACGGACGAGCAAGGACTCCCACTCATTGTCACTCGTCTCACTAGTTCGTGTTTATTAAATATTGTTCACTGTTTAAACTGTCTCTGAGTCGTGCGTCTGGGTCCAAGCCACAGTGCTTCATAACAGAGACAGGAGAGACATGGTGGCGCAATGAAAATCTGCAGGACATTATAAAAAGTTCATTCAGAAACAAACGTGTGACAGATGTATATACGTATGAACTTTACGTATGCATTTATGTATGAACAAAAACATCAATGAAAAATCTAACAACACATTTTCCTTCAACAACCTACATGGTGTAGTTAGTTTGCGACAGGTGTAGCTCTTATATTCATTAACAAGTTAAACCTGCTTCATTCAAATGTTGGCAGAAGACATTAGCATTTACAAAGTTGCAGTATTAAAATAAGACGGATGTAAGTGTATCTGTTAATCTCCATTCTTTAGATTTAAGTAAAAATATATGCAAACCTCTATCAAACACACACACACACACGCACACATGCACAGACATACTTACACTAACATGCACATATACACACAAAAAATATAATAGTCAATATTATTTTTCTCAGTGAAAAATGACAGTGTGTGGGATGAATAAATGAATGAGATACGCATATTCTTTACTGGTAGCTTAATATTTTTTGGCAGATGTAAAATCTGATGCCTCTTAAATCATTATAACAGTTCATTGCAGACATTCAACTATGAAGGATTAAAGCAAAGAGAAGGTCATGACTCAAACTACTAACAATTATATAGACATCTCTCTTCATTGTGTGGACTCTACTGTCAGGGCTAATCGCCAAGTTTCCAGTCATAAAAAATGTAAGAGGGATTTAATTATTAAAGTAAATATTTGTCAATATTGGGATTGGCTGGCGCCAAAGTCTGTTTTCTAATACAAGGTCACTTGGAGTACTGATAAAGGCCTGTTCAAACAGCTGATGTTTTTTTTTCTTTTTTTTTCTCTTTTGAAGACACATGAGGCTGATTTATAAAATGCATAAACCAAATCCAGTCTGAGATATAAACCAACTCCTGCAGCCTGATAAGTGGAGTGGCTCGGTGGGGTGACTAGTTGTCAGAGAGGATCGTCTTTGGATTTGATCTGGCTGCCTGGCCACAGGGTGCAACTGTAATGACAGGCCTTTCAGCAGCCACACAAACCGCACTGAGCACGGCTCATCACAGACAGCAGCCCTAAAGGGGAATTATGTGGAGCGACCTGGCACCACAGCACTAGATTTTCCAGCAGACTGCCTCTTGGGTTGTGTTGACAGTGAGTAAGCCTTGAATTTACTCTGCCAGTCAATAAATCCCCCTCTCACCAAACCAATGGGAATTGATGGATCATTGGAGGTGCTCTTTTCTTCCCATATGTTGCACTTGCTTTATGTGATGTGAAGCTGTGGTTAGTGTGCAGTGTGGGTGTGTTTGTGCACTTAACAAAGAGGCAGGGATTGCATTGAACGATTTCATAATTGAATGTGCACAGGTACATGTAGATAAGGAGCATGTCAGTTCAAAATGTAAACAGTGGATATTCGTAGTGAACTTCCGTGGAAATCTTTGTTTGGTATTTGTGCGTTAAATCAAACAGCACTTTGATTCTCCTGAAACATCAGCAACCATAAAGGTGCTCATAGCGACATGTGTTTGGTTTAAACCTGTGTGTGCATAGTGTGTGTGTGTGTGTCTGTGTCTGAGAAAGCTCTTGGATCAAAGTGTCAAAACCTCGGAGCAGCGCAGCAGGAGGCGAGAGGTGTTTACGCTTGCTAATCAGCCTCCTGCACAAAAAAAGCAGCCCCCAGCTTTGTCTCCCGTCTCCTCTGCTTCTGCAGATAACATGACACATACAGTTGTGCTGGTTTAATTCATTAGAGTGGGCTGACATGTCAGGATTATTAATCAAAGGAACACCTGGAAAGCAGGGGCTTCCGTGAGCCTTGTGTGGAGTCACACGCTCGAGAGACACACATCTGATGAGAACATTGCCAGCATCATGCGCAGGGTTCACGTGGAAAGATAGTTAAGCAGTTATGTCCATGTGAACACGAAGATATGATGGAGAAACCAGTGCATGCTCCAGCTGTTCTGCCTTTGAGTATGACAGGCATCAGCACAGCCAGCTATTGAGCCCACAGATAGGAAACAGCTGGCTCCCCCACTATGGACTACTCCAGCAGCTCGTCTTTGCAAAGAGGTGAATAAAGAGGAAATAATCTAAAATCACAGGACGGAAGATTGAACTTCCTGACTTGGGGACAATAACGAATGCAGAGAAGATACTCTGAAATGTTAACCATTCTGTTATGTTGAGTTTATGCACTTCAGATGAAAGGACACTCACGTGAGACAAAAACTGTTCATGTTCACTGCATTAACATTTTGGCAAGTGTTAGCTTTTAGAGTGGCACAGTTATAAATAACACTCATAGGCAGCAGGAAATAACTACCCTACATCGCCCAAGACTCCCAAAGAAGTGCATTCATGATGAGTGATCTGACAGCACATGCTGATCTACAGCTAATGCCAGCACTCAATTGCCAGTGCCAATTGAGAAAAATAGACTGATGATCATGTAGTGTGGCAGGAAGTAAAGATATGGACATGTTATTGCCCGAGGCACCAGAGGAATTCTGTCAAGTTCCTGTATGGTGAGTGGATCTCCCCCCTCACACAAGGTGCCATTTCCAGTGAGTTCTTGTGGAACTGACGGTGTAGGTTTTGGTTTTTTTCCTTGCAGCCTGCAGGGCATATGATGAAACTGATTGCCCCCTATAGGGACAGCGAAGTTTTCATTCATTCATTCATTCATTCATTCATTCATGGGGTGCGTCTGTAAAAGTCATGTTTACAAATTCACTTGCTAGTATCATTCTTTCCTTCCCTTTCCCATAGCCTAGATACAACATGTTCATTGTATAACAATGTATCCTATTGAAAAAAGGAAAAGTCAAGTTGACTGTATGTGTTGGTGTTTCGTTATTTTGTTGGTTGCTATACAAAAACCGAAGCATAATTACATCATAGTCATGCACCTGCACTGCAGCATCCTGTATGAGCAGGAAACACATTAGCCACATGAAGACGCTGTTCTATCCTTGGCAGACCCAGAAGCCGCGACACTGTGTCACGTACTGCTTTCACTTTAAACTGACTTGATTTGTATCCTCTATTTTATAAATTGAATTCAGAGCCTAATTCTTAAGATACTTGAAAATTGCTGAACCGGTATAATCTTTTGAGTGAGGTAATGGAGCAATATGTTGGATTCTACTGACCAATTAGAGAGTCTCAGCCCTCGCTGGGATCCACTTTGTCATATTCTGTTGAAATGAATATGTCCCAAGTGAGATCATAGAAAAACCCCACCACAACTAGGGTGTAAACTTTAGCTGAAAAATTCTACATGCACTATTAATCATGCTTCATTGCATCATCTGTCTCTACACTGACGACTGATGAACCAATGCAACCCCCCCCCCCCCCCACCCATTCTGTTAGAGGGAGGGTGTGTGGTGAGGTGGAGGAGCCTCTGCAGAGCTGCAGCAGGGCTGGCTGGTCTTGTCAGCTGGCTGTGTTCAAGTGTCAGCTCGGCTCCCCGGATCAGCTCGCTTTTCAATGGCACCACCTCCCCCTCTAATCCCTGCCTGTCATTCCTCTGCATTCACGGCTCGGCCCTCCCCTGCACAGGCCCTCAGCATAACAGACTCCTCAGTGTGCTCACACGTCCCTCTGCCTCGCTCCCTCCCTCTGTCTCCCTTTTCCACTCAGTTCACTTCAGTTCATTTAATATATGTTCAACTGAAGGGTGCTTCAGCTGCTACATATG
This sequence comes from Symphodus melops, assembly GCF_947650265.1. NCBI lineage: Eukaryota > Metazoa > Chordata > Actinopteri > Labriformes > Labridae > Symphodus > Symphodus melops. The sequence goes on along the minus strand of NC_136691.1, from coordinate 35,586,937 downwards.
CGAACAGAAACCGATGTTTGCAAAGCAACATCTTACCAGATAAAGTACAAAACAGACTATCTGAGGAAAAAAAAAAAAAACTGAAAGGCAATTCACCTTTAAATTGTAGTGTGTTCTAGTGTCTAGTTCTCTATGCCTTTTTTATTGAACCTTAGTAACTGAATGTAATGATTCAAGTGATTAAGTAAAACACAAAGCTGCTCTAGCTGCGGGAAAATGATGCCATTTCTCTCCTTCTATCTGTCGTGTGATAATGTGCATTACTGTCTCAGTTCGTCTACCGAGACGGCCTACAAGTTACCTACCCATGAAGGATAGTATACTGGAGGGACTGTTCAGTGGTGGTTCTCTGCTTGCTTAAATTGTACAGTGTGTCATGTCGATTTTGTAGGAGAAGCTTCCAAAGTAAAAGGTTCAGTAAAGTGACAGCACACACGGAGGGAGTTACACTCTTACACTAAAGTATACTATTTGTGAGGCCTTCTTGTGTACAGCCTATGTGTGGTTCAGAGATAGAATAACTAGCCTGTTTGTCTATCTGTCATCATGACTGCCTTCTCGGTTTACCTACACTACATTTTGTCACTTTTTACACCGGACACATTGATCTTTGGTAAATTAGATTATTATTCCTTCCTACAAGGAAGAAGCCAACCTCAGGGAAGCCTATTGAGAATCCCTGCCTATACCTTCATTAACAATAAGTGAAACAAATGAGAGCTTCCCTCTAAGGTAGCTAAATCTCCAATAACACAGTTTGAGACTTGGTCAAGACACAAGATTTGACTCATTCAAAACCCAAATAACGTTGTGAAGTTTTGTAGGATCAGCCAAAATTAGTGATGCAGTTACCCGCCCTGTTGACAAGCATCTGTCAAATATGTGTCTGCTCTGTTGAATGAATTTGAAGCTTTACAATGAGCAATCCAATACTGCTGATTCTGAGATTTTTTAATTGAAGAAGAAGTCACCTTTGGAAAAACAGATTTATTTTCATGGTCAAATGTTAAAGGAAATGTAGGCACTGGTAGAGTCGACAGAAAATCTGTTAGAGCCCAACCTATTACTCATTTACTTTCAAGTTGAGTGTTTTGTCTTCATTACATTTTCCACAAGTGTTTAATCTGCATTTGAGTTTTCAACTTAATAAATGTGTACATTTATATCGATCTCTACAGATCATACATAGATCAAAGAAAGATATCGGGCGATATATCAGTATTTGATTTTTCTCTCTCCCCTAAATTGATATTGGCCCCAAAAGTCCTGTATCAGTCAGGCGCTAGTTCCAGTTAAAAACAATTTAAGAGGAGGAAATAAGTTAAATACGTCAAAGAAGTGTTTTAATGACAGGTATGAAAATTATTTATTGGTTAAATTGTTATCTTAAATATCAGTGTCTGTTGTTATTTTCACAATAGGTCCATCCCTAACTTGAATACTAATGTCTAGTTGAGGTAGGGCACAGGTTTCGTGGCGTCTAGTGCACTCACCTATAGATGCAATAGTACTCCAAGCAGGTGGCCCAGGTTGTAATCCGACTTGTGGCTCCTTTCCCATGTCATTCCCAATTTTCTTTCTCTCATACTGATTTCTATGCGGAGCAGGAGACACAGATAATTCCCCTTAACATGTTTGACCAAGGCAAAAAATGTATTTTTTGTAAAGATTTATTTTTGGTCATTTTTAGCCTTTATTATACAGGGAGGAAAGTGGATAGGGTCGGAAACTAGGGAGAGAGAGAGTGGGGATAGACATGCTGGAGGGGAGCCACAGGCCAGACGCCTGCGCAAGGCGTGATACATGGGGCACTCCCGCTGCGCCACCAGCGCCCCCGTCTTTTGTTTTTTTAATCAAAATGTGTTTTTACTTGTGTATTCCGACAGTTACAACTAATGATTCCTTCCACCATCTGAACATGTGTAAATCTATTCAAAATAGTAGATAGCAGGATAAAAAGTACAGAGTTTGTGTTCAGTTTGTACTGCTGGCAGCGCTGTACGCTAAATGTTCAATAAATCCATGGGTTTGTATTCCCAGCTGCTCTGGCAGCTCCATTAGCCATTTAAGAGCTTCTGCCGTGTTGGCTGATGTCTGATTCAGTCAATGTAGCTTTAGATAGCTCCGTCAGTACGGCAAGGTGACTGTGGCTGAGAGCAGAATGGGATCGACCTTTGAACCTGCAGCCACTCAGCTGTGATAAAACGCTGACACAATGGACTTCCACTCCCCCTCCGAGAATCTCTCTCTTTATTTCTCTCTCCTTATCGTTCTCTATAAAGTCCAACCCGATGTATTATCTTCTCACTTTAACAGCCAGCTAATTCAATCACACATCATAAACACAACACTCCTGACTTCTGTGTGTTTGTTCGTTTATCTGCATAATACACCACAGAGTTGGAGAGATTTTTACTAACGCCTGCCAAAGACATGAAGCAAGGGAATCTAAACTTTGTTTGTGTGTCCATATGTGCTCGCAACCTGTGAATATCTGCAGCTTGTGCACTGCAATTTGAATAAGGCAAGCAGAGATTCTTGGCGAGGTGACTTCACTGTGATTAACAGGAGTGCATATGGTTTACAGCTGCCTTTCACCCAGGGAATTAACTCTTAATATTTACAATGAGGCCAATGCAGAGCTCTTGGCAGCTGCTCTGCAATCCCCAGTGCCAGGATCAAGTGTGATACTCCTGGGCTATTCTCAGGGCACAGATCAGTTCACGGCCTGCACTCTGCCTTTGCTTGTACTGTTTGCGGGCGGTTCGGTGGATTGCTGCGATCAGAGCAGATGCTTTGTTTTATTTGCTGCTTGGGTACAAAGCTGAGCTGTTGGAAAAGGTAGCGCCAGGAAAAATAACAGATGACAGTTGTTGTTGCTGTGTAACTACCTCATTAGAATTCAATCAAAGGAGGCAAAGGGTACACAAATACATTATGTCTGAGAGAAAAAAAGTAATGTCTTGTCTTCTAGGAAACAAAGCGAGGGAGGGGAAAGCAAACATTGGTACTCCCTACCCCATCATTACATTTCTTGACATCATATGCAGCCTCATGGTGAGATTTACGTGGTGCAGAGACGTCTGGGCTGTTTCACAGAACACACAAAATGTGAAGTGGACTGTCAGAAAACACTTCTGGAATCAACCCGTTGACAGATCTAATAACTCTTTTATGAGACACTACAGTATATTATCAGAGTCTGTAAAGTCATTAAATGGAGCACCCCACTCTCCGAGGTGCTAAAATCGGCTGCAGCTGCATTCAAAAAGCAGTCCTGTTTTATTACAGAAGCTAAAACCAAGTTCACACAGTGTAGTTTTGTTTTAAATGGCAGAATAATCCAACCAGTGGTGGCATAAAGTGTTCCCCTAGAGCAGATTTATTCCACTTTGTCAATAAATACATATCAGGGTAAACAAGAGTAAGTGTGCCGAACTCTGATGCACGCTAACATGCCTATCAGGACAGGGTAATGTTTTTTTCAGGTGAAGTGTTGCTTTCCATCATAGTCTTAGCATGCTAATGTTTCTCATAAGCATTTAAAATAGCACCGCTCAGGATGATGGGAACTGATTCCGATGTATTTCATGAAGTAGACCTGTCATTGTGTTAAATAAAGGTACTGAAATTCATTATAAGGGAGAAACTGCAAACCATCGACTCTGCCAAAAGTACTTGGCTTCAACTCCACACCACCAGATCGTAGAATATCTTAATATCTTAGTCATGTTCTAGCTTTTCCTCCAAAACTCTCTTGTCTATTTTTAATGTTTTACTCATCAAGTTCTCATCTGCCAACAGTGATGCTGGTCCCGACTCCTGCCTCCAGTCAACTCTTGTTTCTTCTGGATTTCACTTGAATCTCTAGATCTCTGGACTCTTTCCGGTTGGCTTGCTCTGCTCCATTCCTCAGCTCACGGCTCATTCTCTGCATTCCCCTTACCAAGAGATTCATATCATGTTCAAGTATTGCAAATAAATTAACCCTTGCTCAGATTAGTTCCCTGTCTCTAAGTCTAGCCCCACCTAACACTGTGTGGTGATTTCTACTATGTTCAGCAAAATAAACAGAACAGATCTCTAAAGTCCTCATTTTCTGCCATAAGAGGTTTGCAAGGTTTGCATGTACTCTAGCTGTGCTCTCATCCAATGGAAACATTGGAAATTTAGAAGTATTGGGCTAGGGACCCACAGCTTGCAATCTGTTTGCCTTGAGTCACGCAGTCCACCTCTTGAGTAGTCCTTTTAATTAAACCAGCACTCCACAAGGTTTATCTAATGAACAATACACCACTGTTTTCTTTAAATGCTTGGCTATGACCTAATGAGGGAGAAAAGCTGTTAAAAGAGGTGCCTCATCCTTGTGTATACAAGTAGGCTTTGTGCAGCTAATGGTTTGCTTGCAATACACAAAAAGAGGGGGGAATTTTCAATCACAGGTCAGGTTGCATGCAGTGGTCGATGGTGGCAGCTTCACTTGCAGTCATGACAGTGCATGTCCCAGCATTTTCTATAGGTATTTTGGGGGCACCAAAAAAAGGGTGCAAAGCATTTTTAGATGGGTAAAACATTTGTTTTTACGGTTGAGTAACATCCCACCTTGGGCATTTATATGCCACAATGGGAACAGATCATAACATATACAAATGCAGTAGAAATGACCAACAAGCCAAAATACTTGTCATTTTAATCCCTGTGCCCCAAGGTACACAGTACTGAACACCACTAGTGCTGTAAAACAAGCACACCGTGGGCGTATTACAGCCACACTGGGCACATTGTGCATGAGCTGTAAAAAATGTCAGCTCAAGAACTATTAAAATACAGTCCAGCCTGCTGACCAACCCTCTGATTTACTGTGAAAAGGGAAGTGAAATGGGCCTGCTGATTCATATGTCTCTTACTAGCTTTTCTTTGCTGTCTTACACTCCATAAATGGATTTTCAGATTTTTAAAATGTGAAGAAATGCTTTCTACAGACAATGGCACACCATCGCTCATGCCTTTGGCAATATAATAGGCATTAGGAGAAGTGTGTGTAGTGCCATGGTCATGTGATCTCCATCAAAAACCACAAAGACACTCGGTCCAGTCAGCAGAGCGTGTAACCGCTGAAACGGAAAGTGAGAGGAATTATTAAGTGCAAATCACAGTGAGGTGCTTCCACTGAGAGCCGAGCTAATCACAGTAAATGATGACTTTAGAGAAAACACACCGGGGTTACCATAGTAGTGGCTGCTCTGGTTCTGATGTCCAGTTGTTGAAGGGTGGAGGGGTTAAGCAGAATGAATGCAGTACGTGTGATTTACATTCAGAATGAATCATTAGCTGTGTGGTCTCAGATAAAAGGCATCTCTTTTGCAATCACCTAGCGCGACTTCAGAGGGCTGAATGCACATCTTACAAGTGATACATCATGTGTTACTTGTAATGCAAATAGGAACATGGATCATAAAATGCACATCTACCAGCTTCTTTTTGAAGGGGGTATTCATCATGGTGAAAAAAAAAGCTAAATGTGTGTTTGTCCATGTGTTACATGCATTTTCGCTATGTATGCTGTCAGTACATAGGCGTATGTCTGACAAGGAATGTGTTAACGCATATAAATGTCTCACAGGATGGAGTGTGTAGGCGGTTATCTATTGTAGTCCTAAATTATAATGAGGGGAAGACATCCTCCCACAACCCCACACACCAGAATATCTCACAACACAGTGCCCATAATGTGTCTTCTATGTGGCTCATCCTCTCCTTAACTTGTGTTTTTGCATTGGAACAAAGTCCACCCAAGGAGGCACTCGATAATAGTTTCACATTAAGCTGTGACATGTAAACTATTCCCGATTAGGTTTGATGGACAATAAAGCCTTCATCGCGGCCCGAAAACTTCAGATGAGTCGAAGAAAATGGAGCAAGCGACAGCAGGCTGGAGTTTTGCAGTTTCCAGATAAGCCCCGAGTCTCTGAGAAAGACCTCTTCCTTATCTTCCACTCTTTTATTCATACGCTGCTGTGTATCCGCTCCTCTTCACACAGACAGGCTGAGACTGCAGAGGGAAATGTGTGACTTTGAAACGCTATACTTGTTAGACAGAGAGGGGAGAAACCGAGGAGGTCAGGAGTTATTTCTTCTCTCTTGCAAAAACTTGGACTACTATGTCTGCAAATTTCTTATCAATACTGTGACCTTTGTAGAAACAGAAAACTGTTTTACCAACTCTGAGTGTAAAATGTACTCGCAAGAGAAGAGACACAAGAGGTTGCACACTTCATACACTTGATACTATCACTAGCTCTAATTCTGCCAGTCTCTGTAGCATCACAGCCATTTGTTCAGCGAAACACTTAGCAGCAGCTCATGCAGAGTCCTCGGCCCATTTTTCAGCTGGAGAGTCGAGCCTGCAGAGTCGCGGCAGTCTGAGACCACCGATGAGAAAGAGAGCCATGAGGAATGTTCCTCAGCTCAGTCAGAGCCGAGTGGTGATGATAGAGATAATTATAATGATCGAGATGATGAATCAGAGCGCTTCAAGAGCCAAAGTGACAGTGAAGAGTTTAACACATCTATTATCCCTGGAGAATAGAATTCAGCTTCTTCTTCTTTTTTTCCCCCTCTGACATTGTGGTGAGATTCTTCCTCCCTCTGTCTTAAATCTGAAACCTCGATGAACATGTTTTTAACTGGACAGTTCACCTGGTGGGTGAACTGTTTTTATTTGTGTATGTCAAAAGAGGTTTAGCTCCATTTATGAAAACAATTGGCTTATTTCATTTATGCATGGATAATTCGCATTAACAGCCACAGCAGCAGAAGTATTCAAAATGTTTGGGCTATTCTTAAGCCTATAAGCTGTTAATCCATCAATCAATCATGCAGGCAGCTATTAATATTAGACAAGACTGTATTACTTTTAATTGACAACAAAGAAAAAACAATCTGTCCTGTTAAAAATGTTTAGAGTAAAGTCGGAATATGTTGGTTGTTTGTTTGTTATATGTTGAGCAGAATAAGATGAATGCAAAGAAATTTATACATCCACTAAGTAAAATCTAGAGATGCACCGATCTGCTTTTTTTTCAGTTCCGATCTGATACCGATACTGATTACAATAGTGTATTAACACAAATAACAGTGTGTTTGTTGTTGTAGGTGTTGCGGGTAAGGCTACACAAAGCTGTAGTAAACCTGGCATTGCAGTGTGCTGGACGCAACCGTTTTAAGGTGAAGTGTAAGAATTTGCCCCTTGATCTTTAATAAGGAGCTGTTCCATCTCGTCTGAACATCATCATTGTGGATGTTCGATTTGTGGATACTTGTAACAGTTCAGTCTGAATGTCTTGAGGCTGTGCGAGCTGAGAATGTTTAGCGTGCCCAACCATCTTTCATGATCAGGATCGTCAGTCTGATTTCGTCAATATCGGGCCCTACACCAATATAGGACCCGTCCCATCTCTACTAAAACTATCATTGACATCATGTGAAAATGTTTATGCTACATTGAAGTCAGCCAATAAAAATCAAACAAGAGTTCTGTGGTTCCACTTGTATGGTAGAGCATCCTGATGCTGGACCAAACCACAGAGCTGCCAACAGAACAAAAAAGTCAAAAGTCTTAATGAGTCAAATTACTTGAAGTAATTCACTCAAATTAATGAGTGAATTACTTCACAATCAAAAATGCAAGTTTGTTCAAGGGGTACGACTAAAACAATGAAACCATGGCAACGACATGAAAAGAGATTTTCAGACAGTCTAACATATTCTATGTACAGACGTAAGGCTCTGGTGTCACTGCACTGATGAACAGATTGCAGTAAACAACACACACTGAGATTATGTCGTTGAGGACCGTGAAGCAGTGTGCCTAATGGACGAGTTGGCATGTTGTAGTAGTCGTGACCATGTTGTGTTTGCCCACACAGCTTTATGTAAGCAGCAGCAGTTTGACAACTTTCTCCAGACGACAAAATGAGATGATAGCCCTCCATGTTCTGACACAGCGTGGCTGGATTGCATCAGTTTTCATCTCCTTAATGTTTTGTGATGTGTTTGAATACCTTTTCCATTACTTTTTTTTTTTTTTTTTACTTTTATTGCATTGTCTCTGCCTCTGTTTTTCATTCTCCTATGTATGTACTTAAAGTCTTTTTGAAATTCTCCATAAATGTTATTTGTAAAGCACTTTACTGTGATGCACTTAGAGAGGCACAAAAAAAAAAACCTTATCGTTGTGACAAAGTGGTTTAGAAGTGATACTAATGTTGCGCAAAGTATGGCTTCTTGTGAGGCAGCAACTTTGTCAGTGCAGAAAACAACTGTTCATGTTTCACGAGATATGTTACAAGCGTGCAGTAAAAGGAAATACACACAAATTGAAGCATCCAATCGGATAAAAATACAAAAACAAATTCAACTACTGTCAATCAAACATGCTGCTCTGCTTGAGCCTGAACCTCCTGCACTGATCTGCAGCTTCTATATGCTTTTATGTTTTATTGATCTCCTGAAATCTGTTCATGCACAGACTTTATATTTTGTACCATGCCCTCTGTAATTAGTTTTCCAGCTACTTTTAATATCATGGTTGAGTGACCAGAATGTGGTCGAAAGTGTCAGTCCCTTCCAGCGAAGATCTTGTTTGAGGTAAACCCTCAAATTCTGATCGTTTTGTTTGATTTATGGACCGTATAAACATGGGCAACTGTATGTTTTTCGAAGCCAAACATTGGTGATCCCCATATTATAAACGTGGACACTACCTAACTCTGGTCATCCTAGTGGAGTTGAGGCACGTTTTTAGCATCCTGGAAAACTCTACAACATGCTCATTTGTCAGTTAAATAAGACACAGCAGTGATAATGCAAATCTATGCAAACTCTTAGCCTTACTACCCCCCCTTTGCTCTTTACATCTTTGGTACACTCTTTTGTAAGTATGTTTATCGAAGCCTTTCTCAAGTGAACACACAAGGAACTGCAGTCATTTGCACGTCCACATTGGCTTCGCCTATCTTTTTCGACAGCAGACGTTGACAGCTAGGTTTGATTCCTTCAGTCTAGTTTCATAATTCAGTAGGAGAATGTGAAATGATAATGTAACTCTTCCTTCAACAAATATCGTGGTGTTTCCCTTGATCCAGACACATATTCCCTTCCTGGCACAACAGGACTGGTGACCTGCCTTCTTTAAATGCACAGCTGGTAAAAGCTAAATAATACAGAAAATATTCTGTCCGACCTCTTCAGAGCAAACGCGCTTCAGAGAAATACTTAACCTGAGTGCTGCAGGCGTTATTCACAGTCTCTTATGCGGCGGTGTTTTGGCTTTTAAACTACCACATATAAATTCAGTCAGAGTGTCTTGAAAGAATGTGAGCTCACTCTGCACGTATAGTTAAGACTTTGGTTCAACTTTTTTTTTTAACTGACAAAAAAAATCGGAATAAATCTATTTCTCTGCTCTATTTTCTACCAAAACAACCAGAAGGAAGCTTTCACAAGCAGAACAAAAAGACGGTTGCACCGACTTCTCGAAGCCTTGTTATCTCAAAAATCACAACTTAATTATCTTGTTATCTCCAAATAACATGCTCTCTCTTTCTGATCACATATTAATTATCTTGTCATCTCAAGACAGCTAACTTTTTTTTTTTTCTTTTTAATCTGCTTTACAAAAACACAGACCTAAATTTGTCGCTCATGTTTGGAGCTCAAGCGAGACTGCATGCTGGTTTGTGACTCCCTTCAGTTGTTCAGACACTGTGATGAACACATTTCAACAGTGTTGGACAAGTACTCTCATAATAACGCTGTCAATCAAAGAGCCATTACTCCTGACTCACTGCATAAATAATTACTTACCAGAGAGATAATTTAATAACAACTCTTGAACATGTTACTCCATCTCACATGGCGGTATTTATAGATGAGTCATGTTGTTGTTTAACTGGAGCTCAGGCTGTGTTCATATCAACATATATCAACCTTTTCCTATTTTTAAAGATTAATTTTTTTAAATAGGTGATTTATCCATTCAGCCATGGATTATTTCCCGCCTTCCTAGGGCCAGGTTGCGCTGGCAGCAGGCTAAGCGAGTTACCCCACACGTCACTCTCCTCAGCCATGTTTTCAAGTTCCTCTGGGAGATCTCAAGGCGTTCCAAGGCCAGGATGGATATATAATGCCTCCAGAGAGCTGTGGGTCTACCCCTGGGCCTCATCATAGTTGACATGCCCTAAAGACCTTCTTCCAGCAAGCTCCTCACCTTATCTTTAAGGATGAGCCCAGCCACCGGAGGAACCTAGTTTCGGCCGCTTGTTTTCCGAATAGGTGATTTAACTTCCTTCTTTAGAAATATGAACACATGGGGCTGCCGGTAGCCGCATGGTTAGTATGTGGCCTCATGTGTTGTAGTCCTCAAAGTGGGCGGCCCAGGTACAAATAAACCTGTGGGCCTGTCCCACATTTCATACCCCACTCGTTCTCTTTCCACCTGATCTGAGCCTATCCACCCTCCTGTTTCTAAAATAAATAAAAGCCCCAAAAACTAACCTTAAAAGAATAGATGTCAACTAATGTTTTAAAAGTGATCAAATTTAAGTTTAAATGTTGGCCATCATCCTATTGGACATCTGAACAAACTGATCAGGCGGGCTGGCTCTGTGGTCATCATGAAGCTGGACTCTCTGGTGACGGTGGCAGACAACTACAACTCCTCACTTGGGGAGAGGAGGACTAGAGCACATGGGACAGAGGGGTAGGAGTAGGAGCGTCCTTCCTTCTACCCTCACTGTGCAATAACACATGGACACTTTCACTTGTATGTGCAATAATCTCAACCAAGTGCAATAATCGCAATAATAATCATTGTCTATAGCCTTTTTTGTATTTTTTTTTTTATTCCTCCATGCGTATTTTTTTTTTTATTTTTTACGTTTTTTTTCCAAGGGAAGAATGTTCTATTATTTATTCTATCTTATTCTTTATATTGTTACTTTTTTGTTACCTGCTACATTTTATTGTATATGCTGCTGGAACCTAAATTTCCTTGAGGGAGTCATCCCAATAGGATCAACAAAGTTCAGTCTAAGTGTAAGTCTAATGTGACAGGCAGAACTGCTCAAAGCAGGCCCATAAGTGATTTCATTCAACAAAGTCAACAAATGAACGTGCTGTGCGAGCTGCGTAATTTGCACCCTGAATCATCACAAAACAAACGAGTCGTTCAGTGAGTAATCCCGGTTATGCACAATTAAAAAATAAAGACAGCAGAAACAAGATAACAGGCTTGTCTCATTGAAACACTTGCTTGGAGCATTTACATGCACAGCTGTGATGCCATCAGGGCAGAGATGATCAACAAGCTCCTCACAAGAAGACTGACTGAATAAGCTCAGGTGGAAGGAGTTTGAAGGAGAGGGAGGGCTACGAGCTGCAGGTGTTCATTAAAAAGAGCTGCAATCATCGTGAATATCTTGGGATGGAACGATACATTTGACACGGTACGATCATTATATTGGTTTCATGATGCCATTTCGTCCTGTTCTTATTTTCAGAATGAAATTCAGATAATATCTGTTTACATTTTTTTTTTAAATGAATATACTTTTTTTATTTAAGGGATTAACACTAATTGATAACTGGTAACACATTTATTGCAATTAGTTTTGAGATACATATTTTTGTCAAATCGATAATCCATATTTGTATCGGTTTTGACTTGACTTTGGAGGTGTCATTACATCTCTATGAATAACTGATGTGCAGAATGTCTATAAAGAAAGTGTGGTGAACTTGTTGGCTGATCTTGCAAAATGCAAAGAAGTGAGACATTATATTATCACATGGAGCTGCAGTGAAAATTCAGTAAGTGTATGCTAGCTCTGTTGTCCATTCCTCATAGTTACTATTCTGCATTAGACTCCGACTTCACATCCCAACTCATGTAGATCTGGCAACATCTTAAACTTCTGTCGCGCACAACACCACAGCCTGACATGACTTGTGTTTTTTAAATATGGCTTTTTTGTCTGCGTCCGCTCTATTCACATCATCATTATGTGCAGACTTACATCTCATCATGCATAACCAACACCTACCATTTTAGTCATGCCATGACCACTTGCTGATTAATTTAAAGGCAGGGTTGGTAATTTTTGAAAACTAGCATGATTTGTAAGTAGCATTACTTCAGTGCACCGTTTTCACCCAACCCTCTCGACTCTGCGCTCCCTCAAAAGCCACGCCCCTCACTTAAATCAAAATCAAAAAATCAAAACTTAAACAAGCTTGGTTGCTCCAGAAGCGTACACTGCTTTGCGTAGAATATACTTTGTTTATGTCTCATTAAGCAGGAAGTAAACTGACAGTAGAATCTCTGTCATCCATGACACGCTTTGAATGTGGGTTTTTTTTTCTGACAGGGTCAAAAGACAATTTCAACCAAATTCTTGACATTTTTATCTGGAGAATATTAACATCACCAACCCTGCCTTTAATTTTTTTTTCAGCATATTTTGCAAAAGGTCTACATTGTAACAATTTATTAAATCATGAGAAACCTCAATGATAAAAATGTGTGCAAACCTGCTGCAGTTCTCTGGACCATTCAGGTTCGGTTTATCTTCTGCATAGTTGCTCTTACGAGAGGAACACACTGGAAAAAAAATGTCCTTTATATTTCTGAGCTCTCTTTTTAGAAGAGGCATTCTAACACAAGACACGACACAGTGTTCCAACTCAATTAAGTTCAGTCTGTCTGTAGCAGCCAGCCAGCAGACGAGTACTGCACACGGTTAATGTCAAGAATTACAAAACAGCAGGAGCCTGTGAATTCGTTTGTAGTCAGTTCTGCTCTGAGTGATCTGAAACTTGTTTTTAAAGTGGATGTCCTCGCTCCACTCCAAAGAAGAATTTGGTACCATGAGGCCAGAGACCGATTGGATCACTTGTCCTCTTAGATATCAATGACAGGCTTTCATAGTGTGCATCTTACCGTCTGATCACTTAAGCTCGTGATCAGTATAAAAATAATGAGAGGGTGAAACTTGATTGATTGTATACTCAGTAACTATTTCAAGCTAACACCACTTTTCGTTCATGATCCTGCATTTACAGTACAGAGCGTCTTGCATGACTTTCTTTTTCAGTGCTCTCCATCAGTGACAGGGTGAACCGAGGCCTCCGGATATCTACGAGGACAGAATTTGAGCATGCACAGAGTTGTTCCTCGTCTCCCTGCTATGCCAACAGCTCACTACAAATGACTCCTGTTGGAGCTCAAAGTAGAGATAGTTGCTCAGGCTGTGAGGGCAAGCTGCTTTCTGCTGCCTTTCTAAAAGCCCCCCCTTCAGATGACTGTTCTTCTGAAGGGCCCCCATGGAGGAGCTGCTGAGGCTGCAACAATGAAGCAGTCCCCCTCCACCCCCCCCCCCCCCCCCCCCCCCCCCCGACAGACATTAAGTCAAAGCATTGTGTGAGTACCTCAGTGAGGAAAAACAGAATATATGTTGAGAGTTTATGGGGTTGTATCTTGTGATGGGTTTTTTTTTCCTTGGCAAGGACTTAATAAGAAGGGGTTCTATTTGCATAATTGTCCTTGTTTATGTTCTAACGGTTGTCTTCATGTCTGACCATGTGTTCTCTTCACAACGTGCTGTCTTCTCCTTACAAAAGAGCAGCTCCCAGCCCTTTTTTTCATCTCCTATGGAAAAGGCCTAAGTGAGCACTTATAGCTAGTGCATAGGGACTTGATTAATGGTGTTTGGATGGACTGCAGAGGTGGGTTTGCTTCTCTAAATCATATAGCACAGGAGGGTTTATTCAGCAAACTGAACGAAAACACAAAACTCTAATAGTCCCAGTTGCAGGTTAACGTGCAAAACAGTGTTTAGTTTTTATCATCATTAAGGAAAAAAAAAAAAAAAAAAACGAAGCCTAAAGGAGCATCTCAAAAAAGTGAAGTAAGAATACACAATTTCAAGTAGAATTGGAACAAATATGGATACAGCAATATATTGGCTTGTGTTTGGAGGAACAGGACAATGTCATTATATTTTTCCACTGTTTTTTTTTGCACTTGCCTCAACTAAGCTCAGCCGTCACCACGTCTCTGTACATTCACGTCAATTCCCAGACGATGTGTTTTGGTGAATTTCAATTGCAGGAGCATGACACATTGCGAGCTGAAACCGCCATGGCCTTGTAATGCATTTATTACATCCTCCAAAGAGGGTGCAGTGGGGGAATACATAGTTAAATTAAAACAAAGTTAAAGTCGATGGGTAAGGTTAGGTAATATTTCTGTTGTTGTTATCCATCACCGATTGGACTCTGCCCTCAAAGGATATGTTTGACCAGATCTCTCATTCAGCACTTCACAAATAATCAATATTTAACAAATACAAAAACGTAGACTGGTAAAAACATCTACCCGTTGGCTGGTGCCTCAAGTTGTTTTACAAAGATACATTTCAAACTACAAGCCAGTGGTTTAACGCTTTCACAGACAGACGTTATCGTTATTCGTCTAAAGCAAAAAACATTGAATTTGAACTGGCCTGTTTCCATTATACTGCGGGGATAGTGTCCGATTTCAACCAAGGCAATAACTCATGACTGGCAGCCAGTTCACTGATAAGAGGCTCTGGCCTGTAGTGTTGGTTTACTCTGCAGGAATAATACAGTTCAGAGCAGAGTTCATAAGAGGACATTGAGTGTGGCGGAGCTGCACTGTATGTACTGAACGGCACAAACACAGAGATGGGAATTAAATTCTCTGTAGGACAGGAATAGATCATATAAATAGTTCTCCCTGAAATGACTGTGCACTTGTAAGCACGTTCGCACACACTAAACACTGAGAGTAATTCAGGCTACATCATAAGGATTTGTTCATAAATAAAGACTGGGTTTTTTTCAGCATTTTAAGTGTTTCTGAATGTAATTCACACATAAAAGGGAAGAGTTCTCAATGGACCTTAATTGCTGTAAACAAATATAATGGTATCAGTGTTACTGCACCACTTCAGAAATGCTGCTGTTAGTAATGTAGTACAAAGTAAGAAACTACAAAGGTCGTCTACGGCGGACAGTAGAGCGTGGTAATGAATTTGCATCCTTGGAGAACACTATGTAAGAAGTTGATGGAGGAGCTTAAATCCTTAAATCGGTTGATGAGCTTCTTTTGGTTTGGATGATCGCACGCGTTACTTTCTTAGGGAAGATGAGATTCATCCATTTGGCCTCCAGGGTTGGGAGAACATAATAAAGAACAATAAAGTATTTCTTATCTTATCGTAAGTCAAAACAGCTGTCAAGATTTTGGACTCTCTTATTTTAGAAGAGACTGAAGACAGTGAGGCAAAATATGCCATGCAGCTGCTCACAACATTGATGATTGTTGCCCTCAGTGTTTCCCACTCATGGACAATAGTTGGCCAGGCTGCCCAGGTGGAATAAAATGCTGCCCAAGTTCATTACCTGAAATGACCAATCAATTGTTTTATGCAAGGCTGTAATTTCAGTCAAAGTTTACTTTGGTTGAACCTATAGTAAGAAGTGAACACAAAGCAGATAGATCTGCAGCCAAGACAGATACTGCACTGTTAACCACAGAGCATATGGGATCATCGGAGCTGTTTCGGTAGCATTGCACTGAAAAGAACAGAGAAATGTTGCTCAATGCTGAATCACTGAGCTGAAGGGGCTGGACCTCGTCAGACTGTGGGTTCACCATGCACAGAGCCGTGAGTCATTGCTGAGTCAGGTGTAAATCGTGTTTGTGGGTGTTCATCCAAGTTTTAGCTTTCACATCCAAAGATCTGAAATTTCCCTTTGCTTATAATTTACACACAAATCTGTATTGACAACAAATCTCTGCCAACAATCTGAATACATCATGTGTTCAAGGTAATATGATGTCTGACATGTCTAAAACAGCTTGCCAGATGCTGCTAAGGGTTGCATTAAGTGGATATCTCCCATGCTTGACAGAATATTTTGTTCAATGATGGAATAATCTGATGGCTGTCTGTCATTTTGACAGGATAGAAAATTGAGGGCGATCCAGTTTACTGTACTGCAATACTCTCAAGGCAATTTCTTTTAAGTCTGGCAGTTATGATGCTCCCCATGAAGTTTACGATGTCCCCATATGACGTGCAGCAAACGTTGGCATGGTTGTGAACAGGACTGACAGACCAGAGGGATCGAATGTACCTGTGTTACTGGGGAAACAGTAGGGAGAGATAATGCAAGCATATATGTGCTATGACTGCCAACAGCAAGTTTCAACAGCAAGCCTCACAATCCGTCTCGGGCCAGAAGCGCCACTTCGCTCCGCTTTGTTTTAGATACCCTTGCAAGTCTATTTTCAACGCTCGTTGCAATCACATGTCAGGCGAGACAAAATAGATCAAGACAGACAAGGAAGTAAGACAAGGCAACAAGAAACACATGCAGTCAATTTCAAAATAAAACACAATATACAGACTCACAATTGGTTTTTTTTTCTTGAAAGGTATGAAGTTCAATTGTAAAAACACAGACCGGGGACTGAACAAGATGTTTTTTTGTTTGTTTATGAGACTGATTTAGTAATAGCCTAAGGCAGGGGTGTCCAAAGTGCGGCCCGGGGGCCATTTGTGGCCCTTGAGTGGATTTTTTGTGGCCCTTGACTTCAAATCGAAGAATCAGAAGATTTTGGCCCCAGGCCTCATCAGATGGCATATTTTGTTCTTTTTTTCTTTTTCATGTTAGCGAGGGAGACCTATAAAAGCCTGACTATTCTTTCCAAAAAATTAGAACACAACAGTTTCCCACTGCAATTAGTTATTGTGTATTTAAATTATTTTTTGAACAGGTCAAAATACAAAAAGTTCCTTCCAATATTTAAAAAAAAAAAAAAAAAAAAACCCTGTGGCCCGTGAGCGATTCTAACGTGACAATTTTAGCCCGCAAGAAAAAAAGTTTGGACACCACTGGCCTAAGGCAATGTACTGTAGCTTTATCATTAGAAAAACTGAAGCTTAGATGAGAGGTATTGACACATTATGCCATCATTTGTATAACCCTGTTCGTCAAAGGACTGAGAGGGATAAAGCCTAATGCCACTTCAAGATACTTTATCTCCTGTTGATAACATTGAGAGCCTATCATTACTTATATAGCTGTGCGACGAGGCTGTTCATTTGTCATCAAGATAATTAACTTGAATATGACCCGAGTGTAGTTCTGATACCGCCTCTGACTTGTCAAGAATTGCGATGATGTTTAGTGTTCTGTCAACAATGGCGGTGTGAAGTGTATAATTACCCTTTTCATACACTCCCTTGAGTTGCAAAGCATTTTTCCTTATGTCAGATTCTTGGCTCTCGATACCTGTTCTGCAAGTGCTGCACAATGCTAGCAGTGACAAAGACGGAGATACAGAGTTATTCCAGGACACTGAGGATGTGTTGGCCTATTATAACTGTGGAGTAATAGGCTGACTGCTCCACTCATCCTCCCTTCGCTTTCATTATTCTGCACTGATAAATGACTCTCGCAGCTGCCCCTGATAAGAGCCTTCCCTACCTATTCATCAGCTCTCAATTCAAGGCTTTACAACAGTGCCATAGAAAGATCTACAGTAGCAGTTTTAGTGAGTCATGGCTGGCTATCAAGGAAAAGGATACCCCCACATCCACTGCATGTAATGTTCTCTTTAACAGAGTGTTGATCAATTCCAGCAACATGTAGGCGGGGGCACACACACTCGCAGACAAAGCTACACATTCTTTCTCAACTCCATTTTCAGATTAACACCCATTAAGATTTGAGTTCCTTTATTATCTTTTTTTGTTCCAACTTTCATGTGTCAGAGTGACTTCAAACAAGATACTCTAGAGCAGGGGTGCTCAATACGTCGATCACGATCTACCAGTCGATCGCGAAGGCAGTGTGGGTAGATCGCAAAGCATTATAAAGTAGACGTCAGCCTATCGTCCGTCCTCACTATGCAAAAAAAACCGGCTCCACGCCTCCGCATTTTCCTCTTAAGTTTCGTTTCATTAAAACCAAAAGTAAAGACGGTCGCAATGTGACTGTATTTGCTGAATGAATATTAAAATATGTAACGTAGTGTTAAAAGGCTGCATCAATCAAGTTATCATTTGTTGCAGCAAGAAAGGCAGAGGATCATCAGGCGAAGAGGAGAGGTGAGAACTGTAATAAGCTAAGAGAATGAGAAACATAGTGAAGGAGCCGACAGATGAAACAGATAAAAAAATAGAGATGTAAATGTAGCCGAGGCTGGAAAACAAAAGGACATGCAATGAATCAGAATATTTCAAGGCCATGTTCAGTGACAGTATGAATTATCCAATAATATTATTTGGGTGGATAAGTAATAATGTAACTAAACATGGCATTACAGTTAAAGTAATCAGTAATCATGACTCAGTAGTATACTTGGACTTTTCATTTAAAAAAATTGAACAGAGAATGAGACAGGAGAGAGACATGAAGACCAGGACCCAGTTACATACAAAGGCCAGAGTCATTCTCTCTCTCTCTCTCTCTCTCTCTCTCTCCCTCTCTCTCCCCCCCCCCCCCCCCCCCCCCCCCCCCCCCCCCCCCCTCACACACAACCTATACCAAACACTTAATATACAGGTATAGAGCTAAATTCTAAATAAATATATGTTTTGCATGTTTATATTAGGTAGATCATTTTGACTTGGTCATTTTATAAGTAGCTCCCATGCCGAAAAAGTGTGAGCACCCCTGCTCTAGAGGGTGATTGCCAGGTTGTATGAAATGTTTCAGTAAATAAACACGTGTATAATTCACTTTTTTTAGCCACCCTTAAGGCTATATAGTGTCAATGTCCGTTTGTATGGTCAGCTTTTAACGGTGTGATCAAATGCTGTGCAAGTTGATGTTCATAGTTTTATATCTTTCGACAAAGTTCAAGGTCGCTTATTGGTTTTCTTTCAGTGGAGCAGAGCTTCTCGTTTTCATTGGAGTCATCTCCATCTCTTCTCATATTCGTGATTCACTCTGCACATTTTACTCAATCAGAAGTACATTTTAAAATGTCTTGGTTTTATAAATATTAAAAGGGCTGATTCTACAGTCAACGAAGGTCTGTGTGTTCAAGTGTAAATGATACCAAATACACATCGATAAAATACAATAATCACTTTTCAATTCACAGGCTGTGTGGCATTCAGGGGTGGTTTCAGTTGTTCAGGTGGTTTCAGGTTTTACAGGTTGAGCTTTTAGAAAACTTATTACATTAAAATCATCAAGACGGGAGGGAGGTCTCACAAGAATAAATGTCACCAATATCCTGATGCTTTTAAATTCTCAACATATCATACCAACCGTCTTGGTGGTCTATAAATGTGTACTGTTTTTTTCAGAAAGTTTAGCAGGGACCCCAATACAGAGTTTAACAGCTTTGTGAAAATACTTAATTCACTGAATAACATTGTGAAAATAAAGGCAATCCAATCAAAAAACAACAACAGATTGGGCTTTTACTTTGAAAGGTTCAGTGTATCCGACTTAAGCACATAGTGCCTGAAAGCTGAGCTGTTGATCACTGTTTTGAGTGTGAACTGTTTGAGTTGCAGATTGACTCACCAAAATATGAGCACATTCAAAGAAGTCAGACACAACAGTGGCTTTAAAACCTAAAAATCTTGACCCAAGTATAAGCAAGTAACTTCAGGTGCACATTAACAAACAGCAGCATAAACACTCAACAACAATAAAAGAACCAGAAATTATTACCTCGTGTCCAGCGCTAAGGGTGTTTCAGTTACCTCTTGTAAAAAGTACATTGAGTGCATTTGTAAAGGTGGAAAAACAGAAGAGTGGTGCTTTGTTTTGAAGATCCATTGACTGAAATCACAACTATCAAAATGCTCATCATTTAATGGCTCGTCCATGTATGCGAGTGGCAGAGAGTCAAATACACTCAACAAAAATATAAACGCAACACTTTTGTTTTTGCTCCCATTTGTCATGAGATGGACTCAAAGATCTAAAATTCATTCCAGATACACAATATTACCATTTCTCTCAAACATTGTTCACAAATCTGTCTAAATGTGTGATAGTGAGCACTTTTGCTTTGCTGAGATAATCCATCCCACCTCACAGGTGTGCCACATCAAGATGCTCATCAGACACCATGATTAGTGCATAGGTGTACCTTAGACTGTCCACAATAAAAGGCCACCCTGAAATGTGCAGTTTTTGCTTTATTGAGGGTCTGGGGACTCAGAACCAGTCAGTATCTGGTGTGACCACCATTTGCCTCATGCAGTGCAACACATCTTCTTCGCATAGAGTTTATCAGATTGTCAATTGTGGCCTGTGGAATGTTGGTCCACTCCTCTTCAATGGCTGTGCGAAGTTGCTGGATATTAGTGGGAACTGGTACGCGCTGTCGTATACGCCGGTCAAGCACATCCCAAACATGCTCAATGGGTGACATGTCCGGTGAGTATGCTGGCCATGCAAGAACTGGGACATTTTCAGCTTCCAAGAATTGTGTACAGATCCTTGCAACATGGGGCCGTGCATTATCTTGCTGAAACATGAGGTGATGTTCATGGATGTATGGCACAACAATGGGCCTCAGGATCTCATCACGGTATCTCTGTGCATTCAAAATGCCATCAATAAAATGCACCTGTGTTCTTCGTCCATAACAGATGCCTGCCCATACCATAACCCCACCACCACCATGGGCCACTCGATCCACAACATTGACATCAGCAAAGCGCTCACCCACACGACGCCACACACGCTGTCTGCCATCTGCCCTGAACAATGTAAACCGAGATTCATCCGTGAAGAGAACACCTCTCCAACGTGCCAGACGCCATCGAATGTGAGCATTTGCCCACTCAAGTCTGTTACGGCGACGATCTGGAGTCAGGTTAAGACCCCGATGAGGACGACGAGCATGCAGTTGAGCTTCCCTGAGACGGTTTCTGACAGTTTGTGCAGAAATTCTTTGGTTATGCAAACCAATTGTTTCAGCAGCTGTCTGAGTAGCTGGTCTCAGACGATCTTGGAGGTGAACCTGCTGGATGTGGAGGTCCTGGGCTGGTGTGGTTACACGTGGTCTGCGGTTGTGAGGCCGGTTGGATGTACTGCCATATTCTCTGAAACGCCTTTGGAGACGGCTTATGGTGGAGAAATGAACATTCAATGCCCGAGCAACAGATCTGGTTGACATTCCTGCTGTCAGCATGCCAATTGCACGCTCCCTCAATGCTTGCGCCATCTGTGGCATTTTGCTGTGAGACAAAACTGCACATTTCAGAGTGGCCTTTTATTGTGGGCAGTATAAGGTACACCTGTGCACTAATCATGGTGTCTGATGAGCATCTTGATGTGGCACACCTGTGAGGTGGGATGGATTATCTCAGCAAAGCAAAAGTGCTCACTATCACACATTTAGACAGATTTGTGAACAATGTTTGAGAGAAATGGTAATATTGTGTATCTGGAATGAATTTTAGATCTTTGAGTCCATCTCATGACAAATGGGAGCAAAAACAAAAGTGTTGCGTTTATATTTTTGTTGAGTGTAGAAACATTGTGTTGCTCTGGGGCCGTTAGCAAACTCCAATGGGAGACAATGGAATCAAGTGGATTTTGTCACTAGTGCTTAATCACGTCCAATGCTGTTAGGCCGTTCATTAAAAACACAAAAAAAGGAGTTTTAGATTGGAATGAATATTGAAACTTTGTACAGTACAACTGTGTTGGTAAAAAATAAATCTATCTGGTCTTGCTTGTCAAGTAGCAACATGGAGTCAAGCTATTCATTCATCTTTTACTCGGGTTAAGGATCAGATGCCCACCAATCTATCGACATATCCATCAATGTCTATTCATCTATTGACATATCCATCAACTACAGATTCTTCCTAAATTGAAGGACTTACTACATGTCCATTTAACATCTTTGCAGAATGTTTTTTGCATCACTGGAATAGTGCATTTTTCCCATGTTGAATTCAGGACAAAGAATACCATCCAACATTTCAAGGAGCCATGGATCTCAAATTCATGCTTCCCAAGGAAAGCTTTTATTTTCAAAACCTCAACTGTTAGGGGAAAGAGGCCTTTCTACCAGACATGACTTCCAATGTAAATAAACACAGAGTGAAGTATGTTGTAGGGGTGGTAAGTATGCGTGGTGAGCTAAGGAGTTATTTTAGCTTGGCCTGGTTCCAAAGGAACAGCAATGAAGCAAACTCCTCAGCGCCTGACTCACTGCTAATCCTGGATGGGAAGGCATGTCAGCGACAGTCTGTATCTGCGCTGTCACATCCCATCGCTCAGACAATGTATCACTCCATTCAGAGCACATCCAGGCTTTGATGTGCCTGAATACTCCCAGTTACACTGTCTCTTTTAAGCCGTTAAGTGGGTGGATGTTGCTGACTCTCAATCTGGCTATATCTACATGGTTCCCTTCTCTGTGATCAAGCTCGCAAACTTCAAATAAGAGCCGCAGGGCCCGTAAGTGTGTTTGGCAAGGGAAGGGCATTGGTTTATGAAGCATAATTACCGTTAATAACCTGAGGGCTTGCAAGCGTTCTTTTCAACACTGCTTATGTAAATATTATCACAAGGCCCTCAGTAAATTAAACAGTTCCACTTGCTAGCATAGCCGGGTGCAGAAGTGTGTAGAGCCAGAGAGGAAAGCCTCAAGGAGCCTGATTATCGTACCAGGGAAAGATGCGCTCACTGTGGACGGACAGAAAGATACTCTATTGTTGTTGTTAAAAAAAAAGAGTTCGCTAATGCCTTTACAGACTGGAAAGCCGTCGTTTTAAAGCAAGAAAATAATCAACTTCATGGTACGATTATCTCACAAAGCCATTTTGCAGCACTGTCTACCTCAGTCTGTCTGCTGGTAACCAAGAGAGGTATTTGTGCCTTCCTAAGTTTGCAAAAGCATCTGTATGATATTCTGAGAGCAAAAACAAAATCTAAATTATGCCCTTCCAAATGTCTACAACCAGTGTGCAGTGATTTGAATTCTTTTTTCTCCCCTGAGTTATGCAAATCATGTTGGTGCACAAGGTGGCTATGCTAGTTTGATGCTAGTAGTTAGAACCAAGTACGCCTGCAGCTAATAAAAATTAGTAATGCTGTTGAGTTGGAACATTTATCGGAGGTCACTGTGTTTTTGTGTTGCCGAAACAGAAAAAAAATACAGACTGGCTGTGCTGTCTGGCCAAATGCCAGAGATAGATCAATAGCCTTCCTGTTATTCTTATACTTACTCAAGCATCTGGATGTATGAAGATTGGATTAATGAGCACTACATGCAACACTCGTCCCCCGTCCCACCATTGATTTGAGCTCATCAAAAGCTCATTGTGAGAGAGAGTGGTTAGCCTGAAATGATCTCAGCTGGCTTCAGTCAATTAGGCCGTGAATAAGCCTTCCTGCAGCTGACGCCTCTTCTTGTTAAGATGACAGTGATGACAGGGGACACTGAATAAGGGATATTGATGAAAAACAAGTTGATTAATATGTCAGCAGCGGGCTGGTAAATGATAAATGTCTCAGTGATGTCATTGGTGCTCTGGGGTAATTGTGAGAAATGATTTCATGCCAGACAATTAGATTTAAAACCTGCACAGCTGAAAATGCAACACGTGAAAACAACATCCACTTACTGCCGTAAGGATATGATCTATTGGTTGAGAGACCAATAGACAAACATCTAACAAAATCTATTGGTTGAGAGAGGTAGAGAAGACAACACAGAAACAAATGTTTTGAGATTAATCAAAATTGATCTGTTTTACAGGTTGATGTAGATTATTAGCAGATGCTATTTTGTGAGCTCAGTGTAGCTAAAAAAATTGACAGGAGAAATGTACCTAATGTAACGAGGAGCTTGAGGGAGTTTTAGGTGGCATGGTGCAGGATGCTGGCAGTCTTACTCAGCTCCACAAAGAAGGTGCTCTCTCCTGCAGATGGAATATTGGATGTTAAAAGCTTTAAAAATGTTAAAGCACGACACAGTTTAAGACAAAGACAAAAAGGAAGGAAAAAAAGTATCTTTACTGAATCTTCTGACCAAGAATGTTCCTAAGTGACCAAGAGTTGGTTAAACTGAAATTATAATTCAGACTAAGGCCGTATTCACACTTGACTTCTTTTATCATAAAAAAGTGCTTCTTTCATTGCTTTTTATGCGCTTTTACATGAATGTTCTGTAACCTTAACAATGGGATTAGCCTATGGCGCAACCATGCCGGAACGTATGGACGGCAAGGTTGAGTCCCGAGTGCATCTGTAAAATTCCCGCAGGAATTCCTTTGTCTCCACACTCCAGCTGCCCAAATGTGCTCTCTGAGCTGCAGACTGAGAATGCAGATGATGGGTGTTGACGGATAAGGGTGCACAGAGATGTAACGGACTGGAGCGGACACACAATCCACACACATCTTTTTGGCTACCAGTAACTGGGGATGTAGGTTCCTTGGGAAGGTAAACTCAGAACACTCAAGAAAACATGTTTATCCATTGAATTAACTTAACGCACACATCCCAACTTTTCACCATTTATCTCACTAAATCAGGTTTGATTATTGGATTTATTCCTCATCCTTTCTACAGATGGATTCATGAATAAGGGTCACAAATGAGTCTGATGTGCCTTTGAATTGAAGCTTGGTGGTTTTCAACACTGCTACTTAGGATAGGAAAAAGTCTGTCTTACCCCAGACCTCTTACAGGAAATGAAACTGTTTGGACAAATCAAAAGTTACAAGTAAAAATACAGCCAATGCTGAATTAAAATCCTTCAAATCCTCACCAAAGTTTTAAGTATCCTTTTAACTAAACCTATTTGGAATATGTTGCAAACTGGCGTCTTCCAGGCAAAAGCTGCTTAGTGCAGAGACAAAGATTACCAAACAATATTCAGTGTTGCATCAAAAGAGTGAGAAGAAATGTGTGTAAGACACCCATTTTCACAAACCTTTAGTTAAGAACAAATGAGCCACACCGCTTCCTACACTGAGTGCTTTACAGCAAGAAGAAATTAACTGCCACAACTTGTAACTCCAGTTTCCATTCTTACAACAGCATCGTTAATTCAAGCGTATGATAAGTGATAAGTGACGTTTGGCATGTACCACAGCGTGATGATTTATGGCTCAATTGTTCCTAAAACTCATTTTCCACCTCTACCTCAAACCCCTAAAGGACTTGGAACCACATCCAGAATAAATGTGCGCTGCATTTTATTTTAAAGGATACATTTTAAGGTCTGAGGAAGACAGTGTAACCTCTGCTTGGTGTCTAATTACTGAATTTTGTTTGAGTGGAGAGAAAAAGCTGAACAAGGGAAGCATCACACATAAAAAAAAGAACACAGAGCAATTCAGAGAGAGCCCAGGGATAGCATCCCCCCCTCCCTTCTTCTGCAGCAGGGATATAGCCCCATTTTTCTCCAAACAAAACAATAAAACCAGCCAGCCAGTAGTTGTTAATTTCCTCTTTGCTTCAATTGACTCCATAAGCTTTTTTTCCTTCCCCCCTTGGAGACAGCAGCCGCTACTCTACAGGTGAAAGCAGGGGGGGAAGATGGAGGAGGAAATGGAGAGAGGAAGAAAAGAAAGAGATAGAGTGCCAGCGGCAGAAAAGCAATCGAGGACTTGACTTCCACAAAACCCTGGAAGAAGTTAATCTAGACTGCCGTGGGAGTTTTTCATTAGCTTGGCAATCTGTTCCTGCGGTGAAGATGTAAGCTAAGTTATATTTTATAACTGTGAGCTGTGAGAATCTGAGTCACACAGAGAATAAATATGGGAACATTTCACTGGACAGACAGCTCCCTAAACTTTAACAGCCTCATGCTTTTGTAGAAAAACACTGCAGCATCCCAGGGAAAACAGATGGATAAGAAGAGTTTGTTGTCACTAAGTTTGACCTGTATTTATTTCATCTGTTGTATCTAATCTGCAAGTCAAGCATCTAAAAGCCATACTCAATATTTTGGAACATGACGGATCTTGTGAGAGTCACCCTGATGTAATACCCCTCCCCTTTTATGGCTTCAATGTTATTCAGGAATTTATGCTAATTCTGCAGCTCAGTTCATTGCGGCAACACAAGAGCGTTTATTAAACCCCTCATGTAAAACACAAGCTAGCGTGTCGCTGAGTAGCACATTCAATGCCAAATAAGGATAGAAGAGGCACAAACTGGAGCTTCTATTGCACCAGCATTTTTGGTCAAACGCCACATAACAGTAGCATTATGACCCGCTTACTTTCTATACGTCTTTTAAGCCAGAGTTATAATACATTCCTTGTTTTCTATGGAGAGGAGTGTGAACTCTCGTGATAGCAGAGCCAGCAGAGGCCCAGAATTATAATCAGCTCTTTCCCACAGAAAAGTCGTCCCGCACCGTAGCATACTCGTGATCCTTGGCAACTTTTAATTAGTGTTTGTCCTTCAAGCCTGTGCTCCTCATAGCTATAAGGGCCCTTAAGCCCTTTGCAAATTAATTATAAAAGACTCAGCAATCATAGTAATTCAATTTGGCCCCAGGCACCAGGCCTGGTCTTTGACCTAACGCCAGTGTGCCTCTCTATGGGGACAAGGGGTGTCACAGGGTGAGCCAAGGGCCTTAAAAGTGGTTTAAAACTGAAAATAATCTGTCCTTACCACATACATACTATAAATATCTGCCACATTATCCATTAGCCTGCTGTGCTGTCTTGATAGGGAAGACAAAAATTACTGAGCGATGTAAAAATGAATTTGTTCGTTTGTTGTTTTGATCTGCTAGTCAGATTTGTTTGAATAGAAAAAAATAGATATCTTCTTAACTGTTCAAGATGTCTGAAGACATGCTAGCAGCTCTTTTACAGTGTACTGAGGACAATGTTGCCTTGATCTAAATGCTGACATCAGAACACCTGGATGCTTGACATGATGGTGCCAGTAAGCTGATGTTCGGTTGCTATTTTGTAAGGACGGATGTTACGCTAAATAGTTGGCACCAGAATAAGTAGATGTTGAAACTATAATTGAATATTCGCATTAATTTATGCTGACAATATCATTTAGATGTTGTGTCTAAGCTGTAGCAGCAACCTGTCACTAGCTGGGGTCAGCTCTCCTCGCTCTACTGCCTGAAGAAAACCAGCAATGGACTGATGGCATCTCAAACGGAAAGTTAAACTGATGCACCACCACCAGGCCACAGCCTCACCACATTTTGGCGCAGGCTTGTGGATTGCAAAGAGGACAAAAGGCTGGCGGTGCTATGGTGCTATTGACACCCTCAAAACCAATATTAGATTGCTTAGTCACAGAGGGATGCACATCGCAAAAGTGCCACAATCTAGAGGAGTGGCCTTTAAAAATTATTTTTATTTAGAAGTCTGCTTGTCTATATTCAAATTGATGACAGAGAGCATTTCTGAGAAAACCTGACAGTATCTGGTGTGAAACCATTTCCCTCAAGCAGTGCAAGAAATCCTTTTTGCATAGAGTTGATCAGCTTGTTGATTTTGGCCTGTTGAGTGTGGTCCACTCCCCTTCACCGGTTGTGCAAAGTTGCTTTGGTTTGGGCAGCAACTGGAACACGGTGACGCTGTATATGTTGATCCAGAACATCTCAAACATGCTCAACTAGTGACATGACCAGTGAGTATGCAGGCCATGCTAGAAGTGAGATGTTTTCAGGTTCCAAGAGTTGTGTATAGATCCTTGAAAGGTCACGCATTGTCATGCTGCAACATGAGGGGGATGGGGGTAGATGAATGGCATAACAATTGGCCTCAGGATCTTGTCACAGTGCCTCTGTGCATTCAAAATGCAGTCAATAAAATGCACTTGTGTTTGTTATCCATAGCATGCCATACCATATCCCCAATGGTACCGCAGACGACTCTATTCACAACGTTGACATTGGCACACTGCTGACCCACATGACGCCATACACGCTGTCTGCCAACTGCCAGTTACAGTGAACACCAAGACTCATCCATGAAGAGAACACTTCTCCAAAGAGCCAGAGGCTGAAGGTGAGCAATTGCCCACTCAAGTGAATTAAATGATGAACTGCAGTCAGGTCAAGTCCCTGGTGATGACAAGCACACAGATGAGCTTCCCAAAGACGGCTCTGGGTTTATGCAGAGATTCTTTGGTTATGCAAACCAATCGTTTCATCAGCTGTCTTGAGTTGCTCGTCTCAGAAAATCTTGCAGCTGAAGATGTGAAGGTCCTGGGCTGGTTGGTTTACACGTGGTGTGTGGTTTTGAGGCCAGTTGGATGTACTGCCAAGTTCTCAGAAATAACTTTGTAAAAGGATTATGGTAGATAAATGAACTTTGATTTTACCAGGAACAGCTCTGGTGGACGTTCTTTTAGTCAGCATGCAAATTGCATGCTCCATCTGTGGGATAATGGCATTGTGATGTGTGATAAAACTACACATTTTTAGAGTGGCCTGCTATGGTGACCAGTCTAAGGCACGTCTGTGCAATAATTATGTTGTCTAATCAGCATCTTGATATGCCACACCTGGCAGGTGGATGGATTATCTCAGCTCTCTACCATAGATGTAAACACATGCTTTAACGGCATTTGAGAGAAAGAGGCCTCTTTAGTACACAAGTCGATATTATTTAATTTCCACTTGTGAAAACACAGACGTTACATCATATCGTTGTTCATTGCATTTTATGTTATGATGTGTTCTAACTTTGCCTTTCTATGTACAAATGGTCTGAAGCAGTGATGTTCTCCTGTGTTTGTGGAGGAAAATGTTTGAGAGCTGTGTTAAAGCTGAGTTGAAGCTTTCCAAGCAACGCTTCAAGACACAGTTTGTGATGTCAAGAGACACTCTTGATACATGACTAAAAATACTGCAAGCACAAATCAAGCTGCACCCAACCAATTACTTTGATCTAGCTGATCTTGAGCAGCAGCTGGCATATATGCACACACACACACACACACACACACACACACACACACACACACACACACACACACACACACACAGAACGCCGCCTCAAGGAAGAATCATCTTTTTCCATGTCTCTCCTTCAGCTAAAGTTCGTTCATAAATACAGAGCTCACCTTTTATGAGATTTTGTAAAGCTGCCAAAAGCTGCCATCATAATTGAGACTTCATGGAAATATTTTATGATAGAAAGAAAGAAAAAAAACCCGCAGCAGTGAGTGTAGTAAGACTCTAAAATAGCAGATTAATTTTCTATGGTACCAAAACATCCATAAAGTATAAAGAGGAGCTTCTATGGGTAATAAAGGTGGGTGTTTGATGTGAAGTCTAGGAGCCTCACTTTGGATCTAACATCATTGAGCTCTGCCCCTCAGGAGCTGAACTGCACACACAGCAACACAGTGGCTACCACCACTGGAAGGTAAGTGTTAAAGTAGGCCAATTAGACTGTGGGGATTGGCTGGTCTGAGAGCAAGCTGTGGAAAAGGAGGCCAGGACGAGAGATGATGAGCAGCTATTCTCCGCCTGCTGGCAAAGCCCGGCTGGCACATCTGTAACGTCACAACCACGGACCTGGAAGTTTCACCACAGAGTCCTGTTCTAGATCTGTCATTTAATAATGTGCGGAGACGAGAGGTCCCCTGAACGAAAATGATGGTTTGTCCTATCTCAGTAACACAGACTGACTGTAAATATCTGTGGAGGGAGTGGCTGACTGATCAATAGCATTGATTTTTACTTCAGTGTTTCATTTGGTGCTGACACTTGCAGCTTTCAAAACTCAATTATGTTGAGTATCATTTCATATTTTTTTTATCCCCTCCTCTGTGATGAGAGACAGAGCAGAAAGTGATCTCTATGGAGGGAAAAAACAAGGTCTTGTTCCCAAGACAACAGCGATACAGACACCTGTTATTACATCACAAATCAACTTCATCTTTCGGTTATATCTGTCTCTCCTCTAATTGCCTTCAGTTTAATTCTCCAAAGCCTGATATAAGTGAAAGCCATTATTTGTACAACACTGCATCATATAAGAGCTGTTTTTTGCCAGGCTCATATATGAAAATCCTGACTATTAAGCGATAGGATTTTGTTGAGAGGTTGTGAGGATTTAGAGGAAAGCAAGTCTGGCAACACATCATAAAGGCACATTAAGGAAAGCGGTGCAAGCGTTTAAGTCTTGTTATAGATAAGCAACAGTTGCTCAGTAATGCAGGCCGTTCAAATATTTGATTTAAGTTTTATTTTATGTTTTACAACTGTTTTCTGTGAAGCAGTTTAAAGAGCAATAATCGGGATTTTAAAGGAGTATGCAAATGAGTTTGCAAATGTATGAGGAATGATTAAGTGATGGGTTTCTGTTGAAACATGCTGAGCATAATGGCTGGTTTTTGGAAGTTAACACTTAAGCCACCTCATCGGTTAGCATCGGCCACTCAGTGTTAAAGCTAAATTGAAAGTGAATTACATAAAAGCACAAACATAAGCCAAACCATCGGAGCATTAGAATGAAATATCAGTCACCTGTGAGTGACAGAGAGACTTGCTCTCCCCCAGACAAATTCAAGCACCAAAACTCTTTCTTTTCCTGTGTTCTGATCTATTTTAATGCACCAATTTGTGCCTTTTCTGCACGTTTTACGATCACAATGCATGATTTAAATTCTGGAGATTGGAGAGTTGCATTGTTTCTGCACTATGCCAGCCTTGCATAATTTCTAAAGCTATCTATGAAAGTTCAGTTTAAATTGTCTTTTTAGTCTCTTTTTAGTCCACAGAAAACGAAAGAAGACATCCGCCAACACGGCTGTTTGTTCATCCCAAACAAACTCAGTCCACCCAAAGAAGGTGAAAAAAAACAATCCAACAAAGGTAGTCAATCGATCACTGATAAACCAGACTAAAAAAGAAGCGATCTGACCAGGATGCGAGCCAGATCGGGCCGTATTTATTGTGCCCGTGTGCTCTATATTACAGCCTAGATTCAATTATATCTTTCTGTTTTATAAGCAAAATATAAAACTTATTCCTCTCTCGAGAATAAGACGCTCTCGTTGGCGCCGTCATGTGTGTTTTGCGTGTACATCACTTGGCTCAGTCTGCGCCTGTGCAGCTGTTGGCAGCTGTCAGAAACCGGGGTAGGGCATTTCTGAGTTCTCGGAGTCCATGTCAACGCACTCATTGAGTTTGTTGACATGGACTTGGGTATCATGGTTTTTTTGGGGGGTTTTTAGGTTTTTGTGTTTGTCCATGCAAACATCATATCCTGATTTCAGAAACCCGATTTTGCTACCTGGAGAAGTGAGATGAGTTATCAAAAAGTACACACGCCGCTTATACACCTGGGCGACATGGCCAGGTAAGAAACACTGCACACTACGTGTTCCCCCAGGACACAGGCATGGATGCTGCATTTCGCTTTAACTGAACGGTTTTAGTACACAGCATATCGCCGTCATGTGCACTCTTAAGATGCAATTAATTTGATTTCATCTTCAGATAGATATCAAAAACTCAGCCAGACATTTCAGCTAATTCGTGGTAGCAATGTCAGCATAAGCTGCTACAGCTTCAAAATGTGTTTGGGACAGATGGAAGAATGGATGAGTGTTGGTTATCACATAGAGAAACAACTTCTAGAAACGCGAGAACTCCAAGGAGTTGAAGGGGATGAGATGGAGAGTGAGCAGAGCATGACAGTCAACACTGCAAGAGGATAATTATTGACATTAGTGTCACTACTGTCCCCCACCTGCCAATCAACAACGACAGAGCTATAACCCTTCGACATTGCTTTCCCCCTGCAGCCTCTGTAGCATAGGAGCTGAGATGTAGGCGAAGCCCCCCACCTCCATGTTTCTGCTCCACAGAAGCACTTCATCCTCTCCCAAACAATCTTTATTGTGAACCAAACAAAAAAATGAGTGAGTGGTGCCAGAGTTTGAAATTACAACCTTACAATCTGCCAAATGTGGGGAGAAAAAAAAAAAAGAAAAGTTGGCTGAGGCAATTGAGCCATCAGTGGAGCCCTGCACAGACTTAATGAGAAATAGCAACTCGCTTGTGTTTTAGAAAAAAAAGAAAGAAGAAAACAGCAGGATGTGTCGGGATGGATTTATGTCCAAACATCTTAAACAGAATGTCTTATTGGTCAAGCAACATTTAATTCTTGGGGAAAATAAAACTGCTGACTGGGAAAAAAAATCGCTGATTATTCTGTGTGGTCACCTTCATTACTTCACTTCACTTCTACAGAGGATGACGGATGGAATGCATGGATACTTTTTATTGCCAAATTTCGTGGTCAGTCCAGAAGATTTATCGTTGCGATGATTTGTTCCGTTTTCTCTGCCCACATTTTGAACGTATATCAAATTAAATGCCCTAATAATAGAGCTCAGCATTACAAAAACAGAGTAGTCTGTTAATTATGTAGCCCAGAGAGACAAAAAGGAGGTGAAGGACAGAGTTTTTTGACTTCCCTTCCTTGCTCCTTTAGTGCATTTGGATCATGAACGGAAAAGGTCAAATGGGGACAATGTGTGTGTGTTTCCATCATCAGGTGTTTGTGTAAATCTATGTGTGTTAAATAAAAGATTATAGTGTTTTTAACTGGGGATTCAGCCCCCGGATGAACCCCTAAACAATTTGTAAGGTAAATTAAATTTAGGATAGACGCAGTATAAAGTAGATCTACTCTGTAAAATCCATAATCACGATGTAACAGATGCACGGCTGTCCTCTGAATGATTTTGTATAAAGACCTAAAAGCCAAAGGCAAAAACAAAAGAAATCCTTTTCTTCCATCACGCAGAAGCAGCACAGTTTGTCTGTGCCGTGTGTGTGTGTGTGTGTGTGTGTGTGTGTGTGCGTGTGTGTGTGTCAGTTTCAGCCCTGTGAGAAGAGGCCGTCGTTTGATTGCGAAGCACAGATATGTGTATATAGCAGGGCCTGGAGGTCAGCGCGGTAAACAATACTCCCCGTGATAAATCCTCTTGTCTCTGCTCTGTGTGTGCCTCGCTCTCTTGATTTATTCCTTCAGAG
Source organism: Symphodus melops (assembly GCF_947650265.1). NCBI lineage: Eukaryota > Metazoa > Chordata > Actinopteri > Labriformes > Labridae > Symphodus > Symphodus melops. Next base: position 35,553,864 of record NC_136691.1, on the reverse strand, counting down.
AGCACGAGGGGAAGGCGAAGAGAACACAGAGATAAATAATTCACAGGGACATTAACATCAAAGAGGGCCGCGGGGAAACAAAAACACGGCCATTTGGGTCGATGTGCCGTTTTGGATTAAAGCAGACATAGTGTGTGCGCCCCTTCGTGTGGCCTTGCCGAGAGAGAGCATTGTTGCAAGGCAGGTGGACGTTTCAACATGCGCGCAAACACACACATACACACACACACACACACACACACACACACACACACACACACACACACACAGCTACACACAAACTGGATCACCTGCTCCATTTCACTGCTGCAGATCAGAGAGGAGACTGGGACTAATTGATGCTGATGTTTTGTATTACTTCAGATGCTATCGCTAATCCCCTGAGGAAGACAGCACACTCAAAACCTGCTACTGTTGTGTTGATGATAAATAAGGAAAATTAGCCCCCAGTTGATTGTCTTGGTGGTGTACATGCCCACAGGGACACGTCTCACTGGTGAATAGCTCTGTGTGGAGGCAAAGTCTCATCAAGTGCTGTCATAACATTCCCATCCTGAGCAGCAGAAGGGTCCTTGCTAATTGCCCGAGGTTGTGATGCCTCTCTTTCTTTATAGTTTCCCTCCCTGAGTGTCTGTTCGAGCATTCATTTAGTGCAAGATCAGCCTCTGGCCCGGGTGGAAATGAGGGCTAATTATGGAGAAATAAAGCCTACAAGGCTTATTTAATTGGAGTGAACAATAAAGGTTAACTGAGCAAAAATGATGAAGTGTTTACTTTGCAGGCATTGCATATATAAGACAAGGTTTGTGTTGGGAAAGAGACGTGAAGAATGAGAGACTGAGAATGTACACATCCATTGTTCCTCAATCACCACTGATTAGTCAGCCATTAAGTATTTGAATCCATAACAGATATATTCAACAGATTCTCGCAGCGGTGGAGAGAAAAGCACTCTCTCAGCTCCATGGAGGCCGGTATATCTTCCACTTACACACATGCAGCTACTTTAAATATAAAGAGCAATGCTGACTCAATATTTACAGGCATTCAAACATGACTTGCAAAATGCTGGCTCAGTGTTTATTCATAATTTCTAAGTATGCCCGAGCCCGTTTCTTTCCTGTGCCCTGATTTCTCAATCTTGGCACACACAGTATGTGCTATAAAAAATATGTACCAACGAGCCACTCGGATAATAGCTGCTGACCTGTGGAGACCAAAAGTACTGAAGGTAATGAGTCTGGGAACGGACTCTACAGATTTGTTTATGTAGCAGTGGAAAATAGAAGAAGAAAAAAAAGCCACACATACACGGCATATAGTGCCTTGTTTGGCTGCTCGTACTGTGAGCAGTGTTTGGTCCAGATATGACTCAGGAGGCAGCAGCTGGTCACAGTTTAAAGCTCCGCCACAATCCCAGTTCTCTGAATGACCTTGAATAATCCCCTGAGACTTTCACTTATTTATTCACATCGAGGCGAGTGTGCTCAGGCTGGAGAGCTGGCACGTGTACCTTCTCCTCACACTTTCTGATGTCCTGTATTTATGTGTTAATATGGTTTACTTAACCATATTAAATCTAAGATCCAAGTACTGATGGGACATGATCCAGGACATTGGGTAGAGCCTGTTTGGTGGTTTAAGGGTCATACGAAGAAAAACACCGCACACATGGTGTATAATATATGACTGAAGGTTAAACAATTGAGTAAAGATATAATTAATCATAGATTTTTCATTGCAACTGAAGTACAGCTTACTTTAGTAGACTCTTTGGTCCACAGCATACAGACTGTAAATATTTGTGGACGACGCCTGAGTGACGTCCTCCATCTGTTACTGCAGGGGTCTTTAATCTGTTTTTTTTATTTTTTAATTGGTTGTAACATCCGGTGCTTCAGCAGCCTGCCTCAAGCCGACCCTAAACGTCTGCATTGGCTTCATTTTTGAACACCCGAGGTTGCCGCTTGGTCACAAGCAACGTACATCTGAATGCAAGTATGAAACAACCATGAATCGAGACAGGAGGACACAATGTCAGAAAGTGCCGACAAACGGTTTTGAGTCAGATCGATCAACATCAATGATCAACATCCTCAACAGATGCCACATTGATAAAATCCATTAACACGACAGTCAACATCTTCAATATTATCATTATCATTAATATCATCTTCATCAACATAATCAGTAACATCAATATTATTGAGTTCTGTAGTGCTCAATAAAGTTAGAAAGGGACTCTTCATTGACACCTTTACTGTGTCAACCATTTCATCCAGCTCTGTGTTACTTTTATCTTTGATGAGTTATATCTCAATCCTAATTATTTACCCTAACAAGCCAGTCCCTGGTGGCTGGGCGCACCCTTAGAGAGGGTGAGGAGCTCGTTCACCAGGGAGGAGCTCGGAGTAGAGCCACTCCTTCGTCACATCGAAAGGAGTTAGTTGAGGTGGTTCGGGCATCTGGTCCGGATGCCCCGGTCGCCTCCCTCGGAAGGTGTTCTGGGCATGTCTTTTCGGTAGGAGGCCTCAGAGTAGACCCAGGACACGCTGGAAAGACTGTCTCTTGGCTGGGCTGGGAACACAGAGCTGGAGGAAATGTCCTGGGCGTCTCTGCTTAGACTGCTGCCCCCGCGACCCGGCCCAGGATAAGTGGCAGAAAATGGATGGATGGAACAAACAAGTCAAAATGAAGATTCTTGCATTAGTTATAACCGTTCATATTCCTAATGGGTTTTTGAAGACCATCTGACCTCTCATTTAGCACCACCATCAATTTTTGCCTCAAGCACAGATTTCTTTCTTATCCACTCAAGCTAATCATTATCAGCAGGATACTCAATCCCCCCGATGTTAACTCTATCACATACCATACTGGCTCCTTTAATACAAGGGAAATGAAAATCTAATGTGCAGGTTACAAAAAAATGTGACCAACCATGACAGCGGCCCTGAGGGGAAATACTTTCTTTAATAATTCAAGTTTCAAAATTCTTTGAATGATGCTTTTCCTCCACTCTGAATACTCTAACTAATTACATCCATTTAAAATGATAAACCATTTTCATCCTATTTTAATGCTTTATTCACAAGATAGGAAACATAATGTACCAATGTTAAAAGACTCATCAATATTTTTTTCTGCCCTACAAATTCCACTTTTCTTAAGAACAGACAAATCTCGAGTCATTCTTTTTCTGGCAGAAATAAATACTAAAGATCCCTTTGTATGGTCATTGGATAATGGAACCCAATGGTACAAACTTGAAGACATTGGCAACAGATGTCATGGCCTATTCATCCATCTCAAAGGGCATTATTGATTATTTATTGAACCCAGCAATACTTTCTATCCATTGTTATGACTGCTTGCTTAGCCCTATGTCAAACATGTAAACTGAGCTTGAGCATAACTGGAGAGCACTTTTGATGCTGTATTTGACAGCATGCTCGTTGGTGTGTTAAAGTAAATCTTTGCCTGACTTTTGTTAGGCTGCTGCCTGCTCTGTCTGTCTGTCTTTCAGTTTGACTGTATGTGGAGAAGTGCGGGCAGGTGTGATTGACTCGTACTGTTGCAGAATGCCAGCTTGTCTGTCAAGTGCATACAGTCAATGTCACTACATCAGTCTGCTTGACTGGCGGCTCTGTAACCCTAGGGAAGGAAGCAAGGTGTCACAGAGTTCAGCTCACACCCTCATGAAGGCCGCACTGTCTTTCCTAAAGATAGAAAAGGCCACGGTGTTGTAAGCTCATGTGCCAACACAAACCAACAACTTAGCACATTGGATATTAGCAACTATTAACACGTAGTAACACATGGTGACAAATCAAACAGATTGGTTCCTATTGTTGGCAGAGCATGCCGTCTCAAAGCCTTTTACCCAATAATTTAAAGCATCAATGAAACAGTTCTGAAATCAATTCTGGAGGACTGTATTTTTCATTGGCTTCTTTTTTCTTAAACATTTCAAACAGTGTAGTAAATAGTGTTGTTAGTCTGTATGATATGGATTAATTTCCATCAGAACGTTTTGGGAGAGGAATTGTCTGTATTTTTTTTTTATTTAGTGCTTTCCTCTTCACTTCCTCATTTATCAATAGTATTAAAAACAGATCTGGGGGCGCCAGTGGCACAATGGCACTGCACTCATCCCCATGCATTGAGGCAACAATCCTCGTGCGGATGGCCCGTGTTCGTGTCCATCCCGTGGCGTTTTTTTCCGCACATCTCTCCCCACTCTCTCTCCCACCTTCCGACTCTATCCTCTGTCCCCTCCACAACAAAGGCCGAAAATGCCCGAAAAAATAAACTTAAAAAAAAAAAAAAAAAAAAAAAACAGAAAAATAACTCAGATCTGTAAAAGGCCTCCACTTTATCTAGCACCATCCACTAATGTTGCGTCATGATCACAGATTTAAAGTCTTCTACACATCTCTCCTCCCTTCTAAGGGAACACCCGCGAAGCAGACCAATCATAGGCCTACACCAACCCAGCGAGCACCTTTTGATGTAAAGAGGCAGCAGAGATTAACTTCTGGATCGGATGTCTGAGCTCCTAACCTCTGAGGCAGAAACAATCATCCCTATGAAGGCCACTCACATCGGAAGGAAATATCAAAGTTTGTTTCTTTACATCACTGTTGTGAGCTCATGACCATTGGTGAAAGATGGAAGGTGAATCCACTGATAGAATGAGTGCTCTGACTTCTGATTCAATATGGTACTATGACATGTGAGCACTATTGATTGGAGCATTAACTCACAACCAAATTTATATATATATATATATGAGCATGGTATCCAGCTGTTCATGCAATAAAATACTTTCTTTCATTGACACAGATGAATAAAAGCCGTTTCTCGCAGGCGACAGTGAGGCTGTGTAAGTGCGCTCTGCTTTCACTCTCTGCAGGCGATGGGCGTGTTTGTGTGCTGTTCCGAGCTGTGCTGGCACTCCCACAATGCATTGTGGGCGTGCCAAACATTTAAGCAGAGCGAGAGCCAATCAAGAGGACAAGAATGGTGCAAGCTTTGGATCTGATATTTGAGCATGCTCTAATTTCTCAGTAAATATCGTGATTATACGGATCAGCAGAATCTTCCTCTCCATTGTAGGATTACTTGTGTTTGCTATTGTAATGCGGTTTGAGAACAAGCTTAGAATACTGATGGTATCATGGGTGACATATTTACAAGAGTAATCTCCTCCAAGGGTTTAACAGCACTTTGTAGAATGACTTATCTCTTTATCCTATTTCATTCAAGTCTACTGCAGGAATCACAGTTTCAACACAATGAATGCTGATGATTAATGACTGACTCAAATCTCGTCATAGATTGTTCCATCAAATACACTTACGATCAAACTGTTTATTATGTAAGAACTGTTGTTACTCCGTTTTTCAAATTTTACTGGCATGTCTTCCTCTGTTGGTTGGTTATTTTTATGAAAGTGCATCCACACTATTTCAAGCATCAGTGGTGCATTGCAGGAGCAAACAGAATGAGGTGTTGTGTTTTTGTGCTACTTAGAGATCAGAGGTGCAGCTTAAGGACCAGAAGATATACATCATTGCCCCTGGGAGGCTTGGCATGTGATGATGACCAATCAAATCCCTTCTACTTAACGTTTTAAGTGGGAGACTGCTCTTTTGGAAACACTATGGTCTGGTCTAAAGAGGAGAGACGCTAAATGATGATCTAATGTAATGACTACGAGCCAAACACTCTGTCTGCAAATCCATAATCCAAAAGAACCAGCTTGAAACATCTAAAGAGGATGTGAACTTCATGAACTTCCATTAGCTTTATATATTTGACTGACCATTAGAACAGCACAAGTAACAGTGAGTTATAGTCCAGATATAATAAGGGAAACTAAAAGTGACGTGGTGATCAGACAGACTGTTACAATGATAAATATCTAAGCTTTGGAATAGGATCTGCACTTCATGAAGAGCACTTGATCCTGTATCATCGACCCAGTACAAACATTCAAAAACAATATTTCCTCACATATACAAAGACGAAATATGACCTGCTAACATGCTAATAAAGACATGCTAATAAAGACATGGACACACACTCTCATGCTAAGAGTGTGTGTGAATTAGTGTACTCATGTAAACATCCTTACTTTGAGGTGCCATGGAGGCGTCATCCCATCCCTCTTTATCTGCAGCACCTGGGCCCATTGCTCCAACCCAGGATATAAAAACCCAGCTTCCTGTGTGTTAGTGCACTCTTTATTGCCTCACATCACAGAATGCTTTCACACAAACCTCACATACTCTCATAATGTAATTAATTATTTGTTTCATTTTATAAACTCTGACTCATTTTATAAATCCTGTCTTTTGACCCACGAGTCAGGTTATGACAGCATGCTATAACTTTGTACACCAAACTGTTTCAATCACTGAATTGATGTTTTAATTGTTGTAGTGAATTGTAAGTCTTTTCACTGCAAAGGATAGCTTTAGTTTATAAGAGTTAAATACTAACCTCCCCCCCCAGCTCTTTCATGAACATCTACAACCTTAAGGATGAGAATGATGATGGTTTTGATAAGGATTTAAAACAGGAGGACACAACGTCTGTCAACAGCTTAAAGTCTGATCGAACACACAGGTGCAAGGCAACAATCAGCATCACAGTCCTAAATAATGTCATTATCCTCGCTTGTGTTGGACTCACTTTCTGATGTACATCTCTTTGGATAAAAAGAGTCTGGCAAATTCATTGTAAAATGTCAGAACTGTCTTTTGGTCCCAATAGTCTTATAGTCAGCATGATACTGAGTGAGTGTGAAATGTTGGTTCTGCAACATTTGGCAGTACACACGAAGCACAGCTGCTCCTGATCAGAAATTGTCTTCAAAACAAAACAACTTTTGTCCTGATATAAGCATTAGGTTCAACTTAACGATCTCAAAATTGAAACCTTTGAGACTACAAGTAAAGTAAACTTTGTGAAAACTCATTTTTAGTTCAATTTCCTTCATCATCTTAACTTTTGTTCTTTCTGCTACCGAGTTTCATAACTTGCAGTGTGTTTGTCAGACAGAATCTTCCCGTGATATCACGAAAATAAATCCACAAAGCAATCCAGATGGAAATACCAGAAAGTTTTCAAATGTTTTCACTAAAAAAGCAAAAAGGATAAGGAATGCAGCCGTCTCTTTTGATTTCACAATCATGAACTTCAATTAGTGAATAAGCCAAAACTCCCTCGCTCACACACCGTCTCTTCTTCTTCTCTAATAGCCATCTGGCTATATCCAGTTTGGGGGGGGTACGTTTTCTCAAAATAATTTAAAATTTAATTAAATAAAAACATGATAGAAGATCCAACCAATTTTGTCATGATTGGTAAACATGTTTTTGTATTTTTGTCCTAATGGTATCGAAAATTAATGTGATCTAAAAATGAATGGTTTGATTAATTGTTTTCCTCTACTGTTTCTCTTTTTTGGCGACTCTCTTCCACAAACAGAGAAGCACACACTGTGGTTGCCCTATCACACAACACACGTGTGTCATAAACATGATAACAGAAAATGGCCACTCAGACGTAGTTTAGCCTCTCTCTCCACACTGAGGTTTTCCCTTTCATTCTGATTGTTTATGTCTCCTTCTGGGCTCCTGAATCACACTGAGGACTCGAGATGCTTTTCCAGCAAGAGAAGGCGTCCTAAAATGCCCTGCTACTGTTACCATGACAACATGGGAAGAGCAAAGCCCAACCGGGTCCAAAATGCCTCCCTTGTTTTTTTTTAACCTGCCCAGCGAACCTGATTATCAGCTCGTTGAAAGCTGCACCTGCAACAAGCAGCTGCTTTGGTGTGTGCTGGAGAATGTGCTGTATGAATCCATTGGTCGTTGGACAATTGGATACTGTATAAATGTATTGGTCTTTAGACAACTGGATGCTATGAATTCAGTGGTCGTTAGACAACTGGACGCTGTATGAATGAGGTTAAGTGACATTTGTCCATCAATCATGGTGTGAGAAAACTTCAACTTTCACTAAATATAGAGGAAGGATTGTGTGTCTATCAGTCCTTCACACACTTCAGAACTGTTGTTTTCTGATCTGCTTCCCACAGGGCTGGTGTAATTCTTAGGACCCCTGGGAGTGTAGTCTCTAGTGTGAACAGGACTGGATGAGTGGTTCTGGAGAATGCTCCAGGCAGCCACAATGCAGCTCTTGAAAAAGCAGCTCAAGAAGCATTTCAACAGTCCAAGCGATCAGCTGACAAGACTGTAGGCAGCAACACGGGGAGAAGTAACAGACCCCTTTTTAATAGATCACAAGGTAGCAAATAGGGGAATTCTTCGAAAGGACAATGTCAAGATTGATAAGACAACATATCAGTGGGTTGTTGTAGAAATCATAGTTAAGAGGCTATGATACACGTACAGTACTTGATTGTAGTACACATGATTGTAATTATGCTTTAAGGCAAAGAAAATTGACCCTGAATTAATACTCCCACTCAAGTCCAAAGTCCTAACTCTAAAGTGTTCACAGCCTGAAGGAAAATGAGTTCAGGCTTCTTTCAGTTGTTTTCTGTAACGAGCTGCGTCTTGAATAACACCACACAATGTTGATGCTAATGTTCAGTTACAAGGCTCATGCACACATTTCCAGCCTGCAAATCAGATGTGTACACCAGGCTTCACTGTTTCTTCTCATTATGCAGTCTTGTTCCTGTGTCTCGCATGAGGTGCTTCATGTAAAACAATCCAACAGTTCACAAAAACTCTCATTCGCATGAAATGAAACCATTCACTGGACCATCCATTCCAAAATTGCAATCCGGGGAGGCTGCAGGCTCTTTTTCTTGTCTGTTTTAACGATGTAACGCTTAACTTTCCCCCTCTGAAGAGCAATCGTTATCTTCTCTTATCTGAAATCTAAATGGCATTACTCACACTAATCAGCTGTCAAACACGTCCTTTCTTTGTACTGGATCTTTTCAAGAGACAGTAAATATGTAAAGTACATTACATAAATATAAAAACAATTTAAAAGTAGAATGATTTTAAAAATGTATGAGTCAATAGAGACTTTATTGTGCATTTGTGGCTGTTTTTCTCACTTTCTCTGAGGCTCATAGGCTATGACAGCTTTTATCAGATTTCCTCCTTGGCACCAAAGCCGCATGAAATCTTTAGTCTGCTGCAAATATGTTATGACCTTTCTTGCAGGTCCTTGTAGAATACCACAGACAAAGCAGGCTGCAGGCTCAAGGCTTTGGCTGCGATCAATACTAATCAATTTGTCAGTCTGTTAGCTAATGACAAGCTAAGAACCGGCTGCTGGGAAAATGTGGCTTCCAGACCTCTTTAATTTGTCATAATAGGAGGGCAGGGGAAGCAAACCTGATTATCTGGCTCCCGGTCTCTGATTCCTCATGTGTGGCAGATATCATTTGAAGCCGAGCAGGGTTATTTAAGGAAGAATGCCGCCTTTTGCGGCTTTATGCTGTCAGGTGAATTCAATTTGGAAATTGGAGCATTGCTAATCACATTTTTTGCGCCAGTCAAACTGATGTGTGCATGTCCCTTGATACCTTTAGGAAAACAAAACACCGTAAAGCCATATTTTAAATGGTGATAAAGCCTACAACATATATTACAAATATCATCCGTTCAAATGTGTGAGCAGCCATTGTGGTGGCTGGTGAGATCTGATATTTGATTTGTCTCTTCAAAAATGGAACATGCAGGGATGTAATCTCTCTGAAACAGGTTGTCATAGATCACAGGTGGAGATATGTGTATAAAAACACTACCAAAGTCTTGTTGGTGGATTTGATGAATTCTCAAGGCAGAGGCAATCGTTCAGATCGGGTCGCTAGCCCTTGACTAGGTCCGGCCCTTTCAGTTCGAGATGAATAACAGCATGGAGGATGTATTGGATTGTGCCGGGGTCTCTTGGCCTGTCACTTCACCCCTTCAGCACCCAGCAGCTCCCTGGATCGCTGCTATAGAGCTGCAGAACAGAGGGCCCATTAATCAAACCCCAAAGGTCAGGAGCTAAACCCAATTTACCCGCATGCTCTCCCTGTCGCTCACAAGAGTAATGAATATGTTGGTGGCGAACCAGGACGAGCCCAGCTGAGGAGCTGTTCAGAGGGATTTAGTCTTTGTGAAAAATGTAACGTGGTTCGCCTGCAGCCCATGTGTTTCCCAGGAGGGAGAAAGACAGTGTAACTCTGTAGTTAGTTCTCCATTCTCTTTTCCTTTGTATTCCTTATAAAGCAGGGAAGATGAAAGTGAGTAAATATAACCCCCCACTGATTTGGTGTGAAGTTACGGGAACATAAAAATGCTCTGAAGTCTGGAGGCTTAAATATTCATCAAAAGCAGAAAGAACGCAACAAGCAGCATGCTTAGTTGTTACATGATATCAGCAAAAGAAGTGTGCATAATATGGATGTCAAACTGTATATAGGATATCATAATCTAAAAACACCCAGCAGCTAGTCACGGTACAAGAGGCAGATGCCCTTAAGTCTGGCAGTTAGCTTTTATCCCTTTGCAGCCCCTCTGCAGTCATGTTGGCAGGAAAGCAGATCACAGAGCGCTAGAGGAAGTATGAAAACACATCTACATTGGCTCTTTATAGTAATGGGGCTGAGTAGACTGTGCTACACTATTTTGTCCTATTATCACCAATCAAATCTCTATACCAGAGTTAGCTAAACTAGAAAATGTAGGCCCATGAAGCCTATGCTGTGTCTATGTTTCCTTTTCTATTCACAGAATGGATAACTGGAAGACTACAATCATTTATGATATTGCATGGTTTGCAAAGTATTTGATTTAAAGTGTACAACTCTGCGGTTTACAAATGAAGATATGACTCACTATCATTGGCCCATATATTGAATCAGATACATTTATACATACTCAAAGAAAACATCCAAGCATTTCATTAATGACTTCCCTCAGATATTTTCTCATGAGTAGAAAATATGGTCAGCTACTGTGCTGGTGAAGACACGGAAAACACAAGGATGTGATGTAACTTTGTGTACTATACTGTTTCAATCATTGAACTGTAGGTTGTAGGAGTCATTTTGAGATTCCCAAATTCAGCTGACCGTGTTAATCGTCTGAACGCAGACTACTTGTCCAAACCCTACACCTCCTTCTTGTAGTAAGGATTTCACAGACACAATATCTCAGATCCCATGATCAAATGTGATTGACGCTGTCAGCTTGCTTTCCTGTCCTGTGTTCTGTTTTGCAGTGAAATCCAGGCTGAGAAGACGGATTATGTGCGTCTTTATATTATCTGCAGCATGAGCTGAGGGTGAATTGTCAGAGTACGCCAAAGTCCGGTTGGTGATGCTTGCTCTCATTTGCTGCTTTGGGTATTCTGTTGGAGGCGTTCCAACCAGGAATCGTCAATATCAATCATGTTTGATTATTATGATTCTAGATAGAGCAGGCTCTGACTCGATCATGACTAGAGCATTAAAACAATCATAGTGACACCGCACATTGAGGATTTATTTTGACAAAAAAAAAAAAAAAAAGATCATCAAACCTCGAATTGGGCCACGCCCCTCTTTGATCATTATGAGGGGGAAATCATGTCCAAAATTGTCAAGTGTGTTGCCAGCGTTAAAGATGGTTGTACGATTTAAACGTTCACAAAGGCCTAAAGATTTACCAGACTGTCAGTGGCTAAATACTCCACAATTTGAGCACAGAACTGTTGGTACACTGGAGCATGTATCAGCCTTGAACTTAGTTACAAACATTCGACAGTTATTATTGTCTCTCTGTTATACTTCAAGTACATCAAATTATTACTTCAAATCTCTGTAATTGGATCTCCAGAGAATCAGCTGAGCAGCAGCTTGTTTTGTTAGGCTTTAATAAAATAACGTCAGCTGACATTAGCTAAGCATCCAAAGGGGAGAGACAATTTACATTTCATTTTTTATGTTGAAAATGTCAGGCATGAATTTATTCCCTCTTTTCCTAGTCTGTAAATAGCAGCACTGTCCCCATTTTAAAGGGAACTGCTTTTGTGAGAATGTGTAGATTTTCTATTCAGCAGTTAATATTATTCAAACATAATTCAGGCCTTTTTAACTGTGCAACACATCTCCTCTCCTCCTCCTGCTCGTCCTTCATCGGTCCGCCTGTTTGTCATGCATCTGCAGAGAGCGTCCTGTCACTACCGTCAGCTTCCTTTCAGCTGTGAGATTCCAATGACTTTCCCCTCATCCATAATTGAGAGGCCATGCCAGGTGCCCGGAGAGCTGGAATGAATTAGCTGGAGGTATTAATAGCTGTCTAAAAATACAGCTGCAGGTCTATTTCCAGGGGCCCTCTGAGGAGAGGTGTTCCTGCCATTAGCTGTGTTGAAGAGATGCTTTGGAGAGACAAATATGAGCAATTATGTGAAAACAGAAAGTCAGAAATCAGAAAGAGACAAGTGCTTTTTTTCCCCAGCTGTAGTGAAACAAAAGTGAAACTGAACTGAAGTAGAAAAACTAAAAAAATACTTCTCTAATGGTAATTATGTGGTGTCATTCTTATTGTCAGTGATGTCCTACTCCGAGCCCCCTTTTAATTAAATCAAGTCACCTTCTCCACTCATAATTCTACAATCTGCTGTACCATCAAATGCCTCCCACACAGTCTAATAGAAACAAAAGAAGATCATGGGGATAGTGCGGCTGACTTGCAGTCTAACGAGGCAGACACATCTCAGCTCTAATGATCTCAATGAACTCATCATTGTCTCTCTCCTTTGTGTGTGGATGCCTCCGCTGACCTGCCGTAATTACACCTTTCATTAGCCATTAGCAGGGATAGCCTTCTAGCCCTGGCGGATTGATCGGGGGTTCACAGGGGTGCTGTTAAACGACACTGCAGAGGAGGACAGGAGCACATCCAGCCGCCTGATAAGGGCAGGTACTTCAGGGAAAAAGGGAATGATGGGAGAGATAATGGCACTGAACATCACTGCAGAGAACATTACAACTATCTCAGGTAACACTTCATATAAAGATTACATCTATGAGAGAAATTCATTGCCTCTAATAAAGGCTTATCATTTTACCTCTATCTATTCAGGAAGGAAAATTGGTACCAGTACTTCCTTTTTATCTTCTTTGAAATCACTGCTTTCAGTCACTACAATCACATTTGGGAGGTCTACTACTCTAAGGATTCAAATAGCTGTAATGCCTGTTTTGTTGTGAAAAGACACTTTAAACTTATAAGATTTTAAGCTACAATAAAACAAGTGACAGTTTGAGAGAGTTCACCCTACAGCTCAGTTTGAATTGCCTCTATTAGCCGTGAAACTTAATAGTTTAATAGTTTAGACTCGAGAATATAAGGGGTAATGGCAAGATAAGTGAAGCATGTGGTAGGTTAGAATGAAGCCCGGCATACACTGTGTGACACAGTTGTGATGTGAAATGCGCTATTACATCACCAAACAAAAGGCTGTGTTTTAAATAGATGTGTGCTCATGTGTGTATGTACATGTAACAATTAGTGTCTGAAATGACACGCGTTTGATTTTTAAACACCGGAGACCTACTGCAGAGGTTCACACACATCCACTGACACAACAGCCTGCTGAAGCTTTATGTGTAAAACAACAGGAATCGGTGGATTAAAACCAATTTCATCACAAACAGATTTTTGTTTTGAGTTTGTAATACAGAGGCAGTGCTGGAGGCTAGCATGGCGCTACTTGTTGTTGAACAAAATAAAAGGATTTTTTTTTTTAATCTATGCTCATAATTCCATTTATATACTGCATTGTTTATTGCTATATGGTCCATCATTATCGCAACTGCACAATTTCATTAAATCGGGCATCACTACAACTTGGAGACTGTATTGATATGGCTGCTGTTATGGTGGGGGGGTTTTTTTGTTTTGTTTTTACGCCGTTTGTCAGTTTGTGCAAGTAAAGTCAGGAAAAAAAGTCCCTGAGTCAGGAAAACTGCTTGTGGTTCTTCATGATTGTCTGTAATGCTTCAGTGTAAACTGCACAACTAACGATGCGCGATTGGACAGAAATTCAGCCCAACTTCAAATTGAGTCATACAACTCCCTGAAATTGCAAAGTGTGCGCCAGGCTTAATGTCTGGCTAGCAAGTAAACTATGTGTACAGTAGTATATGGTTGTAACCAATCAGCAACTTGGCGGTTTACTGTAAAAGCATCCATTAGGAGAGGAACAGATACCTGTACTTAGCTGGCTTTTTTTCTCAACACTAACTTACACAGTGAACAACTCCTGGTTATCAAAGTTGGTTTTTAAAGAGCAATCGCAGACAGTTTCCATCACAGAATGGTGACAACCAAAGCCCTGTCGAAAGGAAACACCCCATGTGAACCTTTGTAGACTATACAGTCGTAACCAAGGCCAGTCAGTGGTACACCACAGAGGCAAGCCACATGAATCCTAACAATGCAAGCTGGAAATATCAATGATGAACTGCCTCTGAAAACACTGTTCCCAAGAGACTTCAAGTTTATCATGTATCCAAAAATGTATGCAGAATTATTTCAAATTCATTTTGTTTCATTCATGTAATTTATACTTCCTTCCGCAAAAACTGGGCTGGTCAAATCATTTGTTAATAATGATTCAAGTGATAGATAAAGTAAAGAATGTTCTTCTAAATTGTACGATTTAGAAGAGCTAAACAGTCATTGTAACTCTTACTGATATTGTGATTTAAATAACTACTGCAACACTTTTTCTCTTACTTAATTTACTACAGTACCTGTCTTTTTTCTAAGTACTGAATTGTAACCCTGTAATACATTGTAAACTTTCAAACACAGTATAACACTTTTTTTTTTTTACATTTTCTGATCTCAGCGAGGGTTCCCTGCCAAAAAAAAGAAAACAAAGAAGTTTGGGAACCAGTAAACCGATACTGAGGGGTCGGATCTCCGACAGACTTGGGAGAAAACCTCCCACAACAATCAGGAGCAATATTTCACGAGAGTTTCCGCACTCAGCTTGATTCAGAGAGTTTTTTTACGAGGCTCAAATGTGATTTCACAAAGCTGCACACACAGCTTCCAATTAAATCACTGGCTGTTGCAGAACTTTGTACAGTACAGCTAGTATGACGTGAACAGGCAAAGTCCTGCGAGAGGCATGCCAAGAAAAGCAAAATATCTGTAGCACTGAGAGCTGTCGTATCATATAACTCTGTAAGTCATAATATCCACAGTGTGTCATGAGTCATGAGTGTCTTGTCAGTGCTGCAAAGGGACATGAGACAGCTACCAGTGTCGTCAACCAGGAACATGAGCAATACCACCAACAGGAAATGAAAAGGAAGACATTCTGAGACAAAAATCTACGCCATGACAAATGAAAGATTAGAGGTCTGAATGCAGTCTTCAATCAGAGTTTAAAAAAAAAAAAAAAAAAAATTATTCCCTTAATGAAAATGTCACTGTCAGTTTTAGGCTTGAGACCAGCAGTTCAACTGTGTATAACGCTGGTGGCCTAGTGGTTAGAGCACACGCTTCATGTCCTCCAACTGGTTGAATTCGAATCCAACCCACAGCCCCTTTCCCACGTCTTTCCTCGCACTCTCTCTCCCTGTTTTTTAAACTCTGTCCACTGCCCTACTGTATATCTAAATGAAAGATAAATAGCCTCAAAATAAACCTTCTAAAAAAGTGGATGGTAGGAATGTGTATTACCACACATTTGTTGAATGACATTTTGATGATGATTCAATGTACATTTAGTCATTTTTCACTGATTCCTAAAAATAAAAATAAAAAAAACCCTTCACAAATGAAGCCAATGCGGAAGTGCAAAGTCATGCAGTTTGTTGAGTGTGCTTTTCAGGCTGGCAGCAGAAGCATCAGAAGTCCCACACACACCACTCATCAAAGCCTGTTTTAAAAGCAGAGATGAACATTTTTACACACTGGTACAAAGGAAACGATTGGTCTGATTAGCTCATTAGCACACACTGTCTGGGGGGTACATTTTTTAATAACTTTATTTCAGAGCTCGATGAAGCATAAGGGTTTTTCACAATATGGCTTGTGGCTAACATGATTGAGGTGCAATGAGACAGTTTGTAAAGAAGCATTCTCATAAGTAATCCTAATGCACTTTTAATGTCTTTAATGTAATGTAGTGTACTTTAATGTAAAATGCAGCAGAGTTAACTTATAACTTTAAGATTACACAAATGAAAAATATGCTATTTTACACAAAAGCCTTTTTGGTAAAAAGGGATATTTCAGGATTTTTAACCTCATCAACCATGACAAATGCCTACAACTGTTGCTGATACTCTGTGTTTTTCTGGGGCAGATGTCTTCCAGCAATAGGAACATTATTTATCATAGTTGTTGACCTGGAAGGACTACAGTCTGTGTCAGCCTGGGTGTCTCCCCTTTGCTTGTAATTCCAGCGAGCTATAAAAGTACATTACAACCATTGAAAGTGGCAGCCTAAATATATGGCAAAATGTCCTTTCTAACACTTAACAGTTCAAATCATTTCACAGAGTGCAGCCAGCTGAGATCATCAGGTGAGGTTTCATTGTTATAGAGGACGAAACAACCTAAACCATTGAGGAATAAAATAATGGGTTTAACCACGATTGTCATCTTTTTCCCCCCACAAAATATTTCGCCCTCTGTGTTTTCCCTCTTATCTCTGTCATTCAACATTCTTTAAATAGGTCAGGTATCATTGGATTAACCTTTGCTGTTGTGTTTAATAAAGACCCGATCATAATGTCCCTTCAGGCGCACGTCTAGAACACTACCGACATGTAAATACTCAAAGAAAATCACAAGAGCTGTGGGGGGAATCATCTTCACTCTCTGCACTGAGCAATTCTTTATCCTGCCAAAATTCATCCGCCATGCCTTCCTTCTCCCTTAACTAAATCCGTCAGCTCCCTTACAATGTACTGACAGGCCCCCTCATTCAGCATCATTCGATTATCAATTCTCATTTCGCAAGCGGCGGCTAAGCTCGTTTCAGATTTAGATCCAGGCCTTCAAGCAGCAATAGATCACCTGTCACTTGTCAGAGCTCGATGGCACAAAAGGACAGAAAAGCGTCAGTGGCTTTGGGCAGTCCGCCAATGACAGCAGAGAAATGACTTCATTTTATATGCTGGAATTGGGACTTATAATGGAGGTGACAGAAAGCAAATAACTTTGCAGCGTGTTCGCTTCTGAATGTGAGCAGCTGGGTGTCGAGTACAACCCTGGCAGTATCGTGCATCTCTTTTGCAAATCTCCAATCAAAAACTGTCTACATGCTCCAACTCTTATTATTTCATCGTGACAAACTCAGTCATACTACGTGGGAAAACTTGAGTTTTAATACTCAGTCTCTTGTTAGAAATCAAATCAGAGTGCCAGTGTGTGAATCCAAGGATTGGCAGACTCATTCTGCTGCAAGGAATATCTCTCTTATAGGATTAGCATAGTCATACCACTGAGTAGACATGCAGCATTATGACTATTATGAAGCACTTAAGGATGAGAAAAACACTGCAAGCCCTACTTGTGGTTTCCCTTAACTGCATGAAAAGCTCAAAAAGCCTTCCCTCTGCTCTCTCTCCAGTACTGGTGCAGTTGAGGAGATGTGTATTCATTTCTGCGGGGGCCTGAGAGTGGATTGAGTGCTCCCCTCATCCCCCTGTCACTCATCCACCCTGAAGGGCACGTGGCTCTTCTATGGCCTCTTTCTCCCTCTCTTTCCCCCCCTGACAGACAGCTTCTCTGTTCTATTACCCTCAGCTGTAATTTCATGTCAGTTGACAGGAAAAAGGCCTATTTACAAATTTAACACCCAATCTTGACACCTAAGCTGTAGCTGTCAGCCGAGATGAAACCTGCAGACAGGAAAGTGGCGGGGAAATGTTACGGCGATATCGATTCCCACAAGGCTTAATTGAAACATTTACACAAATCTGAGCCAGCGTGTACTCCACTGAATAAATACTGCTTGTTTTCTGCCCGGTGAACAAATCTGTACGCTGCAAACATAAATTTGCAGTAAGCATCCTGCTGAGAGGAGACAGACTATTATGGCCCTTCCAAATGGAGTATCTGCTCCGCTTTGTGTACGACCCTGCCTCTAATGTAAAAAAAAAAAAGGGGTCCCACTTCATTTATTCATCTCCTTACACTGCCGTGTTTTCATTTATTGGCACTGGAGGCCGACAGCAGGATATTGATTGTGTGCTTTCCTCTGGGGATTCATGTGAAAAGGGGATCCATCACCTCTCCAAAGCCCACCCACGTGAAACTTCCCTGAGACAAGCCCTGTTCTCCAGGGTGGGCCCTTCTGGATGCACAAAAGCCCTCTCCATGTCTCTCACTGGACCTTTCAACAGACAAAAAAAAAAAAAAAAACTTAATCCAGCATCTTAATCTCAACCCAATTGTGGCTAAAAGCAACATCCACTGTGAAACAAGCTTCAATAGGGAATTAGAGAAATAGCCATTTCCTTGAAAGGTACTGTGCAGTGATTTGCGTTGAGTGTTTGTCGGATTCGAAGGAAGAGGCAAGTGGGGGGCAAATCCAGAGCCAAAACATGTCAACGCCTAATCCATTTCTTCCATTGATATATGTACGGCAAGCTTAACAGAGATTTAAATAATTCAAAGTGCTTGGACTGCCAAAGCTCCATAATCAGCTTGCGAGCTCAAGGAAGCAGCACGATGGAGTGTACAGTAGTGTAGAGGGAGACTGACTGCTCAGCCCACATGCATAATTAAGCAGAGGTGGGGGTTCTGCTTTGGGGAGAGAGACTCGTTTAATGACAGATCAGAGGTCAGCTCGTTGGTGCTTGTGCAGTATTTCTACTTGGACAAGCTTGTTTACATGAGCGGCTACATAACGATCTGAGAAGTGTGGAAGTGGACGGGCTGCTCTGTGGAGTGTCTCGTCAAGGCTGCGGCGTGTTGTCAGCAAATGTGCAGTCCAAAATAAGGCTGAGTATTTCAGGCAAGATTTATGGCTCCATATGGTTCGCATTAGTGGAAATTTAATAGATTATCACAGATGGAGTTGTTTAAAGCCTTATTAGTCCATGGGACATGGCTTACTGTATTGGTACTCTGCTTTTTAGTGTTGTTCTTTTAGTACACACACCAGACTCGGCTTTGGCCACAATCAGGATCCAGGACGCTCAATTTCTTACTCTTGAATTTGACAAATGGCATTGGGGAAAAATCCATATTTTCCTCAATTTTATTGGTTAATGAGGTATGTGAAAAATCCCAACATGGACGCTTCCAATAGAATGAGTTCAGGGTTTGAAATTTAGCAGAAACTGATGGCACATTGCCCCACAAAAGATTATTCCATTGCCATCAAGTATTCTCTATTCAAGCATTTCTTTTGTTCTATTGTTCGCTTGGTAAAATTCAAGAAAACTGACCAGGTCTAGACAGAGCTGCTCATACAGCTGGACTATGATGCAGAGGCATCATAGTCCGGGGGGGGGGGGGGGGGGGGGGGACACATTACCTTTATTCGTGTCATAAAGGCCTCTGTGAGGAGTCATGAATATTAAAACTGCCAGGCAAATTTCTTTGGAGTGCCATATTTCTTGCATTAAAAGACTTGACATTTGGCACAAGCAGTTCAATAGTTCTTATATCACACAGTTCAGTTATGTTTTTTTAACTTTACAGTTGACTTGTCCTTCTGTTCATGACCAAATCCTGCAGGGCTGGTGGCATCCCTATAATCTCCAGCCAAGCGTATTTTGGCTAATTAGCTGTCAGCATGCTAACTAGATTACTTTATGGTTTGCACATTCAGCATTCTATCTGCTTATCATCAGCATGTTATTTATGTCATGTTAGCATTTAGCTCAAAGCAGCATGGTGTATAGGAAAAGCTGCACAGATTTACTAACATTGCTCAAGACTTGTACTCATTTGGATCTATTTATGTATCATGAAAAACCACATATCTGATTTCACTTAGACATGAACAAACCTGTACAATCCAGTTCTTGGACAGAAAAGGAACCAAGTCAGTCATTCAGTCAGTCACTGTAATCCAGTCAGTAGGCCAGTGTGTGTCCGACCTTACCCTGTGTCCTCCTATGGCACGGCCCTGTCCTCCTCTCTCAGTGCAGGGACCCAGATGGCATGAGGAGGCAGTGACCAGGCCAGAGGCCTGTCTGTCTGTCACACTGACAGCAGCTCAGTGCCAGAGGCTCATTATCAGGCAGAAGCCAAAGCAACAGAAATGACAACAACAGTCATGCAGCCTCCAGACATCTGCAAGCAGGCGAGCACAAACACCACATACCCATCTGTAACTACTCCATGCCTTTAATCAGAACAAAGAGGCTTTTTTTTTTCTGTCGCCTGCTCCTCCAACCGAACAGTAACGCTCATCGAGAAGAATTGCTCATTCATAACAATGTTATCACCAACATCAGCAATGAGAGAAAAATTATTGTCTGCTAAATCTCTCAATCTGCCAAAAGAATAAAGTCAAGAACATTTTCTTCGGGACAAAAGTGTAAAAGAAATCAACAATACTCCCTCATAGACCCGGCACACTGAAGGCAGGATCTTGACAGACATACTAAACAAACACACTTGACATGTTGTGACAAATACCTGGAAAAATGAGCACAGTCAACACAAAAAAGGAAAGAATAATGAAGCTATTGTACTGGAAGAACCAAACAGCTAAATCTGCTCTGTGTAACACTGGCTGTGTTTTACTGCTGTTAATCAACATGCCTTTGCAGCTTTTGATTTCCAACAGCAGAATGTGAACAAATCATTAGAGCCGCTCGATCATTTCGCCTGGCACCGAAGCACACAGGCAGATTACTTATGCAGCAAATTAGAACAAGCTATGAGCCTTGACATTCAGTTTAAACCGTCGCAAACCATCTGTACAAATTATTTTTGGAGCATCTGAGGTTTTATTTCATCTTTTTTGTTGTCTGTTTACATTCCTCAGAGCCAAAAGATGATTAAAAGTATCTTGTGCATGGAAATGATACGGCTTTATTAAAGCAAGACCTGAATCATAGATATTTTTGTCTATTAGGGCATGGAGAACATATATCTTAACTGTCACTTTTCATTTAAGAGCAGCATTATTGAGGCATAAGACTGTTTTTTCTCTCAACAGGAGAGAAATATAAATCCTTTGGGGATTTAACATGTATACACTTATTGCACACAGTTTATTTTCTGTCAGTTTTCTACTTGTGTCGTGCCATTTTTAGAAAGCTGTTTTGGTGCAGAGACAACTTACCAAGTTTCTAAGAGACAACATGTTGTCTCCTATACAGCAAACAGATGGTGCATAACATACAGCAGGGTGTGAACGCAGAGCAGCATTCAGAGCTACGCTGAACGGCATGAAACACTCAAAATAATGTTGGATAACAAAACGTCTCTCGAATCAGACTTTCATTTCATTTCATTTCCAGAAGGCTAAATTGATTTTTTTGAGGGAAAAAAAGAATTGTTTGGCTGACTGGAACTGTAATTGCAAGACAAGAGAATTACAAAAACCAAAAGCACAGCGTGGAGCTCAGGCAGGTTTTGAGCCTAAGCCAGTCAAACATGCACCTAACTATGCATAACTTTCATAAAATAAAAACGGATGAGGTTGAACACATGTTCATTTCTGCTGTTAAAACAGGATTGTTGTTGTGTTTTTTTTTAATCTGTGTTTTGTCTCGAGCTGACATTAACAACGGCACTTGGATTTACGTTTCAACACGGGAGGTTGCAGCTTGGCATAGATACACATATCCACTAAATGAACTGTGTGTGTGTATGTTGTGCCTTCAGCATTGTTAAAAAAAACCAAAACAAACAGACTTACTTTTGTAAATGACAGAAAACTTGAGATGAGAAACTATTTGCATGTTTTCTCTGTTCAGTTGATGCCCCTGTAACAAAATAATGAAGCTTTTTATTTAATAGTCTTTTGATGTTCTGTTACAGCTGCAGAAATGTGTGTTTTTCTGTCCCCTAGTGGTTGATTATGAGTTCGGTTTCAAGTCATGTGAGAGGAAGTAGTTGAATTGTTTTAAACGATGGAACTCTGTGATCACGCTCCACAATCCATCTGCATCCGTCTTCATCGCCGTCTTTCAAGGCGTCGTCTGGGCCATTGATTATTCTGAGTTCATCTGAAGTCATATGAAGACATTTATTACGTTTGCAGTATACTTGCAGTGTGTTTCACTGAATCATTTAATTTGAAGTATCATAACAAATGGTATCTCAAGACACTTCACCAAAAGAGCAGTACTCTTTGTTACACTGTGGTATGAAACACAACTAATGTGAAGAGGATGTGGACAATTTCTTTCATTCAGGGATGGGACGAGCGAGAGAGGCAGTAGAGTTGTAGGCCTATGGTTTTTAGATCTGGGGCGGAGTAGGTTGAACCTTAAACACTATCGTCGGGTGATTTTCCCTCTCTTTTTTTTCACCTTCTTCTGTAATTTTTGAACATTTTTATAGGGTACCCCCCATTTTCATGTACTTATTTTCATGTTAGACATGGCACACTTGGAAAACAAAAGAACTCCATTTAATTTTATCATGTATTGTCATATTTTTTATTTGGGATAATTATATCTGGTAAAAATCACCCGGTGTTAGTGATGGTGTTACTAATTTAAACGTTAGTTTTCTAGGGTTAATGAACTGCTTATATGACTTTTATTGGAGGAATTAAAGCAATGAGTTATAGTGAAAAAGTTGAGGATGGTAATTCATGGAGATGTAATTTAGTGCTGTTAAAATGCACACGTTGTCACTGCGAGCTGAGAGGTAGAGAAGTTAGAATCCAGAAAACGATCCAATCCGTGATAAAACGTGATCCAATCTGAACCATTAATATGCAATATTTTCCTCTGCTATTGTATTTCTCTACCAACAACCACAGAGAGAGTGCACCTGTGACCCATTTAAGGTTAGTATGGATGAACCATTTGAACCGAGGGCTACAGACAAGATAGGCAAACATTGTTCCTTTAAGTCTTTTCACATGATTGGTTTTCAGAGACAAAATCAGAGATTACAGTCGACTTTTCCATTTCATCCTTTTCCATCTTTTGGAGCATAATGCAACTGATTAAATTATGTTTGTGCGTCTGCCCAGAGAAATGCTTACCGGTAAATACCTCAAAGTTCAATGTGCAGAGGAGCACAGAGAGCCCTCGTAGCTTCATTAATGTGCTGCCTAATTGTGCCATGTAATATAAGCCCAGTGTTTGTTGACTGTAAACTGGCACATTATGGGATTGTAGTCCAAGCGTGAGTCACTGAAAAATCCTGGAAGGCTTGTTGCTCTTGAGAGCCTGTGGTGATGTCAGGAGAGATACAGCCAATCAGCTGAAACAACTCCAACCCAAAGTAACCTCAGACACACACAGTATTAACATGCACAAAGTGTGAGTGAAAATCTGCCACTGCATATAGCCTGGCGAAAACAAACAAGTGTCATTTATAAAATGCTGAGGACTAGCATGATCAAGAGAATCTGTTGCCAAACTAACACATATACTGAGAATATTCACACAAATACACAAACACACGCACACATCCTGCCAACAGACAAGCCACAGCTGTGGGCTCCGAGCAGTGCTCAAGCCTGCACAGCACAGCATCATGCCTGCTACTGACTGACAGGACCTGAGGGCTTTCCTGCCCTACAATAACATATTTTCATAATCATCCTTCTTGCGGCTAATAATAACATTTTGGGGGAATTGTGGCGTGGAGTAATGAGGGAGCAAATGCACCTCAACATCTCTGCAGGGAGAGTCTGGCTGGCAGAGGCCTTGCAAATGCTGGTTTTTAAAACAGGCTGCACTCTGTTTAACACATCAACCGAACGTGCTGTTGGTATTCAAATGGACTTGTTTTACATACGCTAGTTTTTATTTTTCCTGAAGGGAGCACTGGGAAAGATTGTTCAAATCTATTTTAAGTCTTCTTCCTTCGTACACTCTGACCTTATCTGTCAGAAGAGGACAGGGACATATAATCTTCAATCCCAGGACCTTTTCTCATTGTTTGTTCCAAAAGTCCGAGCTGAACTTGGACGCTCATTGGACGCCTTTAAGAGGATGTTAAATGACTTGGAGGCTGACACATCTGGCTGTTCATGTTCTGTTTGATGTGTTTGTGGACGATCTTGATTGCTGTTTAAATGTGTTATCTAAAATGTGTAATAATGTATTTCTGTATTTGTATGTTTGGCTACATGTTGTTTGTGTCTGTGTTTATTGAGCTGCTGCCTGTCACAGCCAGGACACTCTTGAAATGTATTAAAATGTTGAACTTTTTAATCTCAATAAGTGTCTTTCCTTGTTAAATGTAATTCAATTAAATGAAAAAGAAGGGCACTTTAAATTCAAAATGTTTGCAACCAAGACAAGGTGGACCTACATGGTGGATGATTTGGAGGGTTGGTTCAGGGGGTATGAAAACCCTGATCAGTCTTTTAGTTAAATCAACACAAAGAAAGAGTCAGACCTTAAAAATCAGGATCAATCAATTGGCCATCACTCACTAAAAGACGACAACAGCACTGCCCCCAGTTTCTAATTTACCACAAATTACCACACTAGAAATTCCAGTCAGATTTATTGTGTTGTTCCATGTGTAAAAGGGGACACCACTTTTACAGTGTTTTCGAACATACATTTGGGTAACCTCAGTGTCTGGCGAACCACAAAATTTAAAATAAATCCATCCAGTCCTTTGTTTGTGGTCTGCATAAGTCACAGAGAAAAATGCTTGGTTTCAATGTTCTCAACTTGTGACATCACAAGTTGGATTATGGAAAAAAAAAAGAAGAAAGAATACCCTCCCCTCCCCTGGTATCTCCACCCATTTATTCAATCCCCAGTCTACTTTTGCTCAGGTCTGCCATGATGTCTATCAGGAAAACTCAGGGGGGGTCTCATTGCATTTAAAGAGACACACACAACAAAATGAAGCGTTCTGAGAGGAGTGGCAGCGCTCACGTCACCATGCATGGAGGCTACAGTCCTCATGTGGGCCCGGGCTCAACCCCATCCCGAGGCCCCTTCCCGCATGTCATTCCCCCCTCTCTCCCGATTTCCGTCTGTATCCACTTTCTCTCTCTCCCAAATAAAAAAAACAAAACAAAAACACAAGATGGTACATCTCAAGAGGCTTAACCAATACAAATAAAATACAAAATCTCCAGCCTCGTTTTAAACTCTGCGTACATATCAGATCTGAACCTCTTACCATTTTGAGTCTTTTAAAATAAAGACTTGGGGAACATTTTCACTTTGACAGGGTGCATCCGTGTTGTACGTATCTCCTTGCTGAACGATACTTGATTCAAATTTTCTCCAGAGTTCTCTTTGAGGAATTTTTATGATTTGGGTATACCGAGGTATTTTAGACCAAGAATTGTCAATGAAAACCAGAGCTGTCAATATGTTAGCCTGTCTGTATTAATTAAAACCCATACTCAAGTTCAACCATGCGAATGATAGAGAGAGAAACCTGTTTATCTTTGCAGAGGGGAATGCAGAGAAAAATAATAATCTCAATCAATATCTTCATAAGAAATGGCAACGAGAAGGAGACTTTGTAGAGGTGTGAAGGAGACGGCTGTCTTATCAGATTTATTTATGACTAAGAAAGAGCGGACAAGGACGAATACAGCAACAGTGATAACACGACTATCATCTGATATTTTCATGGACATGTTGATGAGTATCTTACCAAGCACATGATGTACAGTATGTCTCATGTAATGGAATTAACAGGAGTCCTATCTGAACATCTTCTTGTCATCTAACCTGACACTGAACACATACATTTTCAAATCTAGCAGTGATGCAGCCAGAAAGAGAACAGACAGCTCAGTACTTTGACCTGCCAACGTAACTTCTTCAGTATTTGTTAGAAATTTCTCTCTCTCCTTTCCAGCATCTCACAAACAAGTGGATCTTTCTGTACAAGTCCTGTCATGTCTGACTAAAGGAAGGAACATTTATGACTACCTGACTGACTTGAGGAGGGCCTACTACCTACGACACATCTTGTCTGAAATGTATTATTACTTAATATGTTTCATGGGGGTGGCAGAGGCTTTTCTTCATTCAGAATAGGCTAAATCAGTGGTGTCCAAACTTTTTTTCTTGCGGGCCAAAATTGTCGCGTTAGAATCGCTCACGGGCCACAGGGTTTTTGTGTTTGTTTTTTTTAAATATTTGAAGGAACTTTTTGTATTTTAACCTCTTAAAAAAATTATGTAAATACACAATAACTAATTGCAGTGGGAAACTGTTAAGTTCTAATTTTTTGGAAAGAATAGTCAGGCTTTTATAGGTCTCCCTCGCTAACATGAAAAAGAAAAAAAGAATGAAATATGCCATCTGATGAGGCCTGGGGCCAAAATCTTTTGATTCTTCGATTTTAAGTCAAGGGCCACAAAAAATCCACTCAAGGGCCACAAATGGCCCCCGGGCCGCACTTTGGACACCCCTGGGCTAAAAGGTAGACACTCCTGTAAGTTAGGTTCAATGGAAGTAATGTTAGGAACAAGGAAAAGGAACAGAGCCAGTATCAAAGTGTCAAAGTTTCCGAAAGGGTCATTCGATCCGTAGCTATTGTTCTTTGTTATACTTCTCTCCAAGCTTGTCAAATATGTCCACTTGGAGAGCTTCCCACAGTATTAAAATGTTTCTGGTTCAGACATCATTCTAGAGTCATATCGGGTGATGTGTTCAAGCTTACCTTTTGGATGCACCTTTGAGGTCAGGGCACATTGTGTGAAAAGCTTGAGGAGTCCTTTCGGGGGTTGAGGCCTAAGGAGATGGACGTGTAGAAACGACATGACTTTCCACGAGAAGAGCCAATTTCGGTTCCTGTGTGGATCAACTTTACTCGTTTAAGAAAGTGACTTCTTTTTAAGCTAGGTTTCCCAAATGTTTTCTGCACGTCAGATATTTTTGAGTACAAATGAGTCCTAGTCAGTCCTAAAGATATTTCCTGACCTCTCTGTTGGCTCTGTTTAAATTCCCTGTGTGCATCTGCTGTCTAAACTTCAGGTAAAATTGTAAGTAGTACGATCAAGCATAGGGTGATAACCATACAGTACACATAGTTGAGTATACTGTATGTACAGTAGACAGTGACAGTTGGGTTAAGGTCAATGCTGGCCTTCATCCGACCGTATTGCAAAGCTGCACAGCCTGGCACCCAGACTCCATCACTTTTATGGAGGAAGATAATAAAAAAAAAGGTCAAGGAGTAGATTTATTGGAGCTCTGCTTATAGATGGAACCTTTTCTTGCATTGGCAATACACCTCCTGCCTGTATTCATTATGGATGAGGTCTCTCTTGGTGCTTTGAGGAAAGCCTCTTTCATCCCCACAGAGACTGGAGAACTTTGAACCCTTCGTCTCCCTGCAGCTCTAACAACGCTAACTGTAACAAAAGCAAAATGTTACATGAATGAACTGCTGGTAGAGCACTTCTCCTGGCAGTTTATAGAACATTCTAGCATGTGTGTGTGTAAATGTGTGCTCAGCAGGCCTTAATTAATGGAGGCCCTGAGGACCTGTATTGTGTTATGCATGAGATTAAAACAGCCCTATGAATATGTTATACTGTATGTTAAAGGCATGCTGTGCGTAGTAGCAGTGAATACCAAACAGCACACACACACACACACACACAAACAGCAGCTTCTTTATGGTGAAATTTATGGACGGCAGAACTCAGTTGGCTGTTGAAAAATGTGCGAGTGGAGCTAAGTGCGCCTTTCCAGGGAGCGATTCCTTGAGTCTGTGGTCCTTATGTCTATGGCTGTTAACGGCTGCCTCTATTGCAAAGTCAACATCCAGCTTCAGTCTGAGAGTAAAATACCTCCACTGTCGACATCGTAAGTCTGTCAAAGGAGACATGAAATATGGCTCTCCTCAGACCACCTAAGAGTTGAACCCACAGTGAGTGCTGAGGTTTGTGTTGCAGCTGGAGAGAGGGCTGCAGCTGCAGTACGATCGTTGCACTCTGCTTTTGTTCCTCATCTCCCTTCACTCGCTCCTCCTCATCAGCTTCGGCTTTGTGGCTGCAGTGTGGACAGGAGATAGATGGTTTTTTTTTTTTTTTTTTTTTTTTGTAGCAGCTGATGAATCCATAAAGAGATTACTACCCTACAAAACCAGCAACATATAAAAAGCCCCGGTATTGATTGCACCCTAGTTGGATTCCTGCTGGTTTTCCACCCACTAGTGCATGCCTGGAATATGAAGTCATGAAAAAGCCCTTTGTGCTCGAGTTGGAGAGATCACTAATACATGTGTAAGATTTTTTTTCTTTTTTTTTTTTTTTTTTGAGTGTTTCCCTCAGCTCGGCTAAAGGATTTTTCACCTGAACATTTGTGCTTGTCATCTCGGCTCCAGCTTTGATGTTTTACATGCAGGAGCTGTTGCACGGACAGGAGAGTCATGAAAGATGGAAGAAGTGTAAGAATTGAACAAGAAAGATTTTCTTAAGAACATTGTGCTCTGACTTGTAGCATCAAGGGTGTGAGCTATGATTACTTTCTTTTTTGAGTTTCATAGAATAACTTTCACTTTTAAAGGTGAAAGTAGTCAGATACCACGGCCCTTGTTCCGTGTTGCATCTGTTAAAGGAGGAAAATGGGACTTTTTGAGCCAGTAGAAGTCGGACTTGATCACCAGAATGAAACCAGAACTACTCAAGCTGCATTGTTATGCTAGCAGGCAAAATGGTTGCACTCTTTAGTTTGCTTGTAGCTTCAGACTGCATGTAAAGTACAGTAGTCTACATGACCGTGATCTAAAAAATGCTTACGTGACATTTACACCAGCAGAGAGTACAGAATGTTACTCTTCTTTTCTCTGGTCACTCAATTAAAGGACGTTAATATGACCCGTCCTTGTAAACACGGTGTAGATACGGCTCAGACAACATCCCAGACAACCGGACGTCACACTCATTGTAGACAGACACGACACACATATTTTCAGAGGATGAATTTAATTTCATTAATTTTATTCATATTCCGCCTTTAAAAGAGATTGATGGTTGAAAAGTTAAAACCTTAAAAAGGAGAAAATGAAGAACTACTTTATGAACCTTTTGTACAGAATTCTTCACTTGAATTTCTTAAGATGCACACATGCAAAGGGTGTTCTGATAAGGAGCTGATCTGCTGCTTACCCTCGAAGCAAATGAAAAGGAGCCTGACATTTTTTACGCATAGAAAAAAAGTCATTTTTCCTTTAAGAGGCCAAAAAAAAAAAAAAAGCATGCGTTGTCTTTGGAAAGCCTCCAGTAACAAATCTCTGCACCTCAGTGCACATTCAGACGAGTGGAAAGTGCTTGACACATGCCATTAGTGTTTTCTTTGTTATTGTTGTGTCAGCGAGGGGCCCTCCAGCTCCCATCACATCACAGGTTATCTCTCTGCCTAGTAAACACTGTGACCCTCTGACCCCTGGCAGACGGCCCACCTGCCGGCTATTCTTCACCTGCTGCAGCGCTGTTTCATCCACTTGGAAGGTCACTGCCTGTCAGCGTGCGCGCATACGTTTATGAGTGGTTAATGTTTACACGTGAATGTTTTCCGGTCCGGGTGAAACGTATTGTAGAAGCTCTATTTATGTTTTTGAGGTATGATTCAGATATTTAACAAACACATTTAAACTCCATGTACATCAGAGAGGCTTTTCCATTTAGAAAAAAAGGTCACAATTTGATCAAATAAACCTTAAAACAGCCACAAGAATGATCACATTAAATCTCCTAAACACTCAAATGATTGTGCCTGCTAACACGTCTCTTTCTCCTGCAAATTGGACAACCACTATGAACTCCTATGGTTTAAATCATGCTATCAAAGGATTCAAACTAGAGCCGCAGTTATTCTATTAATTAAATTCATCCTGTCAGAGCGTCAGCCACAGAGAATATCTCATTTTCAGCTCAGCAAGACACATAAAAGATACTCCTAAAAAGCGAACCCTTTTGGTGATACAGCATCTGCTGTTAGGGCAACAAATATGTTCGTCTTTGTTTACGTCCAGGACAGGTCGTTCCCTAGGGAGGATTCATGTGTATGGCATATTATAGCCTCACAGGGGTCACTGGGCTAATTGGCATTTTAGGGCCCTTCACTTAGTCAGAGAATAAGCTGATGCTGCATGTTCTTCTCAGCTAATCCTTGACTTACATCTTTACAGCTTACAACAAAAACACCCGGGAGGCCCCCTCTATACTGTTGCCCTGAACAGATCCACTGGACTTCCTTTGCTCAAGGGAACCTCAAATGTTAGCTGCTGAGGGAAACAAGAATCCTTACTATACCCCATTCAATGTCTTGATTCATTTCCATCCATCAGGCAGCGCTGTTGCTGCAATAAATACAAAAAAGAACAGTGAAATGTGGTGAGAAGAAAAAGCAATATACACAAGTTACCAATTAGGGGCCTGATTTACTGAACGTTTGCGTGTATTAAAACGGCAATGTGATTTACCAAGACGGGCAAAAATTTGCGGCGATTGTGACGGTGTCTGAATTTAACACCTTTGAAAGGAACGTGCTAATCCAAGAGCCCCAGTGTTACGCACTGCAGGCTGCAGTTAGGAGGAGACATAGGCACAATAAAAGACGTGTTAACATGTTTAAATGACAGTAAAATAAATGGTATGCATTTTTTTTTTAAACTTGCTTCAATAATAGTTTAAAAGAAAGTTAAGGTGTTTGCCTGGTGTGCAGCAGAAACATGTTTCTCCCTCATCTTTAAGATATACAGGATATCAAGCAGGTTCCTCTATGTCAAACATGAAGGACCAGGGAGCAACAATAGCCTCGTGGTTATGTTGTAAAAAAAATTAATATAATAATAATAATAATTAAAAAATAAATAAATAAATAAAAATAAATAAATAAATATATATATATATATATATATATATATATATATATATATATACACTCTTTAATCTCTGCTGGTCTTGAGCACCATAAAGCTTCTCTCATATCAGATAGTTGTGAGTGATTCAGGGTGTGTTCACTGACCTGCAGCTGAAATTGATGCCTTAAGTGCTGTCAAACTGCTCAGACACTTGAAGGGTGCAGGATGGACAGCTAATGAAGGCTCTGAAACACGCTATACGCTCCTTAAAAGCAAAGAGAGCTGCAGGTTCAAGTAAAAATGAGACATTGCACAGCAACACGTTGATTCTTTGGTAAAAGAAAAAGTTTGCATTCGGAACCGAAAGCCCCGTTCGCACCAAGTACTCAGGGTTAATTCGGTTCGGTTTAGCACCTTTCTAATGGCATTTCCACCGTCTGTTAGAAGGACGCTACCATGTCTTGGATGAAAAAAAAAACAAACAAAAAAAACCAGTTCTACTTTCAGAGCATTTCTGTAACGATGTAACGATTATGTAACGATGAATCGTAAAGCAGTTAAAAATCGATTCAAAGGTGTCAAGATTCAAATCAATCAAAATGAATCGCAGTGGTATGGTGAAGGGTAGCAGCTGTAGAGTAGAGGAGGTTGGTTGTAACAAGCAGGGCAGTGGAAGCATTTTGGCTTCCCAAGACAGAAAATGAAGGAAGTCGAGAAGATAACAGACAGGACAAAAACAAAGAAAGCGATTCTCTCAAAATGAATGGTGATAGAATCGTATCGTATCTCAGTTTCATGAATCGTTACATCCCCATAGGATATTTATGAAACGACTTCAGTGCACGGTAAATTCCGCCACCAGAGGTCTCAATCAATCAGGTCCATCAAAACAAGAACAGAAGATTAGGTTGAAGCTGCTGGGAATCATGGGAGTGGCATCTGCTACTCGATCAAAATATTAAAGACAGAGGGATGACAAGACATCAGCGACACAGTATTCAAAAAGCTGGCTTCTTTGTGGTATATATTACAATATTTACACACAGACATCAAAGATGAAGTACATAAACGCTGTGGATTTCTTCATACGCATCAAATATATCTTATCAGTCATATGTTGTGTTAATTGTCTGTTTAAGTCGTTTTCTGCTTTCAAATCAAACGGTCTTCCACTTTGAATTCCCTCCGCTCAGCGCTCTGACGCACGCAGGGAGAGATAGACACAATCAGTGAAGAGAGAGTGTAGATGAAGCGACATATTAGTGTCATAAACCGATTAATGTTCAAAGTTCTGTTTTAACAGCATCACCAGCCCTGTGAAAGTGACTGCTAATTAAACGAAAGGTTATTGTCTGCGTCTGTGACTCATACCTCACCGTGTGCACTGCAGGTAAAGCTGCTAAAAGCAAAACAATGAGCGGCAGAGCTGCTCTGTTAGCAGTCAGCACAGTATACGTGTGGTCACAGCTCATTATAATTAGCACTTGTCACAGTGGCAAGTTTCCTTTTTTGTGCTTTGACTCGATTAAAAGTCTTTTTCAGCCATGGTGTTACTCTGTATTTGTCATTAATTAAGAGCTTCAACTTAAATCAGTTGTAAAGGCGGTGTCAACTACAAGGGACAACGTCGTCTCCCTCCTCGACTTCCTGCATCAACAACCGCGCCAATAACACGAGTGCCAGAAGAGTCAGAGAAGCGAAGGCTTCCGTCAAGCTGATGCGATTCACTCTCCATGCTCGCGATTGGTCCTGCTGGCTTCCTTCAAATGAATTCTTTCCTTTATTCAGTCTTGTTTTATGCACAAATCCTCCAAAAGGAATGTAACTCTGTTTTGAAGAACCATGTGCTTTTTTTCAAAGAATATACTGGGTTGTAGATCAGTCCTACCCACAGTGACACCTCCCCCGTTTACCTGCAGCGGCAGCAACAATCCACCTTCCTGCTCATTCCTATTCCCTGCTCAGGCGTCCTCCCTCTCTCCTCTCCACTCTTCAGTCTCTGCGGTCTGTTTAATGAGCTCACTCTGAGCTGTGTTTAAGCTCATTAACCTTTGTGGGTGGTGAGTCCCACTGAGAGGGAAAGCCATTGGTACACACACAGAGATATAGAGAGGCACTCAAACACATTAGCTTAACTTATTAACACTGTGCAATTTAGACTCACAAATACTTGAAAGCTCTGAAATATGACAAAAGAAGCTTTGCCATTACTCGAATAATCATGTCTTCAATAAACATGATTTAAAATGAGAAACATTATCTAGTAATTGTATTACCTCACAAAGACCTTTGGGGTTTTAACTCCCTATAAATGTTATTATGGAGTGTACAACCTCCTGATGGCCCCCCGTCTCTTTAAAACCCTTTCAATTGTTGCTGAGCAACACTTTACTCTTACAATTTAAAATGGCAAATAAATAGATGAAGCACTTTTTTTCAAAGACATGTTTTAGACAGACGTGGACGACTGGTATTTGCAGCTGAAAAATCTCACCTTGCTGGCTAAAACAGCAGCACTCCCTTGAAGACTTGATTAGCAGGAGCTAGCTAGCTTGTTGAGCAGAGATCAGCTCTATGAGTTGGTTTACTAAATAAAAAACTGTGTGCGCTCAGCGGTCCGTCAGCACCTCGCACTACAGTGCAGTTTGCTGCCACTCATACTACGCTTAGGTTTCCACAGAAAGCACTGAGGAGCATGCCAACAACTGCTTCGTTTCAAAGACGCTGGCCATCTATTTTCAAAGGAGCTCGCTGCAAGCAAGCGTCAAGCTGGACAGGAAGTCAGACATGGAAACACACAGAGCGTCCATTCAATTTAAAAATAAAACACAATATACGGACAAACAATCATATTTCCCATCACTTTAGCAACATTAAGTCAAAACAGACACCAAAGGAACAACAAATAAACCTTAACAAGACAAAGTATGTTTTTCACTTTATTCCTGCGCCGTCTTGTAGTTCTCCTGTGATGTACAGTTACTTATGTTCGGAGGGAGTGTGGATGTTTGAAAAGAACAATAAAGTCTTAGGAGTTAATACACACACACAAACAATGTGGAATTAACTTGCGGATTACACTGAGTCAAATCATTTAGAAACAGGAAGTATGGTATCATCTCAGGGTGTTACATCCTCTTATTTGGTCAAATGAAAAGTGGAAGTGTGTTATTCTGTCTTCAGAGCCTTTATCTTTCAAGCCATGGTGTGAGCGAACACAAACACATTTCATTTGCTTCAGAACAAAGCTAAAGCTGCAACAGACATCTTCAAAAAAAAAAAAACCACAAGGTAAAAGTCAAGCATGTTCTTTTCCACAGACCACAGATAAGACCGTTTAGTCAGTTCATATTCTGACAATCCTGTACATCTTTACATCTTGTTACATCTATGCTTCTTTTTTTTTTTTTTGCTGTCTTTTCTTGTCTTTGCCATTCAAAACAACTACACACAATCATGTGAGATGCATGAGCAGCAGCTTTGACAGCACATGCTCCATCAGCAGCAGGATACATACGAGTGCGTGTCACTTTTCGAGCCACATTCTGCCCTCCCAACACAACAGGCCATGTGGAAACAAGAACCTCTTTCCACTTCTGACTTTTGACCTCAAATGGAGCCACATAGCATGCAATAGCTACACCATTTTTTTTATTCAGCAGTTCTCATACATCCTTCTATTATTATCTGGATATTATAGGTGAGAATTCTGCTGGAGCTCTTTATTGTTATTTCTTGCAAACTAAACATTGCTTTTGTCCAACTCCTATTGTTTTTATGTCTCTGTTGTCTAACATCGTTCATGTCAAATTAGCAGTGACTTAAAATAACATTGTTCCACTGGTAGTGTGCAGTAAAGTAAGCTGTGTGCATGTGAAATGAGTACACAGACTGACAATCCTGTGGTAGAGAAGTATCCCTCCTGTCAGTCTCCAGTGTTTCCCGCGGGACTTGTGGTTATGATGCTTACACGTTTCTTCAGTACGGCTCGGTTGTTTCTGTCCTTCTGTCTCTCTCTGATTGTCTTTTACAGCCACTGCTCCCCGGGGAGGAAGCCGTCATATTGTTTCTCCCTCCAGCAGATGCTCTCCTCCTGCCATAATCTGTCTGCCGCTGAGCCAATATTATTAAGCGCTGATTTTTTTATTTTTATTTTTTTTTTTACAAGGGGTGGGGATGTGCGGGCGGGGGTGTTGCATATTCACATCTTCACAGCTCAGTTCACTTATTCGGTGGCAGAAAAGGTTAAGAGCTAGTGAGACCGGAGGAGAGGATTAGTGCTGTGAGAATTGCTTTTTATTACTGTTAAGGTCACAGCCGTATTTAAAATCCATGAGAGAGCAGCGTCGGTGGATATGAGGCCAGATGGGAGAGCTCTTCTCAGCGCAGCGCTGCAGAATCAGCTCTGACTTTGATTTAATTAAAGCAACACTGTGAGGCTTCTTATGCATACCAGATAATCACACAGAGGCGGCTGATGGCTGATACAATGGTATCAGCAATCGCTCGGAATCAAAGGGTTTCCACATGGAGAGGAGCAGAGAGCCTGTTTGTGCCATGTGATATAATGGAATGAAAAAGGATTACATCATCTTTTGGATGTAGGTGGGGGTGATATAGAGAGAGAAGACTTGGACCGCCACCTGGTGTCCATCTAAAAAACTGCACCCTTCAGTGACGTGAAACCACCAGTGTAGGAACAAAGCTCCCTGTGGGTGCTGCTGAATGACAACATTTGTTCTCCCACACGTGCTGCGTGAATTAGCAGCAGCAGCAGCAGCAGCAGCTCCTCTCTGCTACATGAGACCGTGCACAGAGGGAAGAACGTCCACCATTCTCCTCCTTGTGCCATCATTTTAAATGGTGCTTGCCCTCTATCCATGCATCCTTGCCCTGGCTGAATTGTTGCAATTGCCAACATGCCATTACACAGCTGTGTGATATTTGCAGAGCAGCAGCGTAATGACACAGAGGAGCGCATATCTGGTGCTTGTCATTGCTCGGGGATTAGGAATCCTCTTCTCAAGTCAATATATCTCTCAGGAGCCTGCAGCGTGCAGCCATAAGGGAGCCATCGGGTCCAGTGAGGCGCTGAGTCGGAAACATGTTTTCACATATTGGCAGCAAAGGGAGTGTGTTTGTGTTTGCTTGCAGCAGAGATGAAATCTCCGAAGAGTCCCTTAATGCCACTTAAAACTAATAGCAAAATGTCTTAAAAGCCTCGACTGATACCTCAGTGTGAAGCTGCATGAGGCACTCCGTCTCAACAGCATGACTCCTGCTTCACTCCTGCTTACTTATCAGCTGGTTTCTGTAGCAATTCAGACTCCATTACCATACTGCAAAGACAATCATGGGTACTTTACCAGATGTATTACATGTCTACAGGAAAGAACTGGTGTCTTGGTGGTTGAGAATCACTTGTTGAGCATCTTGTGGCTTCATTTTTTATTTTTTTTTTACTCAGCATTAGTCTGTCTTTTCCTGAGCACATTCTTACAACACATTCTGACTTGTGGCTGACGAGCCTACTGGATGCTGCTCGAGATAATAAGCCAAAAGGAGGTCAAGGACTCTTCTCAGATGGTCACACATACAGGGTTCAATGGGCACAGGAAAAAAAGCTAGAATAAATAATCGTACAGATTCATGCAGACAGGATTGTCAAGGTCTGACTCTTTTTTACAGTTTCAACAATGTTTGTCAAACCTACTTGGCATGAAAAGCTCAGGTATGAAAGCGGTTGACTTTGAGGTTTGCAGATCATTCAGGGCAGCTGTGACCTCTGAAGATGTTCCCTTGATTGTTTTTGAATGCAATTTTGAAAAGCTTGAGGCCCCTAAACCCATCCTTTAACAGTAATCAAAAGATGAGATTAGATAAGATGCCACTTTATTGTTTTCCTGAGGGGAATTTCACAGGCCGCAGAGTCACAAGATGAAGGCTCATGGGAAAGAAGAGAAGGTAAACAAAGCTTGGATTGACATAAATAACAAAAGAGCATAACAGAAAACAACAGAATAAGAAGTAGGACAGGGAGTGTGCAAATATGTTTTGAAAACTATCGTTCAATCTTTTGAAAATTGTCAGTCGTCTCTCCACCTGAAGGCCAAGGGTTCAATCCCCAGCTCAAGCAGCTACGTCTGATGTGTCCTTGGGCAAAACACTGAACCCAATTTGCTCCTGCTGCGTTGTTGGCACCGTGTGAGTGTTTATTAATGGGATTAGTGACCTTTTATTTTTTTTTTAAGGTTCCTTTTTTGGCCTTTTTGTGCCTTTATTGTGGAGGTGGGTCGGTGGACAGAGTTGGAAAACAGGGAGAGAGTAAAGAAAGATCCACAGATTGAACCCAGGTCGCCTGCCTACAGCCTTCACACATGGGGCGCATGCACAGGGCTGCAACCAGCGCCCGCGGTTTGGTTTCTTCTGATGGTTACTTGACATACATGTAGAGAAACGTCTGCCATCAGTGTGTGAACGGGAAGGTGTGACGTCAGGTGTTATAGTGAGTAGTCAGAAGGCTAGAAAAATGTTGTGAAATTCATGTTTTCCAGAGTCTGGTTGTAATTTAGCACTACTGCCAGATGTTGTTGTGGAGCATCTGAAAGCTGTTTTCTAACTGCCAACAATGAACAAAAGAGGAGGAACGCATAAAGGCAGACTGTGCTGTTAAAACAGCGTATGGTCTTCCAGGTTCAGGCTCTGAACTGTAGAACAATGCAGAGACTTCAGCAGCCGTCAAGAAGTTCTGTTGAAAGAATACATGAAAAATGAGGTCAAGTGCAAACTTTGCAAGTACAACAGGCATATCAAAGTTCTTCAACAGCTATGCACGCGTCTTTCGAAAGCGAGGCACCCAGCAGAAGGTCCAACCACAGAACATCAATCAGATGCAAAGTCAACTTTTAACTTACAGCCTCTGCTTTAGAGTTTGCAGTAAAGACTTTGACATGAAATAAAGCCAACAGAGTGTCTACCTTGCATCTGTTAGGTTGGCTTATGGTCGATAAGGTCTCAGTGCAAACTGAACGCTGTCTAACCACAAGTGCACATCTCTAGTGTTGAAGTGGCTTTTCACGAAGAAATGTGAATACAAGAGCAAATCAAAAATAATCCTGAGGACATCTGAAGTGGAGAGAAAATATTGTGAATGTTTTGATTCATTTGTTTGAGCCTCAGATCATATTTTAAACTTTGACTAAACTAAAGGGGAATGTTAGACCAGTACTTGGCCACATAAAACGATGACAGTCATTTGGAAAAAGGAAATACTGGGGGCAATCAACCCGCACCAACACTTAAGCAAATAACATTTTATATTCATTTGGTCCACCGCCCTGCACTGAGCCCCGTCTGAAACGTTAAAGTCAAATTGTCTCTTGAATACACGAGAGTGGTTTTGAAGTGATTTTCATCACTTTTACATTTTTTGAAGCGCTGACTGGTTGAGAGATCCCGGCAGCGGCATAAACTATGTCATCCTGGACGAGCCAGGCTGCTCATTCTCAAAGAAAATGTAGCAGAACTAATAACTCCAAATATTAGTTCAATCATTCAGAGCAGCTAGCTGCCAGCTCTGAACACTCCACAGGCACAGATATTTCATCCTCGCTTTGTGATTTCACAGCCACCTCACATAGGCTGCTTATGATCTCATTTCGGTTGCTAATGTATTCCTTTTCTTTTTTTTTTTTCTTTTTTCCTCCCCTGACTCACTTTGTTCTCCGGCTGCAAAGTGTTTAGTGTGCTAAAATAATGATTTCTGAAAAGTGGTGTTTACAGGCTTGAATGGGAGCAGGGACAGCAGACCAACGGAGTCCTTGAAGCGGCATGAAAATTTAATTAGGTTTTCAGTCTCAGCCAGTGATTCCTGGCCCTTTTTCAGCCTGGACATCCTTAATAAAGACACCTGCAATGTGATTTATGTTACACAGCAGACATGGCTACAAATGAAGGAAACCACTTGTGTATTTCTGGTTTTATTTGGATTCGCTATGTGCTCTCGATTTCTTTACGGCTTCTCCTGTGCTGTGTGTTTCTTTTGATTTCATTGCTTTGGTTTGTAGAAGTGTTTTTTTAAATGATGTTTTATCACATAAAAGAGAAGGTGTAATTACATTCGAGTAATGAAAGGCTTTATGTGGGGATATTTTCAAGGACACAGGTCATTTGAAAACAAACTGTATTTAAATATCTGATGCAACATGAGTGTAAGACAGCGTTTTGTTTTCTTGCAACACTGTGGTTCAAAAAAATAAAGTTCAAATGGCGAAGTTTAGAAGAGAAGGCATTCAGTTAAAGCATTAAGAGGCCGCTCTAAATTATTATTCAGGTTAAGTACTGTACGATGCTACTGAATGAGCACATTTTAATAGCCTGGGATCCCTGAGGCTACAAAATCCATTCACATTCCACACACAGCAGCTTCATTTACTGACCTTGAAAAGTCTTGTTTATACAAATTGAAATTAAACGGCAAAGAGGAAGAAAATCATTCTTCAGCTTAATGTGCCGTCATGAAGTAAACAGATCACACAGGGAGAAAACGACTCCTCCTGCAACTGAGATAATGAGCGTTTCTGCTTACTTATTCAGAGCGTGGTTACGCTGGAGGGCCCCGGGCCCTGAAACAAAAGAGCAACAACATCTGCAAAGTGTGTGTGTGTGTGTGTGTGTGTGTGTGTGTTGGGGAGAGGGGGGGAGTGCACAGGAGAGTTGTGATAGTCTTTGGGTTTTAATTTCCGTATAAGTTGTAATAATGGGGTGGTGTGGACGGAGCGTCCCCAGGGATGGCTGTAAAAGCTTCCGTCCCAAGAGCCCTCTATATGTCACCCAGCTCTCAGCCACCCTGCTGCACACAAAGGCCAACCTTTTGAAATGTCAGCGCGATAAAACTCGATGGATTCAATGTGCTGGACCTGGTGGTGTCAAACGCTATTAGTTTTAAATTCTATTTGCGATGAAATTGCTCTTGAAAGGTAAAGGGATCTATAAATGTCTGGGGTCCTGGACCAGGCTGTTGTAAATCTCTCTGTGCGCTGATGACTCCTCTCCACAGGTTTATAGGGCTGGAATGAGAGTGTCTACATGCTGTGTGGAGACATCGTGTCCCAGCGAAACTTGGCTAAGTAATGGAGTGGGTTGTGGGAGCCCATGCATTTCACTGCACAGCGGTGTGCTCAAACGGCGGAGAGAAAGAGCTGTCCTTTCCACTCTTTCCTCTCCCTCGTTTGTGGAGGCCAGCAGAACACGGATTCGTTGGGACTGTGATGGCTCTATCGGCTCTGCTTTGCTGCGGCCGCTTTCATCTCAAATAGCTGCTGTTGACTTCTCTTTGCACCATGACAGAGATGTGGGAGAGGAATAAAGGGAAACAGTGAGCTATATAGAACAGAGCTTCAGTGTGTGAGGATTTAAATGAGTGTAATAGACGGGGTGATGTTTGGGGTGGGGATAAAAGAGTCAAAGAGGATAAATGTATCCAAACGGACTTCAGATCTCAGTCCTAAACTGCCAAGAAGACCAATCAACCTCATGATGGAAATGAAAGCTAGTTAATGTTGTGATATTTTATTGTGTGCCAAAATAAATTCCAGTCCAGACTTATCTCATAGGTGTAGTGAATCTGGCTCTTTTTTGTGAGCCAGATCATTCGGCTCAGCTCACTAAGAGGAGCTGGCCACAAACCACTTGTACCTTTTATAATTCCGCCAAATTAAGCGTTGATTTCACTGTTATGATTTGTATGTGTTCATATCACTTCAATTATTCAATCAGCCTTTGTACTCAAAAGTAGAAATAACATTTTCTAATATCAATAAATTGCCGTAGCCAATTGTTTTCATTGCATTGACTCCCTCCTGTTCAGCACACCCGTCTATGAACGCTGCTGTGTTGGAGCCCTGTCCCTCCCTGCATGCTGGTACGATCCTTTTCTATCCTCACGTGATGGTTGCGCAGCACGCATGTGATATTCATTATTATTAACTTTATTTGTAAAGGGACCATGTACAATATTAAACATAAATGTTGCTGTTTGATGTATTGCTCCAGAGTTAGCTCAGAGCTAGTTTACATCTGCAGTCCCTCGGTTATAGCTAACGGTTAGCTAACAGAACAACTACCATGTTAAGGTCCACACCGGGACTTGGACCAGCGACACTCGGGTTCCCAACCCACTCTACTCTTCAGATGAAAAAAAAACACATCAAATTAATTTACTTTTAGCGAGACAGTTTGCTCTGGAAAATGTTTTTTTTTAAGTTCCAAATCTATTGAGAAAGAAGAAGAAGTATTTAGTCACAGGACATGAAAGAACCAAAAGATCAAAAGTGTTTGTTCTTTTTTTCCATTCAAAGAGTGTCACTGTTCTCTGACACTAACTTATCTGTCATTCAGTTTGGCTCTGTTGGATGGTATGATGACAGAACGAGAAAGAAAACTTGATCTCCTCATGGAGCCTCATCACACGGGTCCCACGTGTGCAGAGGGCGACAAACGAGAGCTTCAAAGTGAGTATTTGACATCAGCCCATGATCCGGCATTGAAATCAGGAAGCTCATGTTTATAAGATATATCCTTACTAAAGGCAGATAGTGAGGCCATATGACTGAACGACTTATCGAGTGAGCATGAAAGAGAAAGCCTGGAGGTGGATCTGACTCAGAAGTGATACTTTAACTTTGCGTGATTAACTAAAACAAAAATACTGCTTCTGATCCTTAAGGTAGAAATTGCAATTTGATGAAATCATTCAGTCTGGTCCAGCAGCATTTTAAATCTCAATAAAAGATGATCTGGCTTACTTTAAAATACTGTGAGAAAAGGTGAACCTTGAGCAGCAGTGACACACATTCTTTTTAATACTTCACTGACACACTTCCTCTCCAAGACAGAGAAGGATGGGGGGGGGGCAGCTTTCCACTTCCTGATTCTGTGATCAATGTGGTTTCCAGTGTGATGCTGACACGGTGAAGATATAACTGTTGGTTGATTTTTTATGATAGCCTGCCACACAAGCAAGGACTGAAGAGAACACATTAAACTGTGTATTAAAGAAGAGTCACACTATTGAAGACACAATGGAATACAGGTTGTGTGCTTGCCCTGACCTTTGACCTACCTCCTAATCTTATTAGGATGAGATTTCAATATATTTTTGGTCCATTCAAAGACTTTCTCTGGATAAGATGGTAGCGTGATGGGAAATATTTGAAGGTGAAAGATGTGATGACTGTCACCTCTGTTATGTTGGATGCACTCTCGAAAAACAATCTTTTGTTATTTTCATAGTTTTGATTCATGCTTAGCATCTTTCAATGAAAGCCTGCACACGTATGTGCTCTAGTTCAATGTTTTTGTCGAGAAATTGGGAAGTTATAGGTTTTCACCTCACCTTTCGCCTTTATTTTGAGCCCCTTGGCACCAACATGATCCCCTCCAACGCCTCATCCCTAACCCCTCTCCACTCACGTTTGTGAAAAGATCATTTTCAATTAAGCACAGGTGGCAGACAATGCCGCAACTGCCTGTGTCCTGCACTGCTGTGCTAGCAGGCTAATGTTAGCACACTTTGGGTAACTCATAGCTTTATACAAATTAACACAGACTGACGTGATCTAAAGACATCCAAAAAAGTACTGAGTACCTTTTACTTCTTTAGTCCTTGGCTAAAACAGCTTTATACAAAAGGCAGTGTCGTCCATGTAAACGTGATGTC
Organism: Symphodus melops; assembly: GCF_947650265.1. Taxonomy (NCBI): domain Eukaryota; kingdom Metazoa; phylum Chordata; class Actinopteri; order Labriformes; family Labridae; genus Symphodus; species Symphodus melops. Next base: position 35,511,195 of record NC_136691.1, on the reverse strand, counting down.
AACATGACCCCGCCAGTACAGCATGCAGACTCACTGTAGACAGTCATAACTCCATAACTGTGTCTAAAATGTTGCAGCTTCTTCCTTGAACACTGTGGCCCTTCTGCTGAACACAATCCACACATCGATTTCATAACTCTAGGAGGACCACAGCTGCTGTCTGCATTGTGCAGTCGACCTCATCCTGCCGGCAAATCATCAGTGTCCGCTTGTTTGTGTTTTCATGCCATCTCTCCACAGTCGTGATTGCATTTGAACCGCAGCGAAAGTATAGCGTCAGAAAAAAAACAACTGGAGCATGTCTCTCTCTCCCTGATGTGCTATAAAGGCCTGTTACAGTGCACAGATGCTCCACAGCCGCTGAGGCTTCCAGGAAATCATCACTTACAGAGAAGGACAACATCCTGTAGCTGGGTGAGCCTCTCCCCGTGTTTGTGGGGTTGCTAAATTAATGGATGCGTCCTGATGCATTAGCCGGGGCTAAAAAATGAGCCAAATATGAAGCATGCGAGGACACGCCACAGTTACAGGCCACAGGAGTACACTGCAGTGTCACTAAAGCCGTCTAATTTAAAACCTCAGGAAGGAGCCTCTAAACACCAGACGCTCCCGTTGTAGCCACATAGTGCTGCAGACGACTCTTGATTCTATGCAACTGTGCTTTTTCTGCAGGTATGCAAGTTCAGCCAGACCAGAAAAAGGAGAGAATTTCCAACACCTTTAACATTGTAACTGTCGGGCCTGTGTTTGTGCAGTAGAACAGCCAGACGTCAGGGTGAGCCCTGTCCTAAGTGCAGCTGGGTGAAAGTCATACAGCCTTCTTCTAAATAAATCCTCCCCTTAACAGCATGTAAATAAATAATGTACTACTTTTTTCTTTGTCTTTAGTTTAAAATACAATGCAGAGAGATGTACTAAGCTTCAAACATAAGTTATTCAAACTGAATTGTCAGATGTATTCAAATCAACATCAGACACTGAGGTGGTTCTTGTCTCTGATAGACGATACTGAATTAAACATTTCTGCCGCTGCACAGAACAAAGGTGTGTGGGAAGGTGGAGGTGTAATGAAGGTGTGAGGCAGATACTTCCAGGAAAAGTGTAATCGGACAAAAGGGGGGGGCAGCTTTTTATACACGACCACTGGGTCTGTCGTCGTCAAGACTCAAATGCAGACGAAGAAGTACAACAGGGGACTTCATGTGCTGCATGCGAGACATGTTTATTCGTTCTGCTCAAGTCCTGCGGTTATTAAGGAAACGCTGACCTCAAGTGGTCGTTCGTTTACACAGCAGTTTGCCTGAAATCCTGTGCAGACTTTAAGAAGGCGACCGTGTTTGTCCAAATCTACTGATGAGTTTTCTATTTACATTTTGTTCGAAACGCATCATTTGTGTTCTCAGAAACTAGTCAAGAAAAGTTAAATGAAAAAACTATATAGGATAATAACACGTCAACACAACTCAACCCTGTCAGACCGAGGAGATACAGGGATATATGACCACTAACAACAAACGGGTATGAAACTCCTGACTGTTAGTGAATTAAGGATGTTGTGCACTAAAGAGCTCACGTTGAGGTGCAGTGTGACATCAGCTTGATGTGTAACAAAACCTGACTGATATCTATGCTGCTCGCCTCTCAATGAACCTGTTTAATCAATATTCAGTGCAGTCTCGAGCATGCTTGCAAGCAAATAAGCTTCTACTGCTTCAAACACATACAAAAGAGGTGTTTCAGTGAGACGGATTAAGATCGAATGTGAACTGCTATTTTTACAGTTCTACAGAACTACAAATAAAAAAGAGGTACAAACTCCCCCCCTTTGAGTCATCTCAAGATAATGTATGAACAGTGTAGCCTTCACAAGTCCGCATCACGCCACAATGTCTTCTTCTTTTGTTTAGGGTTGTAATGGTTAACACATTGAGAGTGTTCATATCATCAACTTAAGGCTCTAAGTCTGGGGTTCTCTCTGAATCCTTGCAGAGTTCAGTACATTTCTCCGAGTGCCATGAACAGCTCACTGAATGAGACCCAAATCAGCTCAGATAAAGACTCAGATTATTATTGCAGAGGATACTTCGGAGGTTGCAAAAACAAGGTGAGACCATCTCAACAAAGGTGACAACCTATCAAACAGACTAAATATATTTTATTTTATATTCCTTATTTCCAGTCTGAACAAAGGCACATCACTCATGCGAGAACACACGCCAGTTCATGTTCAATGATACAAAAGGTCAGCAGGGGGCAGCATCTATCCATCCTATGAATTACTGATCCTAAGCTGAGCTGTTCTTCTGTTCCCTGCTGTTTGAGCTCTTGCCATCATCGAGAAATAAAGGGAGCACTGCTCCACTCGGCTGCCTTCAGGCAATGTCTGAACTTCTGTATTAATAAGTTAAGAGTCACATGAATGAGCTAACAAGGTCTGACTGGGGAGACGGGGATGTCTTATCGTAGGCCGCTTGCTGAGATGTCACATTGAAGTGTCAGTGAGCTCGAGAGGCCGGCCTGAAGTGGAGAAAAGGTTCTATTCAGGTACGATTTCTCAGTCACAAAGAAGTGAAAGAGATGCACTTGAATGCACCATGTGACAGATAACACGACGGTCCGAACATGTTTGTTCTCTCTCTCCTTCCCGTTTCTCACTATAAAATCCCTGATCTAATTATGTGCACAATTGATCAGTGGAACCATTTCCGCTCGGTCTTCATTAGTGGCTAATTAAAAGACAGCTATAAAACCAGAGAGACTAATCTGTGGCCCCCAAAGAAAGGAGGAGTCCAGTGCCACCTTAGGCGAGGCTTGATGACAGACCGTGAATGACAATGAAACAGTATTAAACTAAATATTCCACAGTAGATCACCACTGGTGCACGTAAAAAAAAGACATCTTTTATCTTATATCCTTCAACATCTACGTCTTAGTCTGTTATATAGGAGTTTCTTTGATTCATATGTATACCCCTTCCTCTGTTTGCAAGTTTGGTTCACTCAGATTGAATCCCCTTGGCAACACTCACACTAATCAAAGTTTTTTGAACTTGCAGCAGCTTGCAAGCTAATTGAAGTTGTGTTTTCTGAAGCGTCTCATGGTTTTGATATCGCTGTGCAGGGGCATAGTACTCTTATCTCCAAGATAGTAATCAAAAGCAAGAGAAAAGTTCAAAACAAAACTCATTTCTCATCTGTCACAGTCTTAATACATAAAAAAAAAAAAAACTCAGCCTGTTTTTTTTTTTTCTTTTAAGTTTTGCACGATTTCAAAAACAAACTCTGAGAAATTGCACAAAGGTCAACTGGAGGTTTCAAAACCTGGCTCATGTTTCGTCATGCCTCGGGACGGGCATGTGTTCTGCTCGCAGGGCTGTGTCTTCCTGTGTGGAGGTGCTGTATCTCTCTTAGATGTTGAGATGCAGGAGTTCACGCTGAGCCCGGGGGTCAGATCACACTCCGAGGAGGAGAGGTGAATTCATCAGTGCCCGCCGAGCCCAGAAGGCACCGCGGCTCAAATCCATCACCGTGAAGCTTTACCGAGGAGAAGAGAGGAGGGCTGAGGGGACAAAAGCACGGATCCCCTCCCACTACATTCAGCCCAAGGTTTGTGTTTTTAATATTGAACAAGTCGTACTCAAGAAAATAATGTGTATTCTCTTGCAGTTTCTTTCTTGTTGGGATAAACAGGATTCACTGGTTGACCATAATTAGACAGAAAGTCTTTCTATGAGGAGAAGTTCTTTCCACATTTTTCCAGAGTTGTCTGAATCCCCTGAGGCAGGTGAGGGCCGGTTATATTTGAGGTTTTACAGACTCACCCTGACCCTGCAGCTGATGAGTCAAATCCTCCCACACCACCGTCACACAAGTACGCTGAAAAATAAAAAGCAGAACTTCTGGCTGAGGTGAAGGAGAAACTGCTCTCTCAACAGACAGGTCGATAACATTTCTTATGAGACGAACCTTGACTGCACACCTATTTTTATTTTGGTGCTCCGGTGATCAATGATGTGTCAGTAAGGTGTTTTTTTGGATTCTTCTTCTACTTATTTGTTTTTATTTATCTGATTTTGATTTTATTTCTTCAAAAGATTTAAATGTGTATTGGATGCAGAACGACGTTTCATGGTCCTTGGAGAGTGATTTATGAATGATTTTGGATACTCTGTGAAGCTTTAACTCATAAAAAAAATAGCATTTATGAAGGGCTTTTAAATCACAGCACTTGACAATTTGCCCTTTCATTTAAACACTCAAACGCAACAGGGTCAACCAATGTTAATGTAAGAGTAAATCTAGAGCTTGAAGTGCCTGTAAAACTTCTGCGAACCATCCTGATGATTTGTTGACTTCTGAACTTTCCTTAAATCATGAAGACGACTGAGCATGTTCTATTTGACTGAATCCACGGTGCTGTATCAAGGAACACCATCAGGACTAAGATGTATTCTTAGAAACAGAACTCATGGAGCTCTGAAGTGAAGTGCCTCTTCTTTCCATCAAACACTCTTTTTTTTACTTGAATAAATATTACAGTCTCGGGTCGTCTCCATGGATTTGGACTTTACGTCAATTATTGAAGCTAGTTTCTATCTATGATACTAAAGGAAATAAAGAAGAGCTATGATGCAGGTTATTTATTCTTCTTGCAGAATTCTTGTGTTCCAAAACAATACAGTATAAATCGCCTGAGCTATTTTTATTCAGGCAAATGTTATGCTGTGCGCTATGCAGCCTACACAGATTCTGTTTGGGCTCAAAATCTTCGAATATAAAAACAAGTTTGGAAAATAGAGTTGCAGGTGGCCTAGTGGTTAGTCTATGCGTTTGATTTACCAGGCGAATGGTTCCTCAAAGCAGGCAGCCCGTGTTCAAATCCGACCTGTCGCTTCCTGCATGTCATTCTCTATTTCTCTCTGGTTTCTGGACTCTACACTGTTCTATCTCCAAGTAAAGGCGTAAAAAGCCTAAAAATAAATCTTTAAAAAAAAACAAAAAAACATCCACAATGCTTGTGACCAATACAACGCTGGTTTCTCATTTAAAGACCATGTACCACATGTACATGCCCAGCTTAAATAGACTGCCCAGTGTTTCCATGTTACTCTGTTCTCCACAGGTCAGACTGATTGCTCATATCTGCTCAGTCCAACCTCCTCAGGTCATACAGGAAGTAGACCACATGTCTTGGTAGGGGCCCGCCATCATATGAGTTGTCATTCCCAGCAGGGTTGGCACTGGGAACAGGCAAGAGAGCTGAGGGGTTATTAAGGGACTCAGCTTGGCATCACTGAACCCTTTGGCTGCATGCTGTACAGGGGCTTACATCGAGCTGATGGCTTTGGAGGGCAGGGGAGGGAGCAGGTGTGAAACACACACAATGTGTGTGTATGTGGTTTCTGGTTTCGCTGTAAACATGGGAGGACTGATTCTTAACAGAGCCTGACAGAAAGTGTACCGTTAACATCAACTCTCACCTACATAACTGTCATCTTAAACTATGATGCTGGTGGCTTTGCATTGTATTTGGCTCAATGTTGCCTTCACATGCCAACAAGCTTAGACGAGCTGACATTCTCACAATATCACCAACAGGCTGTTTATCAGACTTCACCTTCTGTGGCTGCTTTCTACTTTACTTTGCTAATGAAAGTGTTTACATTGAACTTCTTTTTCATTTTATATTTCTTCATGAGAAATGGATTCCGTTTTAACTGTATTATCTAATCTCATGCTTCTGATAATCAGGTTTACACTCTCAGTATCGGGTAATATCCAGCCTACACTTGTTAATTAAGAGTTAACAGCAAGTAAAGCTGAGGGGAACGTTGTTAGTTTAATACTGTATCTGACAGCAGGTCTGAGAAAGCCTGTGGTGTCCCCTGCAGTAAACACACTAAGTGAATGAGTTTCTGTAGTACAAGTGACATTCTAGAGATTCAAAGTCGAGACGTTTTGAATACTTCCAAGGACATGAAATGCCAATCTTGAAAATAAAAGTTTGGGAAAAATATGAGTGGCAGATCAGTTCTGCTTTTAAAGCTGTAGAAAATACCAGAATGGATTCCATTGTATCTCAAACATCTACTGACTATATGACTGTGTGCAAGACTAACTCAGCTCCATAAGAAAGTTGATATGTTAGCATTCAAGTAGCATGGATAGATGATTGTTGCTCAACTCTCTTCATCTGCAGCTACACTGATCTTACAGCAAGGTTGGCATGGTTAACCACCATTGATCACATTAAACCACTATTTTTTAAGAATCATCAAGCTAACACGTGTTTCCCAAAGCAAGACTAAAGAAAAAAACATGATGTCGCTACTGCAGCCAAGAGCTGAGACACTAATAAGAAGTGTCAGAAGTAAAAGAGCAGGGTCAGAGTTTCGTCTCTCTACAATGGACCTTCCTCATCCTCAAATAACCTATTTATGGTCGCATGTTGCAAGGATGGTAATAGGAGGACACAAATGTAAAATAACAGGCTGAATGCAGCTTTTATAACAAAATTAAAGGGTAGATTTTTTTTTAATGCTTGTGTGGGGGGTTGTTGAAGCATTCGTTTTATTTTAAATGGCAATATAATCCAGGCAGGTCATAAATATTTGACTTATGTTGAGTGGCAAACACTGTGGTGTGACTTTCAATTAATATTTTCTGCTGAATATGCTGAAAATGTTTCTCTTTTGAATTTGTCTTTTCATGTAGGACTTCAAAAAGCAACAAGTTACAGAAGAACCACTGGGAAAGGCGAATTTAGGCGCACATTGGGAGAAAGGGAATGGAATGGGTCCATGCTTTGGATAGTGTATTTTAATCAAAGCTCAGTTCAAGGGTGTGCAGAGAAGGTTACAATTCTGTTCCGGAAAGATTCAAAGAGAGCACTTCAGGTTAAAATAAAGGCACATGTTATTCAATAGCAAACTGTGAGATCTTTTGTGGAAACTGATGCCTTTGTGGAAAGCTCACACACGCGCCATGGAGAAGAGAACTGCACATTACGCTCATAAACCTTTCGTAACCATAGCAACAATAATCGCTGGTGAGAAGCTCTGTGAAACCGAGATTGTGGGCGCTGCCAGCACAAAAAGTGTCGTGAGTGGACAAAAGCTCTTATGCAAACAAAACATGTTTTACATTTGACTGTTCTCTCAAGGTCAATTTATTACAAAATGGTTTCCTTTAAATACCTTTGAAATATTTAACTCAATGGTTATATGTCACAGTATGACCCTGCTGTACACACCTTGGACTCCAGCCCTCAGAGGCAAGGGGAGAGAGAGAGGGGGAAAAGATGTGAGACTTGCCAGAGATGTGTGATGGAGGGAAGAAGGACGTACGGAAGGAGCACAAAGGAGGTGATGAGAAGGGAAACAAAATTCAGCCTGAGTTTTTGGTCACTGTCACAATGATGTCTTTGAAAAACGCATTCCAAGGCGGAGATTTAAAAAAACTCCACTTCCTTTTCCGTCCAAAGAAATGAATCGGTTTGTTTACTTACACATTACACATTTTTCCAAATCGCTGCTGTAAGAACGACGCTTGAACACATCCCTGTCTTGCAATGTTCTTTTATGGTCTTTGATGTGAATGAGACACACAGCTATCATCACCACCAACTGGCCTGGCATGTTCATGGGATGCTTATGTGAGCATTTTCCCTCGCTTTTGCGTTGCAATGTGGTCCGAGAGATTTTTTAAAAAACAGTTAATGCGGGTGGGATTTGTTTTGCAACCAGACTAGCGGAAAAATAGGTTTTCAGAAATATCCTTATAAGTGTGGACATGGCCTCAATATCCATGGATTCAAAGTCTATTTAGAAATTCTACTTCAGGATCTACTCCATTCATCTATGCGACAGGTTGAAATTCTTGTTAGCACTCAGCAGGGAGTGACTGATTATTCCCCCCCCCAAAAAATGTCATAAAAAAAAACATCTTTGGAAGTTATGAATCGATTCTAAATCTTAGAAGAGAAAAATCTCTGTTTGCATACATCGATTGTTTTTCCCACCTCTAGATCTAAAGTCGGTCTATACTCAGTTGGGGGCCAAATCTTTCCGTCTAAAAGTGATGATACCCGGGAACACCGCCAGCTCCCATGGCTTACCAAATAAATCACAGATGATGCAGTCACCAGTCTATTAAAGGGCGGGGTGTTAATGCTCGCCTTCCTCCTTCTCCAACCAGCCAGCATTCATTATAGACATTCATAAGCGCTTTAAACATTACTGATAAGCAAACATACGTTCCCTGACACAGTCAAGGTGAATAAACAAATGTACAGCAACCTTTTGATTTCAACATACAGTGTGTATGAGCCATATCACATCATTTTTCTCTTTGATAAAAGTGTGCCAACAATTAGGGATGGGTATGAGTACTCCCCGCTGTCCCCATTAGAGGAACATTTCATTACGTGTGTACCTGTGCAAACGCTGCTTTTGGCTCATACAGCGTTACTCATGTGACCCAGCTTTTTATTTTCTCCCTTACTGAATATACTAGCAAGGAAAATAATTAACGAGATAGAAACGTATGACTTCTTCGGCCACAGCTTTAGCACACACAGGAGCCTGATGTCAGCAAAAACAATAGGTGGCTACGGCAACTCTCTAGGATCATATTACACAGAGAGCAAAAGCACAAATAATACTGCTACACCTGCAAAAAGTCAGCCAAGAAAAGTGATGACAAAAACGATTAAATGTATGTTCAGTGCAAGATTTGTGGCGTTAAAATTGCATACATTAGAAATATTAGTTCAACCCTTAACCACATGGACTTGGAAAACAGCGGAAACATAAAACAGGCAGTCTTGCATCACGTCATTTGCTAGTGTAGCTGGTCTGGCTTTCACTGCTCCGAGTTCTCTGCGTTGTGTTATGAATCACAGGGACCAAGGACTTTGTTGCCGAACAAAGTCGATTTATTCTCCTTTTCTCTCCTGTTCAAAATAAAAGAAATACAGTATAGCAATTTCTGTTGTGGCTTCAACATATGTACCCCTCCTCAGCGGGTCTCATACCGTCTGAGATAGATATGTTCCGTGACATTCTTTTTTTGAAATAACAAATTCCTTATTAACGTATATATACACAACAAAAAGAGCGCTCACATACCTGTTCAAAATGAAAGAAATGCAGTATAGCAATTTCTGTTGTGGCTTCAACATATGTACCTTTAAAGGGAAACAGATGCTATTAGATCAGATGCTATTAGCTTAAAGTCTACATGGTTCGCATAAACAAATAAAGTGCTGTATTTCAAATAAAACTTTTTAAATACTTAAACTGAACTTTTAACGCATTACTAAAAGGTCTATGAGCCTCACAGAATATAATTTGAACTATTATTTAATGTTTTTTTCCCCCCACGTTTTAACTATATATACTGAAGCACAACCAAACACTCACCTCTCCTCAGCGGGTCTCATACCGTCTGAGGAGAATGGTGCCGGGAATACAGGAAATGACATCACCGAACAGACTACAAAAATAAAACAAGCTCTAAAATAAAATACAAAAACAGAATATACAATAAACATGTATCAAAAAAATTAAAATAAAAGGATGGCTATTTTGGTGAATTATATACAATGTCAATAAAGCATATTAACATACCTGTTACACTAGCCCTGTTAGCACACGTCGTTAGCCTGCTCAAAACCAAAACGGTATTGGAGATATGCTTCCATTAAGTTTTATAGAATGAAAAGGCTTCAGATAGCTGAGGGCGTTTGTCGAGCCAGAGTACAGAGAACAACAGCTACGAGGCTGTTAGAAGAGAGTTAAGCCTCACAGAACAATGTCCATATACGATGCTGCTGTGACATGACGATTGCTTTCCATTGTTGGCTATTTACATTTAAATATTGGATGTTTATGTCGCTTTACAGGCATAAGTCTCCAATTCCGGTCCGGGAAGTCCGTGGCCGACGCAAGCTTTTTCTTTTCTTTTCTTTTTTTTTTTTTTTATGATTAAAAAAATGATAATCTGTGAGTACTCGTTCATTAGGTAATTTGAGTAATCGAGAACAGGGGTGACTGTAAATTGCCATCCCCACACACAAGTAGTATTTTCAAAACATTCAGAGCTTGATTTATAGCGTAGGTTTTTTTTCTAAGGTTGGAGGCTTAAACAAAAAAAAGACAGCGGAAACAGGCAGTTTGATCTGCAATGACTGCAAATGTTTTGTTTGTTTTACTGACAATTCCAAACACAACTCAGAAATGAGAAATGACAACGTTCTGTTTTACTTTGACAGATATCACACTTTCTGGACCAGTTGTCCTAAATGATCACAGGAGAGAAAAAACAATCTGCAATTTACACCCTGGTGAGGTCGAGCACAGGCCAGCAGAGATTGCCATTGTAAATAGGAGAAACAAGGAGGAAGGAGAAACAAGCAGACACATATTGTGTTCATGGTTTCTGTGGTTCTGTGCAATGACTGCCCATCATTGATTCAGAACTGTTCATGCTCTTTGATGTGCCTGTGTCACTGATGTGACGAAACTTGTCTGAAATGTTAAGTATGAATAAATGCTACTCATTTTACAAAATGTAATTTCATTTATTAAAGATCAGAAAAAAGACTTTGAATGCTGCTGAAAATGTTGAGCCCTTTAATTTCCTGGTTGTTTCAAATCCATTGTTTTACCAGCCTGAAATGAACGACCGCTTTTGAAATCTATATTTGAAGTCAGGGACCTGTACATTGAAAAAACCATCACACATTTGAGTATCTGCTACAGATACAGTACCGGTGTTGTATGACAATGTGCCACACTAAAAAAGAAAGCTCGACTCTGATGGAAAAAAGAAATCTGCTGTAACTAGAATCAGGGAATTTCAACATGACTGTCTTAATAACATCTCCATGTTTAAAAGACTGTATTCTGTCTTCAATCATAAAACAGGGTTTTTAAGATTAAGTGCTGTACATTTATCTCATTCCTGTCCAGACCGCCCCGATTTTGCTGACAAATGGAAGAGATGTGTGTCCTTGGAAACCAGGATGCCTGAGTCTGCTGCCTGAAAAAAATACTGGCCTCCCATGGTGCAATGCTCAGCCATGCAAGAGGCCATGAAGGACACGGGGAATAGAGTAGGGGTCAAGGTGGGGGAGGGTGAAGCAGTCAGACATAACAGGATTTTTCTGTAACCCAACCGACCGTCCCTCAGCCCCTGCCCTGGGTCACCAACACCACCACCCACATACCTCCCACCCATCTCCCTCTGCGACCTTGCACACCCCTCACGTCTGCACACCTGAGGCTGAGCCAGCAGGGAAGCAAGAGAAAAACAAACAAGTTATTTCAATGGTCAAGTAATAGAAACATGGAGAAAGAAAATACTTTTTTCCCCGCCTTCCTTTTCCTCTGCTTGAAGGTGATTGAATAGCAACACAAACGGATTTAAAATTGCAAGCACTGTTCTATTTCTAAGTCTATTCTATCCCTGCCACGTCTGTTTGCCGCTCTTTCGTTCTCTTTAACTGTTTTTTTTTTCTTTTCCCCTTCCTATCCTTGTCCGGCATAATGACTCGCTGACGCACTGAGTAATGTGCAGAGGAGATGGAATAAGCCCTGTGGCACGCCCTTGAGTGAAATCAAATAGCATCTTAACCCTTACACAAATTGATTCCTTAACCCCGAGCCAGCACGGCTTGAACCTTAAATTATGCCACTGATGGGTAGGAAATCAGAAGAGAACAACCTCCATTTCATCTTGAAAAAAAAAAAAGGAGCTCCTCGGACACAGTATGGGGAAACAGATCGTTTCTTTCAGCTTCAAATATTCTTGATTTGGAACAGCGCAGGAAATCTTATTTCAATGCTCAATCAGGAATCTCCAGCCTCTTCTAATCCAGTGGCAGTTAGTCGTCAGCCCCCCAATAGGCCAAGAAAAAAAAAAAAAAACAGAATTTCCCCACCACATCAATAAGCAGGTGATTGGCAGCTTGGCCTAAATATGACAGACAAATAAGGAAGAGTGATATGCTCAGAGACAAGGAGATGGGTGTTACATTGGAGGTAAAGAAAGACAACAGGATCTCTGCTGAAAAGGAGAATCGTTAAACGTGTTAGTCTGGATGTCAGAAATGCACTAAGGCTGTGTGTTAAGAAAAATAATTAATTAATAAATTAAAGGTTTTAGAAAGTTTTCGGGCAAAAAGTAAATTCTCTTATCAGTTATTTGTTCTCAGACCTCAAATGTTTTTGTTTGACTTCAATCTTGATGACACTATTCCTGCTGGATTATGGCAAAAAATCATAATCAAAATTATTTGGAGTTATTTTGAGCTCACCATTATTTAATGTGATTGTTCACTGATTTAACATCTGGATCACATGCAAACACTTTTTGAACACTTATACATAGCCTACAATGTACAATAATAATGAAAGAGATACATGAATAGACTTTTTGGTCCCCAGTAGGTGGTCATGTACCCTTATGCCCAATAATTCTGAATAAATAGTTTGATCATGATTATGTCGTTTTTGTGATTGTGGGAAACAAATCAAACTGGAGTTTTGCATTCTTTAAATATGTCAACTCCTTACTAGTTCCTGCTCCCCTGTTACAGACACAAACGAAGAACAAATCAGCAAATAAACCACAGCACTTAAAAAAAAAAAAAAAAACCTTTAAGAGATTTTATTAATCTCAGGAGGAAAGGAACAAAGACCCCACGCATAAATGCACATACCCTAATTAAATACAGAGCCACGCATGAGAAGACTATAATAAGCATAAAATAACTTTATCGCCATTTTTATGGTCACTGAGTCCGTCACTAACACACAGGCTGACACGTACACTGACACACGCACACCAAACTTTTCCCTCTGCCAAAACTCCTAATCACGCTATAAACCACACCATCATCCTCCTCCTTCCCTTTCCCGTTCCATCGCCCGACCAAGTGCGACACTTGAAAGCTCTATTTTGGCTTTTCATACATTTATATAAATTAATGGCGCTCTTACCGTTTGGGATGTTAGGCATGCGCTCCGCTATGTTCCGTATGTGGAGGCGGTCCATTTCTGAAAGTTAAAAAGGCGCACGTGGTGCGCCATACTGGTCACGTGACTTAATTGAGTATTGAAATTTGTTTGTTTAGTTTGTTTTCAAATTATCTCCACAGATAAGTATGGATAAAATATTGATTAAAATGGTAAGTTAGTGCAAATAATCCACAGGGAGGTAAACTGTTAAAAAACAATCATTCATGAAAAAAATTATTTTGTTTAAAATGTTATGCAAATCATAAGGTGAGAGGGGCTTTTTGTTTAAAAAGAAGGGTGCTAGTGAACTTCAAATCAGTCAACTCCTGGTTGTTGGAGATTTCTTTGTTTGCTCAGTGCTCATGAAGACGTTTGGCTTTTTAAAAAAAAAGATCTTTTATGTATATTTGTAAAGAATTAGTGCCTGAAGCACTGACAATGCAAAGGAGTGTTTTCATTCTTCAGTGACTTTGCCACCATTTTTGAGTGCCTGAATGTGAATGAAAACGCACCAAAATGTTCAAGGTCATCGGGTCTGGTGAAAAATTCGATATCTTTGTATTTTCGTTAAAAAAAAAAGTTTGAATAACAAACAAAGAGAACAGGGTGTTCTGGACATGTTGAAGATCTCAGCATGTGCTCTGCAGGTTATTTTGTTGATACTTTGTAAAACTACAAACTACACTATAGTTTTTCATGACCATTAGTAAGCACCTGGATAAGATAAGAGCCTTCAGAAAATGTATTTGTAATGTCAAATATAGCCAAACGACAAAACCAGCATTGTGCAAGTTTCCTTGCTGGCTAACATCACTGAGGAGCAAACACACACTAACCAACGAAGACAACACAGCTAAACCTGTCTGTAAAAGCAGTAAAATCTGACCTTGTTAGGTGAATGACAAGTTTCTGTGCCTGGAGAATGAATCCTGGTGCAGTGAACCTGCGGTAAGAAGCAGCTGCAGGACAGGAAACTTTAGCTCCGAGCTTAAAGTGTACTTCACTAGCAAGGACCACGCCACAACCATAGACATCTAAGATACGATATTTAATGATAGATCGTATGAATGATGAGACAGATGAACGTATGCAAAGGTAATGATTATGATGGAGGAGGACGTTGTCGCTAGGCTGGTCTGGAAGGATGAACTGACTGCGGGGCAGAGTGAGACTCAGGGTGGGGCTTCTGTCTTAGGGGTAGTTCTGTCCGAGCTGATCATTGCCCCCCAGACTGTTCCTAGAATTAGCTCGAACGAGAGAGGAATGAATAAAGCGGTTGAATGGATAAGAAAAGGGAACAGAGGGTGGGTCGTCGAAGAACTGAGACAGAGTGTGTAGAGTAGGATGGCTTAGTATAAGTTGGCTTGTCTAGTGATTGGAGGTGTGCTTTAGGCGTGGTCCTGCTCCCGAACCTAAGTTAAAACATTAACTCCCTAACTTAAACAGAAACGTTGCCATGGAAACAGAGCAGCTCCAGCAGCAACTACCGGGATGAGGTGTGCCCCAAACAGTGAGTTAAGGTCTCAGAAACCTGTGTTTAAAAAAGCCTGGTCAGTGACTGTGTCCGTAACATCACAATACAAAATCACCAGACCAGGTTCAGTGACTGGTATGATTGTGAGACAGACCACCAGCACTACCTGCATGTCCATGAATGTGACTGCGCCCCGAATGAGGCCGAACCTTGAGCCATTGAAAAACCTATTGTCATAAATGGATCAATCAGCTATCAATCAGAGACCAACCCGAATGTCTGTACGAGACTGATCCTGTACAAATTTGATCTAAAAATAAACAGTTGAACAAGTCTATGTCTAAACAGTAAAACAAGCATCCTGGCTTATGATGGGATTTCTTTTTCATGTTTGAGTCTCAATTAGATACAAGAGGATGCTGCACGACTGCGTTTCACTTTTCAACAGGTTACTGGTTTGCACCCTGGAACATGAAACAGTTTGGTCTCTCCAGACTAATTATGCTACTCTTATTATGATGTGACATGGTTCTATTATTTATTAGTGTTATTGTTATTATGGTAATCGTAGTTCATTTTATAACTCACCCTTTGAAAATCTATCAGCGTCAAAGTTGCAAACAGGATTAGTTTCTTTGATTGACAGTGGCATGCTCTCCCCTCTGCTAGATGACTGAGCTGAACCTTTGGGCTGTATTTGTTTTGTTTTTGCCTTAAGGACATTTTTTTTAATATGCCATTAATATGGCATGCTGTGCGGTTTATTATAGGCTACTTGGCAGCCTAAAGCCCAGAAGTGTGCCCTCCAGCTGTTTAACCGAGTTTAAATGTTTTATTATGTTATTAATATGATGCACTACACAGATACCTGCATGCATGGGGGGGGGGGGGGGGGGGGGGGGAAGGTATTGTCACTGTAGTAATAATCACAATGAATGTTTTTTATACATTGATTTGTTATGTGTTATTGGTTCTTCTCTCCAACCAGCCTTACTCTTTTATCCACACTTGACCAAGGCCATTATGCTTCAAAGCGAACTTCTATATTACTTCATTATAACGGGACGGATTATTTATTTATCATACTGAAAGTATTTTGGTGTCACAGATTACTTACCTATTGATTCAAGCCATCTAAGCCTTTTAACTTGTTTTCATATATTGGTGGGGGAAGTGCTTCAGCAATTTTTTTTCAATTAGTTCATCCTGTTAAGGAGTAATTGCACGGGTATGAAGTGAACTCTGTTTGGATGTGGGACTCAAACAGATCCCCTGGAGTCCTGTGAAGGTCCTGTGTGCGTGTCTCACTCACTCTCTCCGATCATTGAATGCAAATGAACATGTTAGAAGCCTGAGTGACATCAACCATTGGTTACGCCTTGGATGCCTTTACCCTACCCCATCAAACTAAGAGCTATAGCTGAGGCAGTATGAGTTACTGTAATAACCAGAGAGTGTTATCTTTCCTAAAATCAAAATGGATGAACAATTAAGTGTGTACAGATAGAGATGTGAGCTTACAGTATCTGACCAATTTCATTTTTTTAAACCTGTCTGTAAACATGTTTATTTGTAATCGCGGCAAGTCTAATTCTTCTTTTTTTAAATAGGCATGTATGGGCTTGTGCAGCCAGCCTCAAGTGGACAAACGATGAACTGCAGTTTTTGCAACTGTGCATTGGCATCATTTGTCAACACCAGAGGTTGACACTATATGGACTCGCTCTTCAAATTTTAAGTTAAAGACAGAAAAAAATGCATTAATGAATAATAATAATAAAGAATCAGATAGTAGTGAAAGCTTGAGAATAGACTTAATGTTTAGGTAGCTGAGTACTTCTCCACTGAATAAAACAGTGCATCCTTACAGTATTGACAATAAATGTAAAATAGTAGTTTAATTATACTCATATTTAATATAAGTTACAAGAAAAAAACTAAACGGATGGTAAATATGTTTACAACAGAAAACAGCCAGACTTGTATTGTAGAGTTTTAGTTGGGATCTTGAAATGATGTAGGGGGCAAAAACATATTGTGACATTTATTTTTAGATTTCCAGAGAAAGAATAAGCCTGAAATGTCAACTTCAGCTCCCTGTTCTTTTCTGAGCGGTGTCCCAGTGGCCAAACGTCCTCACTGCCTCTGCCAGGCTGCAGTGAAAGGTTCATTTTGTTTGTCACCATCTGTCTTCACCTGTCACACATGTTGTCTTCTATTTGGAGGCCCCATCAGGGTCTAGGTGTGTGCACCTCTATGTGTCAGAGAGCCTTTACGTGTGCCTGTGCCTGTGAGTGTGTGTGTGTGTGTGTGTGTGTGTGTGTGTGTGAGTGAGTGTCTCACCGTATACCTGTATGCTATTGATTTCACATAAGGCTTCCTGCACATACACAGGCATGTGTCCCCGGGAGCAGTGACCCTTCAATCCCACATGTCGTCTGAGAGAATGGCGTCCGGTTTTTGAACTTCTTGATCACCTCTGACAGAGCAGCCTGTGAGCTGGCCTTTCAGACCCCAGATCACCTGCAAACGCTGTAAGCCTCATCTGACGACTGGGGTACCGAGAGAATAATATGAGAAACACGAGTCCCAGCAGGAGCATATTTAGGAAGAATGGTCTGAAGTTACCCCCTGTTAATTTGATTCTATTGAAACACTTCTCTTGTACAAGCCATACTTGAAGATGCAGAATTCTGTATATGTCACCAAGCATGCCAGATAAATTGTTTAGAAAACGCAGTGTGTTTGTATTTTATTTGTCAGATGAAATCTGGCAGGCAGCTGATTGAAAAACTTGCTTTTCCATTTTTGTTCTTACTTTGTCTTTTTAAGGCTTGGATGACAAGAGGTTATAGAAGAATACTTTCGTGAACATTACAGTATGTTGTTCATCCTGTAGAAAAAAAATGTGACAGCTATAATGTGGGATTCAGAGAAGCTATAATAGTCCAACTCTGCAGCCAACTTCACTTTTCTGTCCTTGTATGCTTTCACACATCCTGTGCTGTATATTCACAATCCTGCACACACCTATTTGTGCACTGCCATTAATAAAATGCCAACAGAGGCCACAGGGGGCAAATAATATCTATTTTTCATGTCACGCAACATAATAGATCTCATGAACCAGAATGATATGTTTCCCCCCAAAAGCAAAAAAAAAAAAACATGCTTTGGAGTTGGTATCGATTAGATGTGCCTGGATTTCCCCATTTCATCACTTTCTATGATTACCCCAGTGATTTATAGTGTCAGAGCGTGTCGGTATATTTTACTTGAGTGACTGGAACACCTTGCAGGAGGAATGGGGAACTGGTCTATGCACAGCAACACACAGACAGAACGAGAGAGAGAAGCCAGGGGAACGTGAAGGGGAAATTCTCTTTTCACAGAAGATGAGAGGAAGGTTTAAACTTCCGGACAGCTCAAGAGTCAAAAGTAATATCCAGCTGATGATATCAAACATTTACCTTTGTAACCTTGGTTCCTTTGAGCTGGTTTCCTTTGGTTTTTGGTCCTCAATGAGTTCCTCTGTCCATGCTAAAATTAATGTTTTAACCTTTGATCTGTCCCTTCCAGGTCCTTACTTTTTTCAAAATAAAAGCAGGGTAAATTGAAACAGGCAGCAAGTCACGCACTTTCAATTGCAAATTAATGTAACATGAACAGAGTCACCTGGAGGTTTTGTTATCCTCTTATTTCTTGACACACATTGTATATTATATTATAGTATATATTGTATTATAGTATATAAATAAGCCTCACTGCTCTTCTTTCACATTTTCCAACACTTGTGGTGAATGAACAGTGTTCACATGATGCATGATGTTCACAGAGTGAATGATTCGAACTGTTGCAATGATTTATTGTGCTCAGATGAAAGCGATATGTTTCTCTCTGCAGGAACCAAACACATTTAAAAGGTGGGTGATGAAATATTGCTTTGTCTCAGCAAAGATGGATTTAAAAAAGAAAGATCCTATGTGTGGGAAAACAGCCAAATTAATTTAAGATTTGTAATTATTATCAAACATTTGAAACTCCCTGAGTCATAAAAATGATACAGTGGATCACAGAGTGTGAAATCCTGATAAACCCTTTAAATATTTCAAATACTAAAATCAACAGATTCTGATGCTGAATGTGTAGTACTCTAAATTGGTCTCAAGATTACTTTTTGAAAGTCTTCGTCTTGACTCAGAATCAAAAGCATTTGTAGCCGGTTTTGACTTTTTGGTTTTTAAATCAAGACTACCACTGACACACTATTTTTCCTCTGTATTACTATGATTAGAAAGAAAACACCTTACTAAAAGAACAAATCACTTTACATCATTCTTAATTTGATTTTGATCCACCTGTTATACGCCCGCACATAAGATGATTTTTTTGTTATATTTATGATCTCGGTCTTATCTCAGTCTTACCCTGCCTTGGTCTTTGACCTGGTCTCATTCCCTAAATGTCCTGGTCTTGTCTCGATATCAGAGCACTCTGGTCTCAGGTGTGTTTTGGTCTTGGTTAGTGTATGTCTTGACACTACTTTTTCCCTTCTGTCGTTGTGTTAAAATATTAGGCAAATGCACAAATTGATGATTTAAAATAATGTTGTAGTTGGTATTTCCATATCGTCCAAGTATTTTTTGGTTTGTTGGCAGCCTGTTTACAAAGAACTGGCTTTGCATGACAGACACAAAGCGATGGGATTAGAGGAGGGATGATAAATGTCAAACAGGTTTGATCAACAAGTTGAGACTCCTCTTGTTTACAATCGCACCTTGCAGAAAAGATTTTCACTCAATAAGAGATGTGCAAAAGATAAGCCATAAAGCTGTTATCGACCACAGAGTGGCTGAGCCTATGTAAGACCAACAAAATGTGATATCCCTTTCTGCAAATCTTATGTCTTGTGGTCAAAGCTCAATTTGTCATCAATAAGCATGTCCAGGTATTTGTATTTGTCAAGCAGCTTCACGGCTTGGCCCCTCAACAACATTGGTGTCTGAAATCGATCAACACGTCCCGGTGATAAGCTGCAAAAATGAATTTTCACATCACTGAGCAAAGTTCACCAGTGGCTCCAAGGCTGCCCATTTATCCTGGGTGTATGTGAGTGTGTGTGTGTGTGTGTGTGTGTGTGTGTGTGTGTGTGTGTGTGGGGGGGGGGGGGGGGGGGGGGGGTATTTGGAGAGAGAAATGGATGGTCTGCTGTCTATCATCTGCAGGGCTGCTGTAGAGATGCACAAGTAAAATCATTGTAATCACATGATGTATTTATGGTGTATGCGGCATCGGTATGTGGAAATAAGGCGTCATAGCCTCGTGGTTATGTTGCACGCCCCATGTACCTAATATCTAGTACCATCTAATACAAGCCCACCAATTGTGATTGAAAGAAAAATAAACATGAGAATATCATATCAGGTACTGAAAAAACAAAACATGACAAGAATCTAAGTCTCTGACTCAAAAAAGTGATTTCATTTAACAGTCAGCATTTGTCGTCTCATCCTCTGACTTACCAACATCACTGATATTATTGCTTTATTTGCTCCATTTGCTTTTGAGGTCATTGCATTTCTGTGTGTGTGTGTCTCTGTGTGTGTGTGTGTGTCTGTGTTTGTCATTAAGTGTTTCTGCGCCAGGATCACCAAGACAAGAATGTGTGCAAATATGGAAAAAGCAGTGAAGAGTAAATAAGGAGAATGAACATGCTGACTGTTAAATGAAATCAAAAACAATATTTTCCTTTTGGACTTTTTATGCCTTTATTTAAGGAAATGTTTGAAGATCATAACAAGAAATATGGGTCTTAAAGTGGATAAGAGAATATTGGGGGGAAAGATTGTTAATCTTAATAAAGATGACTGGTCATCCGTTCTTCAAGGAAATAATCAAAATAATATGCTTAATGAGAAGACATAGTTGAAGTCATGTAAGTGAAAAGAAAAGGAAATAATTTTGAAAATAATGTTTTTTGGAAACATCGACACAAATGTGTGCATAGATGTCAATGTCAAAAATGTAAAAAAAAAAAATACATGGTGAACTAAATGTATGTCAGAATTCAGGGACATATAGTCCTTGTTTGGAAATGGTGAGTTTATATTGGAGAGAAGCAGAAGTCTGTTTCTCTAGCTGTGAATGAAGTGGATGATTTTTGTAATCATTTACAAACCTCTTCTTTTCTTGCCTTGCTTTAGATTGTGACTCTATAACCTTCAATCAAACAAACTCTAGAAAGTTAAGAGCTGCACTCAGCTGATGCTTCACTGTGACCTGGCATTTGCAGCTTCCTATTTGTCTACTTGTAGTTAGACTTTAAGCTATATAGTGCAGCCCTTAGGAAAGGTAAAGTAGTATGCTTCATATAATACACACAATAAAGCACTTTTTAAACCCTTTTTTGTTGCTGTTTCTGCTGCTTTGAAGGTCACATATCACACTTTTGAGGATTTCTGAAATTTTAACACTTGCAACATCAAAGCACTGTGCTTACGAAAACATGATGTTGGATTATATATGGTTTTCACATGCCATCAGATTCAAACATAACTGAGGTCCCTTTTACGAAATTAAAGCTCTTGTGGGGAGTTTTTCTCTGGTTATGAAACAGACTGAAATGAATACAGATGTGTCTTTATGACTTAAATAAGCAAGCAAGAATTCAGTCATAACACTGATCTTCTTTCTACTGTTATAATTAATGCCTATAGCAGCTGAAGCAGGGGGGCAGACAAGGAGATAAAGAAGACACTGCAGGAGTTCTGGGAAGAGGCAATATCACGGGTAGGCTGTTCTATTAACTCTCGCTACAGGTAAATCCAGTGCGAGGTGATACATCGAATGTGCGACTCAAAAACTAAATTTACCTGAAACAATTTACCTGAAACAATGTTCTCGATGGGACAGATGGTGCTCTGCTGAATATACACTGGAAGATGTTTTTTTCTTGTTTTGCCCTGTCTTTTGGAAAGCCATTTTTAAGTTTTGCAAAGATATTCAACCCAACTTCAACCGGGACATTTTTAGAAGCTCTGCAAAGACGGTGAAGCTGATTTATAATATGCAGTTTGCAGATCTGCATTTGGGAATTATAGTTGCTAAAGAAAAGTCTTAAAGTCTGCTTCCTGCTTTAGCTCATGGACCTGTTGTCTGTGGAAAGACTGTGTCTGCACAACTTGAACCTAAAGAGCACATTTCAGAGAGTTTTGGGGGGTCTGTCTTTGTGTGGTGTCATATTAAGCTAAAGAGACCCGATCTGCCTGACCACAGGAGTGAGAGTAGTATTTAACTTGAAACGTTTGACACTATGTATTCATGTCACCCCACCCTGCTACTGAGAAGAGACTATTGTGACAACATTTTAGAAATGCTTTTGATGTAACCTGAAGACGAGTGTTGAAAATATTTCTTCAGACAGTTTCAGGTCATTAATGATTGGAACAGGTTAGTAAATGTACTGTAAATAAATAGAGCAATCTTCAAATGTCTACAGATTTGTAACACAGGTGTTCATGTACTTGTTTGTATATGAGGGACATTAACTCAGAACGAATTTGAGCGGTGATAGATCATAAGACGGAGGCACTCTTCAATAACATGAAAAACACTCTTTTCTGCCTATCCTTCGAGCAAATGGTTTCATTTTCAAACAAGCACATTCAGTTTACAAAGGCAACAACCTTGACTGCTTTCATGTATAAGAGAACACTTTAAAGACTCATGTTGATCATGGGGCAAACACTCATTTTTCATGTTCTCATGCTTCCAAGGATTTGCTTTTACTGACTTGGAATTGCTGCTGATGCCGTCCATTTCTTCCATCCATGACCGACACTATTAACCCCCCGGTGTGCTGAGTGGACACCTGCCATCCACAGCTGAATCTGCACTCCGGAGCTTTAACACATCTCTGCCTTTCCCGGAATAGTTTGCACCTTGGAGCTTTTAGTTTACAACCCCTCATCCAGCTATACCCATAAACAAACCAATCAAAAGCCCCGCACAACACTGCGGCTTAGAGAAATCCGATGGCTTTCCTGGGCTATTGATCTCACCCTCCAGAGCGAAGCCTTTCTACCACTAGGAGGCTTTATGAGAGAGATAGAGAGGCGCACATGCTGGTAAAAAATGACATTGATTGGAATAGAACTTCTTACCTCTTTAAGAGGTATAAGTTACCTGGTGATTATTAGCACATGAAGGGTCATACAGCTCTCTGCAGCCAACCCTCTGCATTCTTGAATTGGCCAGCTTTAGACTTTTTAAATCTACAGGAAAAGGAAACCTGGCTTGCTGTCAACACATGTTGTTGGCAGCGGTTTGAGTTTAGTCAACCTGCAGAAGAAGCTACAAAAATCAACTGGCTGTCCATCTTCAGCTTTATGCCTCCTGGGTATGACAGCACTGCATGCCAAGTGACATATGGACAGGCAATAAACACGCTCCGGATGTTTCCATGTGATAACAGCAAATTGGAAATCGTAGAAAGCATGTTGTGATCTTACTCACAGGGGCCTCTACGGCGAACGCCCATTTGCATGAAATTAATATATGGACGGGGAGGAAAATGGCTGAGCACTCAAGTTAAACTCATTAGCAAGCCCAGCAGGGGCATTTGTTCCACAGCTATCAAGGAGGACTAGACTGCTTTTCATTATGCATTCTCCCCTAATGTGAACACTCTCTGTTTGGTTGGATGCAGAGCGTTTAACTACAAGAGATGAGGAGGGGGAAAACACTGCCTTCAAGCCCCACGCTTCAAGTGTGATTCATATTGAAAAACTCAGCAATATAGCATTGTGTTCTGAACAGTAGAATTAATTAAAAACTGTACATTTTGGCTATTTTCTATTTATGACTTCTTGATATGATATTTCTTTGTTTAAATATATGCAATTAGAACTCTAATGTTGTCTGTCATATTCCAAACATGTGCTTTTAATTTGCTCAGCTGAAGTAGGAGCCACCAAATCCCATTTTTTATATTTGTTGTTTTTTCTTTCTTTGTCATGTGTCTCTGTGCTTCACTGATTGAAACAATATCAAATCACTTTTTTTCCCCCCCGATCTTGATCATTTTTCAAAGTGGGTTGCTCCTTTAGTGATGCCGAAAATAAAGTCTGCATTCGGGAAGGTTTTTTTCTTCTTCTTCCTGCTTCTAATTTTGACACCTCTCCGTTTCATCCTGAGAACCGCATGGGTTTGTCTGCGTCAAAGTGTAAATAGATCTTTGATTCACTTTGACAAATGCCTTGGCAGGCAGCATCCACGTGTTCCCTGAACATTCCTGTAAGGACAATGTCACAGTGAGCAAAAGGCAAAAGGCATCAGGCTCTTTGCACGCTGTACTACTGTGGAAATCGATCAAGGGCAGCAACATCCAAATTTTATTTAGACACTACTCTGGTCCACCAGTCAATATTTATCCGTTTATGACGCTATGAATAACACTTCAGCTTAGTGGTTCCTGTGGCCAAGGACACAGTTCATCCCCTTAAACTATTAAATTCTCTAATATAAATCAAATACTTGTGTAGCGTCTCCTTGATGTCCACTCTCTATCTTGCTCTCTTGTAAGGACACAGATTGAATTCAGAATGTCCTCACAGCTCTTGTCCCCCCAAGTTTGAACCGTGTTAATACAGGAGAGGTAAAAAAGGCAGGATTTCTTCCTGATTCACACAAAAATTCTGCTTCCAACAGGGTTAAAGGACCATCAATTCACCTTTTAAAATGTCAGTTTTCTTTCAGTGGAATAGCTGTGATCAGTGGATTCCCTCACGGGCCCATCCATCAAGTCAATTAAAACTTCAGTGAACTTTGACATGCACATTTGCAGAGATGTCAGTGGGTGACGTAGACTCACAGAGCTGGAAACTTTATCATAGTCAGCTGTGTTAAATGATCTATTTTCATAAAACCTTCTTTGACAAAATGAAAAGGAGCCTGCTTTTCACAAGACAGGCATAGATGAAATAAGATGAAATTAAAAGTATAAATTGTCTGTGTTCGAAACCGCATCTTTCTTTCTTTCATACGCAATGTGAGAACTGTAATTCAAAATCATAGTATGACAGTATTGTGTATGTGAGAAATACCCGGACGTATACTAGATCAGCCATAATGTTAAGAATGAAATGGCAGCATACTGGCCATACTCAACCACTCCACAATGTCATGATCCCATCATGGCAGGTCCCTCCTTCCCCGTTGTGTTGTTTGTATTCCCTGTCTGTGATCCTCATGTTTCTTTCCCCTGTTAGTCTCTGTGTGTGTGGCTGTAGGCGTGGCTAACTGGGTGCTGGCTGCACCAGGTGTACCGAATCTCCTCATCAACCCTGGCTGCACTTAAACCTGTGATTCCTCTGCCTCGGCGCCAGATCGTTGCGTCTACCAGTGTGGTAGTAGTGTTTTGTGGATCACGGCCTTGTTTGCTTGTTTATCTGGCTTGGTTAAGCTGGGAACTAACTCCTCTGTGCTTCCCCACTTTAGATCGTCGTTGTTTGGATTCGTGTGTGTTCTTCACTACCTGCTCACTGCCTGCTGATTTTCTCAGGAGGAACTGCACCACGGGATTGGAGACTCACATCACACTCGGACCGAGTGTTCACCTCACCATTGGGATTCCTGGATTCATCACCCCCTCCCCCTCACTGTCACTTAATTGTTTATTAAATTGGACACTTGCTTGAACTTGTTTTACGAGTGGTGCTTTTGGGTCCGATCCAGTCGGAGATCGTAACAGAACGATCTGGCCAACATGGACCCAGCACACTCGGAGCCAGAGGTGGACTCATTGAGACAAGCTGTGTCGTCACAAGGAGTTCTGTTGGGCCATCATGACCAGACCCTGCATAGTATTATGGAGTCCCTCTCCACTCTATCGGCAAGCCTCTCCCGTATGGAAAGCCAACTCCACATGTCTTCTCAGCCTGGGCTAGCATCAGCTTCACTGCCTCATTCTGCTCCTCTCTCTGCGGCATCTGGGAGTAGTTATCAGCCTCGCGAACCTTACGTCCCAGCACCAGAGCGCTATAATGGGGATTTAGGGGAGTGTAAGTCTTTTTTGTTTCAGTGCTCCTTAGTTTTTGGTCAGCAGCCACTCACTTATGCTAGCGATGCTACTAAGATAGCCTATGTGCTAGGTCTTCTTACGGGGCGGGCTAGATCATGGGGAGCTGCTTTTTGGAATAGTCCTGGTAAAGCTAATTCTTCTTACGCCGAGTTCACCTCAGAAATTATCTCTGTTTTTGATCACCCAGTCACAAGTAGTGATTCCAGTAACCGCTTACTCAGTCTTAGACAGGGTTCTTTAAGCACTGCTGATTACTCGGTAGATTTTCGCACATTAGCAGCGGAGCTGGGATGGGACGACAAGGCATTGCAAAGCATTTTTTTTAAAGGGCTTAACGAGTCGGTAAAGGATGGTCTTATTGGGAGGACGGAGACTAAGAGCCTGCAGGAGCTAATAGCTTTAGCCATTAAAATAGACAACCGTTTCCGAGAGCGTCGCAGAGAGAGAGTGCAGTCAGGTCCAGCTAAACCCTTAGCTTCTAACACACCTTTCACCCAAACCATTCCTTGGCCTGTAAGTCCTAACAAGTCCAGTGTACCACCAGGGCAGTCTACTCAACATCTGGAGGAACCCATGCAACTGGGTCGAAGCCGTCTTTCGGTGGAGGAGAGAAATCGAAGGTTCAGAGAGAGACTCTGCCTCTACTGCGGCGAACAGGGGCACCAACTGGTTAACTGCACCCAGCGGTTAAACTACAATCCTCACCAGTCAAAGTCGGGGTTCTGGTGAGTCATACAGTGGTCCCCACTTTTCCCCGACAACGTATTAATCTCAAGGCGAGTATTTGTGTTAACGGTACCAGTGTACATCGTCAGGCCCTAGTGGATTCAGGTGCTGACTCCAACCTCATTGACTCTGAGCTAGTCAAACAAACTCTCATTGACACTGAACGTTTAGAGACTCCCCTGGTTGTTAATGCACTTAATGGTGACGTTCTAGCTCGCATAACTCATCAGACCTGTACCCTACCCCTGTTGTTAGCTGGTAATCACCATGAGGAGATCTCCTTCCACATTATGCCATCAGCTAATGCTCCCATTGTTCTCGGGTTGCCCTGGCTCCAACGACATAACCCAGTTATCGACTGGGCTGCTGGTAAGATTGTGAGTTGGAGTACTTTCTGCCATGCTTCATGCCTTAAGTCAGCTCAGCCGCATACTAGCTCAGTCTGTGCTGTACCACCAGAACCCCCTGATGTCACCTCTGTGCCTCCCATTTACCATGACTTAGCTGAGGTATTCAGTAAACGAAGAGCTTCATCTCTGCCTCCACACCGTCCCTATGATTGTGGCATTGACCTGCTATCCAATGTTCAATTACCTACCAGCAGGTTATACAATCTCTCTGCCCCGGAACGTGAGTCAATGGAACAGTACATCAATGACTCACTGAAATCTGGAATCATTCGACCATCATCATCTCCTCTAGGAGCAGGTTTCTTTTTTGTTTCTAAGAAAGACAAGACCCTGAGACCCTGCATTGATTTCCGAGGTTTAAATAACATCACTGTCAAGAACAAGTATCCCCTGCCTCTAATCAACTCTGCTTTTGAACCCCTGTCTGGCGCCACAGTCTTCACAAAGTTGGACCTACGCAATGCGTATCATTTGGTCCGGATCAAGGAGGGAGATGAATGGAAGACAGCATTCAACACACCTCTTGGGCATTTTGAATATCTAGTAATGCCCTTTGGTCTAACCAACGCCCCTGCTGTCTTCCAGGCAATGGTCAATGATGTTCTCAGAGACTTCCTGAACAGGTCAGTGTTCGTCTACCTGGATGACATTCTTATTTTCTCCCGTAACCTGGAGGAACATATAACCCATGTCCGCCAAGTCCTTCAAAGACTGCTGGATAACAAATTGTTTGTTAAACCCGAGAAATGTGAATTTCACACGTCTTCAGTTTCGTTCCTTGGGTACATTGTTGAGAGTGGGCAGGTGAGGACAGATCCAGATAAGGTCAAGGCGGTGACAGAGTGGCCAACCCCTTCCTCCAGGAAACAGCTACAAAGATTCCTGGGGTTCGCCAATTTCTACCGACGGTTTGTGCGTAACTACAGTCAGATAGTAGCACCACTCACTCAACTCACCTCTCCATCTGTTCCTTTCCTCTGGTCTTGTGCGACGGAGAAGGCCTTCTCGGAGTTAAAGAGGAGGTTTTCGTCAGCCCCCATTCTGGTGCAGCCTGATCCCTCCCGACAGTTCATTGTGGAGGTGGACGCCTCGGATATTGGGGTAGGAGCGGTGCTCTCCCAACGTTCAGCAGGTGATAATAAATTACACCCATGTGCCTTCTTTTCCAGAAAATTGTCAACTGCTGAGAGAAACTACGATGTGGGCAACCGTGAACTATTGGCAGTAAAACTGGCTCTGGAGGAATGGAGGCACTGGCTGGAGGGAGTTGAGACCCCATTTTTGGTATGGACTGACCACAAGAACCTAGCTTATATTCAAACAGCTAAGAGACTAAACTCCCGACAGGCTCGATGGGCTTTGTTCTTTGGCCGTTTTAATTTCTCCCTGACTTACCGTCCAGGTAGTAAAAATGTGAAGCCGGATGCTCTTTCCAGGCAGTTCATCCACTTGGAAGACAAACCAGCCGTTCCGGACACCATCTTGCCGTCATCCTGCCTGGTGGCATCATTGACCTGGGCGATTGAGTCAGAGGTGAGAGAAGCACTTCAGACACACCCTGACCCTGGTGGAGGTCCACCTGGTCGTTTGTTTGTACCCGACACTGTTCGTTCCCAGGTCCTTCAGTGGGGACACACTTCTAAATTTGCATGTCACCCGGGCATTGCTCGAACCCTGTGTCTCATCCGTCGACATTTCTGGTGGCCCACCATAACCACAGACACCAGGGAATATGTGAAGGCTTGCACCGTCTGCGCCCGTGGAAAGGCTTCACATCGTCCTCCGGCTGGTCTCCTCCGTCCACTCCCAGTGCCTGGCCGTCCTTGGTCCCATATTGCTCTAGACTTTGTGACTGGTCTGCCGCCGTCGAGAGGTAACAATACCATATTAACGGTTGTGGATCGTTTTTCCAAAGCAGTTCATTTTGTGGCTCTTCCCAAGCTACCAACAGCCACAGAAACGGCTAGGCTCCTTGTGGACAACGTTTTCCGCCTCCATGGGATTCCCTCCGACATAGTCTCCGACCGTGGTCCACAGTTTACCTCTCAAGTATGGAAGGAGTTTTGCCGGGCGCTGGGAGCAACTGTGAGTTTGTCTTCTGGTTATCATCCTCAAACTAATGGCCAGACTGAACGAGCCAACCAGGACCTTGAAGCAGCGCTACGATGCGTCTGCGCCCGCAATCCCTCCTCATGGTATTCTCAACTATCATGGGTGGAATACGCCCACAACTCCCTCCCCTGCGCTGCCACGGGTATGTCGCCCTTTGAGGCCTCATTAGGGTACTTACCTCCTCTCTTCCCTGCTCAGGAAACAGAGATTGCCGTACCTTCTGTCCAGGTTAACCTGCGCAGAGGCCGCAGAATTTGGAGAGAGACTCGGGCTGCTCTTCTTCGCAGCCGTGAGCTGAACTGCAGGATGGCGGATCGTCATCGGATTCCTGCTCCGGACTTTAGACCAGGTCAACAGGTTTGGCTTAACTCTAAAAACATTCCACTCTCTGTTCCATCCAAGAAACTGGCCCCTCGTTTTATTGGTCCTTATGTCATAGAAAGAATCATCAATCCCTCTGCTGTTCGCCTTAAGCTTCCCAGTGCTCTCAAGATCCACCCCACCTTCCATGTGTCTCAGTTAAAATCAGTAGCCTCCAGCAGTTTATGCCCTCCAGCCGTCACCCCACCACCCGCCCGACTCATTGATGGCCATCCGGCTTATACTGTAAAGAGAGTCATGGACGTTCGACGTCGGGGTCGTGGGTTTCAGTATCTGGTTGACTGGGAGGGGTATGGACCAGAGGAAAGGAGCTGGATCTCTCGGGCTCTGATTCTCGACACCTCATTGATCAGGGATTTCTATCAAGCTCATCCTGACAAGCCTGGTGGACCGCCTGGAGGCGCTCATTAAGGGGGGGGGTACTGTCATGATCCCATCATGGCAGGTCCCTCCTTCCCCGTTGTGTTGTTTGTATTCCCTGTCTGTGATCCTCATGTTTCTTTCCCCTGTTAGTCTCTGTGTGTGTGGCTGTAGGCGTGGCTAACTGGGTGCTGGCTGCACCAGGTGTACCGAATCTCCTCATCAACCCTGGCTGCACTTAAACCTGTGATTCCTCTGCCTCGGCGCCAGATCGTTGCGTCTACCAGTGTGGTAGTAGTGTTTTGTGGATCACGGCCTTGTTTGCTTGTTTATCTGGCTTGGTTAAGCTGGGAACTAACTCCTCTGTGCTTCCCCACTTTAGATCGTCGTTGTTTGGATTCGTGTGTGTTCTTCACTACCTGCTCACTGCCTGCTGATTTTCTCAGGAGGAACTGCACCACGGGATTGGAGACTCACATCACACTCGGACCGAGTGTTCACCTCACCATTGGGATTCCTGGATTCATCACCCCCTCCCCCTCACTGTCACTTAATTGTTTATTAAATTGGACACTTGCTTGAACTTGTTTTACGAGTGGTGCTTTTGGGTCCGATCCAGTCGGAGATCGTAACACACAATGCACTGCAAGTCTTTCCACAGAGCTCGTTCGAACTGGTGGCTTTAAAATTCTGTGCTTATATATATTTGGCCAACTAATATTAAGAAAGAGTATGTTGTTGTAATAGTAATGTATGTTTTCAGAATTACATATTCACGGCCCGACGGTCACACTAGCTTTATATATGTAGTTTCAAACGGCTGTAATATAGATAGATGACAGACAGACAGACAGACAGATAGGAGACATATATTTTGTTTTTTTAAAAAATAGAACAGAGAAATCCTGACAGTGGATACAGGATAAAACACTAGGCACCATTACAGCCATTTGCAACAAGACAAAACGTAATAAAGTAAGACAAAAAAAAAACAAAGACAAAAAACGGTCACACTAGCTTGATGCTCATCAAACGAAGCTCCGAGGCCTCCTCCCGGAGGGAAATGCCCAGAACACCTCCCAGGGGAGACGTCCAGGGGGCATCCAGAACAGATACCCGAGCCACCTCAGCTGACTCCTCTTGGTGTGGAGCGGCTCTACTCCGAGCTCCCTACGGAGGAAGCCCATTTCAGCCGCTTGTATCCGGGATCTCGTTCTTTCGGTCATGACCCAAAGCTCAGAAACCAATGGCGAATGTGACAGAGACTACATCTATGTTTTACCCCGCCTGGTTTCACGTCCAGTCAGACAGTCTCATTCACTCATCACAACTCTCAACCCCTGCCGCTGCCCAACTTCTCCATATCTCTTATTAATTAAATTAAGACAAAGACATTGACAAATGACACTACATTGAACCATTATCTACTGTTGTCTATATTTGGGTCCTAGAGTCACATATCTCTGAG
The DNA here is from genome assembly GCF_947650265.1 of Symphodus melops. Classification (NCBI taxonomy): domain Eukaryota; kingdom Metazoa; phylum Chordata; class Actinopteri; order Labriformes; family Labridae; genus Symphodus; species Symphodus melops. The sequence continues at coordinate 35,480,162 of NC_136691.1, read as the reverse complement.
TATCTATTGCTCAAGAATGCACCATAAGGCCTCACACAGCCGATTGGCCAACTGGTTGTCTCCTCTCTCCTGCCCTGGTACTTCAGCCCTGATTGCTGAGGTGAGGAGAGAAGCATCACCTGGAGAGAGAGGAAAAGAAAACTCTAAAACACACACACACACACCTACACACATACAACATTTTGGCCATGTAACAGTGGCTTAACTCCCATATGGTAATGCTGGGACTGAAATGTGCCTTTTCAGACCTGTAACTGTGTCGACACTGAGGCTTATTTTCAGGGATTACAAAAAACTATGAACAAGACTGAAAACCATCCAATTTGGGAGAGTTTGGGTCAGAAGACTAAAAGCCTTAAAGGGGACATCATACCTGTCTGTCGGTCTTAAACTCAAAACTATTGAACAGTTAAACCATGATTACTTTTGGTGGATGAACAAAAATAAACAAATAACTTGTAATAAACAGAAGGTGAAATCCATCGGGGGTTAGCACTTTAAGTACAATGACAGGACTGAAGTTGAGCGGGCAGCGAAGCACAAAAAAGGGGCGAGAGTCCACCAACTGTTCTCTGAATGCACTTCAATTTTACGCACACCAGGAAGTTCTGGCTTCATCAACATTTTACTCCTTTAGAGTGAGGCCTCCTGCCAAATGTAAAGCAGCTGCTGGAAGTGTCAGCACTTTGAATAAGAGGCATATCAACAATTGCAGAGAACTTTTGGGCACATCAAATTTGGAAGAGACCCTGGGGAAAACCCAGAACACACTGGAGACTTCATATGTAAGAGAAAGGACATGTCAGCACGACTTTTTGGAGGGAGGGGGTGTCACTTTTACGTACTCTTCACAAGAGTGTTAATAGTGAATGTAGGACATTAGCAATCACAATGGTTTTATGTTTCCCTTTCTATGTGAGCACAAGATAAGTCCTTGATTTCTTCAGCTCCTGACTGGTATGATGTTAGCTTGTGTTGCAAAACTGTCCATTTTAAAGATCTTTTTTTTCTTTATGTTATTGTTGTTATTTACTTTATACAGTCAGATCATCAACAGCAAGCACCACATCACACTTTTCATGAGAACATTAAGTTAATCTGCTTGAAGGAGAAGCGGCAGCATCAAGGTTGTCAGTGATAAAAAGGACCCGGGTGAAATTCAATTGGATGAGATGAGTTGGGACAGTTGATATAAAGCGTGTGTGCGTACTGATGAAATGGATTCTTTGTGACAGCTCAAGATAATGAGCTTTCCTCAATCAGCTTGAGAGGGCGTCCAGCTGCTGCCTTAGTGAGTGTCCGGGTTCTGTCAGTGGCAGACATTACAGACACGCAGAGCGCTGCTGTCGGGGTTCATATGGAGGTCTGTAAGAGTCCTCAAAGGATTTCTCCTCTGGAAAACACAAATCACAAAGATTAGCATGCCATGGGGATTTTTCCAGTGGAGCTGCATTCATAGATTAACACTTGTGGGGGTACATTCGATGAAGTAAAGCTCCACTCAGCATTCCATTGCTGTGGATGCTTCAAGGAGTTCACAACATGTGTTTTTTCTACTGCAATTTAGATTCACACTTCAGCCATGGGATACAGTGTGCAATTGTAAAATGACAATGAAGACTTTCTATTACTAAAATAGCCATGGTGGCAGTGTTAATCTTGTCAATGAAAAAAATGAAGAAAATATTTGTTGATGAAGGAGTTTGTAAATTAGTGAGCTGTGATGATGACAAGACAAATCTCTGCCTTTTTGACACTTTTTGTCTTGGCCACAAAATTGCACTATAACTCACTGCAAAGACTACAGCCGTTGGCCAATCAACAGATAGGTTCTGTGCTTGTGTGAGAGGAAATAACTGTCCGTGCCAGCAAGCGGCGGTAGTCTGTAATCGTCTTTCCAAAAAGATGAAACCGTAAGATGACGAGGCAGAATGAAGATAAACAAACCGTTGTTGTGATAGGAGAAGTCACTTTTCTCTTCACTGCTCACCACTCGTATTGTAGGTACTTCTAATTGACACTACACTTCTTGTAGTCAGTTTGCCACGTCATCCCTAAAACCTCTCCTTATCTTTCCCAGTTGGACTTTTCTTTGTATATTGATTGATGCTTGAACATTTACAGCGTATGAACTTTGTTTGCCTTTTTTTGCAAACTAACTTCTTCAGTTTCTGCCTTTGGATCCCCCTCTATGTTTTTGACAAACTATGACATTTATTCTGACAGCACACAGTTTAAAAATCATGGGTAGGAGCATGGTTTAAAATAAAGCTTGGTTGGGTAGCAGGTGAGTACAACACTTAAAAAAAAGGAAAATCTGAGATGAAAATGTTTTGCAGTAGTATTTATTCATAGGGAATAGTGAGACAGTTGGTGTCATGGTTTGGTTCGGTTCTGTGTTTCGTCTTGTTTTAGTTTTCTTTCCTTAGTGTTCTGTTTTGTTTCCTAGTATGATTGTTTCCCTGCATCCTTGTGTCCTTCTATGTTGGCTGTAAGTTTGTTTCCTGTTTTATTTGTGAGTATGATTCCTGGTGTTTAGTCTTTAGTGTTTTTATTTTGTAACGTCTTCTCTCCGTGCTTCTGTGTTTTCTTACATCCTTTAGTTCCTTGTGTTCCATGTTTTACCTAGTAGTTGTCAGTGTTGTCTGCTTTCCTGCCTCTCCGTGTTTCCCTCCTGTCTTGATTACTCTGATTGTCCTCACCTGTCTGATTGTCCTCATCTGTCTGATTGTCCTCACCTGTCTGATTGGTCTCACCTGTGTCTGATTGGTCTCACCTGTGTCTGATTGCCCTGTCTATATAGCCTCTGTGTGTTCTTACCCTCTTGTCGGATCATTGTCGTTCGTAGCCTTCGTGTGCTCTGAGTCTGTCGGTTCATCTCCCTGCTCCCTGTGTTTCTCCTCGTGGTTTTTTGGATGTTGTTATTTAAGTAGGATTTGGTTTTTGCCTTTTGTTTAATAAACCCCTTTTCTTGGGTCCTCCTCCCTGTTTTCTGCCTCGCAAACGTGACAGATTGTGTGTGACAGAGAAAAGCACTAGGATATGTGTGCTTATCCTTGTAAGCAAGCTGGAATGTGTGAATGTCTACTTGTAGATACAGCAACACAAAAGTTACGCTTTGTAAAGCGATTGTTATGCCATCGTGCTTAAACATGGGTCGGGCCTGGATTTGAAATGAGGATAGTTGCGGGTGTTGGGTCAGATGAGGGTCTTTAAAATTGGACTTGTGTGGGACAATGACGTGGATATAAACAGAAGTAGGGCAGCCATCATGTGCTTGGGAACACATTGTTTTAAACAAGCTACTTGTTTTTAACAAATTAGCTAATATTTATACAAGGCTACAACCTCTTCAATTTCAAACGAAACAGATGCTACATCTTGATGTAAAGAAACGTATTACAAACTTGCAAGGAAATGGTGAAGGAGAAGGGGACAAACATTGAAACTGCATAACTTTAAGATCAACAATTTCCGTCATTTCTAATTTTCATAAGATAACAAATAAAGTAGAAGAAGTCTTTTCTGTTGTGTCCCCCCTACATTTATAACATCCCAACTTTAAAATGGGACACAATTAACCTGTTGAAATTGATTGATTAAAAGTGGATGACTGTTGTGACAGGAGTTGTTTCTAAATCGAGCCAATCCTTCAGAGAATTATAACCCCACTCTACGATTCCCCTCAGCTCTCTTTGCATCTTTCAAATGAATGTTTTAGCAGCTCTCCTCTTTTGATTTACTGAAACTGTACTATGTTGTGGTAGAAATATGTTTGGGAGAATTCTTTTTTTTTTTTTGTGCTGTAGGCTAAATACATTTGATCTATAACACATCTATAATTTGGCCAAATAATTCAGTTTCACCTAATCCATACATTTTCTTTATGATAGAAAAATTTTCCCAAATTTAGCAGATCACATTTGAAGGTCAATCTTGTAAGCCTTTTCTGTTTTGAACCCATTTCTTTCAATGGTTGCAGGATTATTTGTCACAGCCACTACAAGCTGGGACACTGACCTTTGCACCATGTCTTTTATGACAACAGAATTATGAGTAATCTCCTGTTGGTAACACATTAGCAGAAAAAATATAAATCTGAACATATACACCCACAGAAATGTGCACTACAAAGGATTTAAAAGCAGTTGGCTCAGCAATAGTCGATTTAGTATGACTTATTCTGGTTTTTGAAACACAGTAATGCTTGAGGGTAATTCGTTTTAGTTCCACATGCACTGCTATTTTTGTCCCAAGTGTGTTCTTGCAGTTTGCTGTGCTAAATACATTCATGAGATACATTTTAAACATTAGGATTGGCTTTTAAGTATTGGAGCAAATCTCAGCTGTGTATAGCTGTGTGGGAACACAGGATTAGCAGCAGATACAAAACCCATCAAAATGTCCCTGCATCACAGTGTTGAGACAATTTCTTTAAGAGGGAGACAGTTCAGAGCAGAATGTGTTACCAAAGCTCCCCCAAAAGAAACCGATGTCCTCGTGTGGGAGGTGCTGCATCACCAAAAGCACTTACAGTATACAACTCGTAATCTTAGCTAAGGAGGAAATAACACATGGTAACCTTTTGTTTTCATGTGGCCACTTTCCAAAGAAAGAAAAGCTTCAGTGATATTTTGTGATGAGCCAACTGGTTGCACAGCACAGGCACAGTTTTTATAGAGGAAGGAAACATTGGCCATCCTTGACATTTATAGACATCCTGATCATTGCACACATTCACATTTATTTGTAAATATAAAGCATTCCCAATGTGTTCAGGCAAAGTAGGTCTTGTGCTTGAGGAGCTGATATCAAAGTGTATATATATATGAACCAGGTGAAGTGAATAACATCAATCATGATATGGACGGAGTACTGATGGCTACATGACTGGGTCAGAGCATCCCCAGCTCTGCAGCTCTTGTTCCTGGATTGCAGTTCTACCCACTCAAGTGGTCTAAGGAAAGAAAATGGTGAACTCATGGCAGGCCAGGCCAGGCCAGGCACCGATAGGCATGGAAACAAAGTCTGTCCTGTGTGGTGTGTTTCAACAGAAGAGCTCCTGGAGCTCAAGTTGATGGTTCTGATCTGAACTCACAGCGCCTCACAGTTTGTTGGTTAATTGGCTGTGTAGCTGCAGTCTGATCAGGGTGACCTTGCTGACCCAGGTCCACTGTAGAAAGCGCCCTGCAATGGGCATGTGAACATAAGAACTGAACCACAGAGCAATGGAAGAAGTGGCCTTGAGGAAGTGGGCGAAGAGTTCAAGGTGTTAACTTGGCCCTCAAATACCCCAGACCTCAATCAATCAAACCAATCGAAAATCTGTGGGATGTGCCGGATTAATCAATAGATGTCCTAACTTGCATCTTACAGGACTTGGAATAACAGCTGCTGTCATCTTGGTGCAAGACACAACACATCCTCAAGGGTGTAGTGTCTTGTCAGACCCAGCACCATCCATCTGCTGCATTGTGTTTGTTGACAGATTATCAACGCTATGGCTCTATGTGATACATTGAACCACCAACTACAAGGCTTGTGACCCAAACAGATTGGTTTGTGTGCTATGAATAAGTGAATGAATTTATCTTATTGTTGAGTGATGAGACATATGGGGAGAAGATAGTGGGGTTGATATTCCATAAGGTCGAGTAAAGGACTGGAGTTGAACATGCAGCCAATACTTCAGGGGCTGTCGCCTCTATATATGGGATGCCTGCTTTACTGACTGAGCTAATCCAGCACCCAGTTAATGGATATGGGGATTATCTATTACATATACGTCCTCATTGGTTCCATCAAGGTTAGAAAGACGAAAAAAAATACTGACTGGATTTATTAGTTTCAATCTCAAACCCTGGTTCTTGGAGATAATAAACATATAGTTAAACAATTTACATCCTTGTAAATAGCACAGAAAAAAAAAATAAGTATTGAAATAATTGGTGCCGGTAGCCTAGTGCTAAGTTTCTTCTCATAGTGAAGTCCTAGAAACCAGGGTGCGAGGGTTTGACTCCTACCTGTGGCTCTTTACCCCCGCACGCTCTCTTTCTGATATCTGACTCTATCCACTGCCCTGTCTCCAAATAAAAGGCATAAAAAGCACCAAGATAAATGTAAAAATTGCAATGATCTCAATGAAATTCTCAATGAAATTCAAGTTCCATGGCTCACAGCCAGACAATAAGCTTCTGCACGCAGACATGTAAAAGGCTAACCATTCCTCCTACACCCAGACAGACCGAGAAAGAAGAGGCTGCATCATTGGTAGTCATTGTGTATCTCACCCCTGGCCGTGCTTCTGCTTACTCATGTGAGCAATCTTTCTGAGAGTACATCCAATTCTTTTCAAACGGCTGTTATCTCCCTACGATACATTAAGCTCTCATCTAGAGTGCCGCACGCCAAAATTAATCAAGCTGTAACTCTAGAGATTCATCTAAAGGTAGTCCAATTCTTACCTAGTTATTCATGCTGAGATAAATGCTACATTTTCGAAACGGGGAGAAAGTATCACAGATTAAGAAGCATCTCTTTCCGTTCGTGAAGCGTACATTATTTACCACTCTGCTTTAAAGTATTCTGTTTGCACGCAGTGAAAGCAGCAAACAATTACACTCAAAACATGTAGCTCGCTTCAACAGAGAGGTAGCATCGGCCCACAATCCATCCTTCCTTCCAGGAGGTCATTTAAGGTTTTCTACAGCTATGCAGCATGTGCACAGTATGATAAAAAATGAACGAGTGCCCATATGCATAAAATATAGACCATGCTGCTAATGAATCCCCTTGATGACCTGTTGAAGACATGTAACACAGTCATCCATATTATTTTACTGTGGGAGAGTGAACTTCATAAGCATGTGGACTTGATGCTTTTTTAGTCCTGGTGTGCACACTAGAGTGTGAGCTTTATTAGCACACGCTGCAGCACCGTTAAGAGGGTAACAACTCAAGGAAATTGAGTTAGTAGCAAGCTATAAATGTGTTTTAGCTGTGCTGATAGCGTTGTATGTTTTTTTGCCAAATGGTTAATGAACTCTCATAATGCCTGTGGTAACTTTAGGTTTATTTTGTCATATATTCTTACACTCTGTATTGAAGCCTTGTTTGTCCACTTAAGTGTGAACAGCGAAAAAACAGGCAGCGGGCTCAACAGAAAGACCCAGTAACTACAATGGAGTTAACAGTGCAATGGCAGTGTAACTAGGTTTTTAAGCTAAAGCTTAGTGTGAGGAAAGGAGCAGAAGGAGTCTGTTTTATGATACCAAATTGGGGAGAAAAAAAAAATCCGGAGAGAATCGGATAGAATCCAGGTCACATCCTCGGATCACCATCCAGCTGGTGCAGCCCTCTGCACATAATTCTTCAGGAGGCCCATGAACACACGGCTCAACATGCCTCACAAATCAGTGTTGGCCAGAAGTGTGTTCTTTGCAGTGATGTGCTGGGGTGGAAACATCAAGGGCAGGGATGCAGACAGGATTAGAGAAGTGGTGAAAAAGACATGGCTCTGTAGGAGAGCTGAGCCAGGACACCCTGAAGGATGTGAACTGAACTGACCTCCATCTTTTACAACATAAGATTCTCATTTGTACACCAGGCACGGCTCGAGATGAGCTTCTTCGATTTAAACATTATCTACTCATTAACAGAACATTTTCTTATTTTGGCTTATGTTAATTGAGTTCATTCTCCCAATGCAATTTATCTTTACATTTTGTAAGACAAATATTTCTGTATAAAAGCAGGAAAAACAGCATGGCAGAACGTAAACTTTATCCCACACATCCATGTAACGTATGACGACCTCTACCTCTTGCTCACATTCAGCCTGCCTGCATGCCTGTGGTCCGATCTCGATGTCCAATCTCACACACTCACTGATCTTGATGCATGTTCCTGCTGTGAGGTGCTTAGCGGCGTCCCACTGTTGAATTGTCAAGGGCCTGACAGATCTCTTGTTGACTTTTCAAGTCCCTTTATGCACCCTCTCTGTAATTTGGCATGTCTGCAGACTTATTGTGAGGGAGTAACCCATATTTCATAGCATTGCGACGTGAAACATATGATTCCGAAGGCCGAAGCCCGCAAAAAAAAAAGAAACAACAAACGCCATAAAATGGAAGAAAAAGTTAGCACAGCTGTGGATATGTGTTGATTTTTTTTTTTTGCCAGAGGCTGTTCACTGTTCATTATTCACAAGGTTTTAACCCAGAGCCGAATTTCTGGAAAAGTCGTTTTTATCTTTCGTTTCCTGAAATCCAACATCTCCTGTCATTTCAGTTGCCTGCCCTAATGTGTCTCCCAGCTCCTTAATTACCTGCACCTGCCCTCATTACTCACCTGCCTCTGAATATCTCGTTAGCCAGCAGCTTAATATGCTCCTCTGTTTGCCCTCCTCTGTTTCTAGGATGTCTTTGTTTGTGTGCCCATTGCTTTCCAGCCTTTTCTGTAGTCCTGTATTTATGGGTATTGACTCTGTCTGATTGTTGTATTGTTTAAAATTTGGTCAGTTCCCTGCTTCATTTGTTTGTCATCTCAGACTGCCATCCTGTGTATGACCTTAGGCTTCAATCTGTCAGTGAAGACCCAGATTGTTTTTTTGAACTGTTACCTGTGAGCAACTCGTCTCTACATCTGAGTCGGGGACTTTTACACTGAACTACATTTGGATTGGTCATAGTTTGTTAGCAGCTCAACAATCAAAAAGTGTCCAGTTTTTCCACACTTATAATACTGCAGTTGTAGGTGCTTGTGCTGATCTGAGTACATGCACATTTTTAAATGCTTCCAAGAGTCAATGACCACATTGCACTTAAAAGTGGTATGTCATCTCTTCCAAGGCCACCCATAAGGGGATAAAGCTTTGTGAAGCAAGGTTAGCAAAGATATGTTCCAGCCTAAGTTTCAGGAATCGAATCAAATTGTGTATTAAAGCAACAGTAACTCATTATCATGCATTAAAGCAACACAAAGACCCATTGTATATACTGTCTGTATTAGAATGTAAACTCCCTTTTCTTAAAATAAAGTGAGCCTTTGTTTTTCTGTGAATGTATTACTTTGTGAGGCCCTGTTCAACGAAGGCCAATGATATTGAACTTTTTAGCCATGCAAATATCTTTAACAGACTTTGTTTTAGTAATCTCCAAAAGCCGATTGGAGCCTGGTCAAGGAAGCGTATGTTAGCAAGAAGGCTAATGTAAATGCTACAGGTCCAATATACAATAACACGGTATCTATTTTGTTGGCCTTTCTGTCGCCCAGTCATTTCTTTGGACAGCCTGATAGCTTTGAGCCTACAGTATACGTATTCTTATTAACATATGCCATTGTTGATTATGGTCTGACCCCGCTTTGGGCAACATTAACTCATTCTCCGCCATTGACGGAATATTCCGTCATTTGGAACCCAACCGTTCCCCGCCATTGACGGAATATTCCGTCAATTGGTGTTTTCAGTGTAATACGATAGGGGGCGCTCTGGCGGACATTGTGAAAAAGTTACAGGACTGTGGGGTCAAAAACCAACAAACAAGACCACCCGCGGGAAAGTAGAGAGAAAAAAACAACAACATTTTCTTCGTCCTTATTTTCCAGCGGGCGGTGTTCTATCTGTCTGTATGTGAGTTTGACGCGCGTCAAAAAGTCAACATTAGCCGTATAGATATGAGATAAAAGCTCTTGAACAGTACAAACATGCCGGCGCCAGCAAGGAGATATTCGGCTGCGGAAACTACAGAGTTAATTATCGATACAGACTCTGATAATTCATTTTTTGACCTCCGTGAAACTGATCTGGATGAAGACAGCAGCGGCGACAGTGAATGGAGGGATTCAGGACGTGTCAGAGGTAAGATATGATCACGTTATTTTTTGATCCACCGTGATAGCATATGCATCTGATAATTCATGAGATAACGTGACGTCGAAATAACATATCTCTCAGTTTTGTACATAAACTATGTACAAAACGAATTTTTGACGGACATTTTATTGTAATTTCCAGACACAGAGTCCAGGTCTCCAAGATCCAGGTCTCCAAGGTCCAGACATACACGTAGGTGCAAGAGGTGAGTCATGATAACATATCTTATTTAGTTTGATAGTATGTTACTTGGATTGTATGATTATTAGATACTACAAGACAAGAGCATCTGCTAACTTGTGAGAGAAGATAAAAAAAGAAATAATTTAGCTTTCATTTTGTACACAAACTATTTACCAAATGAATATTTGTTTGACATTTTACTGTCATTTTACACACAGAGTCCAGGGATTCAAGGCTCAGGTCTCCTTTACACAGAACTACCCAAGGTGAAAGAGGTAAGATGTGATATGAAGAGGCCGAAAAATAACGTTTCTCTCTTTGTGCACATCACACTGTTGAATAAAAAAAATGTCTTTCTAATTATTTACAGGTCGAACACAGCAAAGAGGCAGAGGTCGGACCTGTGGATCTTATGGGTGTGGTGGAGGTCAAGTACCTGGTGACCAAGCAAGAGGGTCTGTAAACCAGCCAGGTGCAGGTCCTGGTCCAGGTAATCTGATGTGGAAAGAAATGAACTGGCAGCCAAAAGACTTTCCTTTTCACTGAGAATCCTGGACCTCTAAATGATGCTGCTGCTCTTGATCATATCATTCCTAAGCCTGACCTTGAAATGTACTGGTCTACAGATGACATTTTGGCCACCCCCTACTTCAACAAGGTCATGTCCCGCAACCGGTTTGAAATCATATGGAGATTTCTACACTCCAATGATTATGAATCAAGGCCAGCAAATAGCACTGACAGGTTGTACAAAGTCCGCCCTGTCTTATATTACCTTATATCTAAATTCAGTCAAATGTATCAACCTAACACCAACATTTGCATTGATGAGGGTATGCTTCTGTGGTGTGGACGGCTAGCGTTCAGGGTGTACAATCCCCAAAAACCTGTCAAATATGGGTTCAAATCCTACATCCTTTGTGATTCTGACACAGGGTACTGTTACAACATGAAACCCTATTGCGGAGAAGGCACTTCCCTGGGAGACACGGTTGTCTCTCTTGATCAGGTTTTTGTTCAACTAATGTTTTATTATTGAAAATAATAATGATATTTAAGTGTTTGTAAAAACAAAGTATTTCTGAGTGTATAAGAGAAGAAAAATGTATAATATAGTTTGTAAATGTTGTAGTGCTACACTATTCAAAGAAAATTAATAATTTTATGTAATCATTTTTATTTATTTTAGTTATTTATTTTAAAATATAACTGTAGTTGGCAAATGAAAGTAAAAAGAATACAAATGTAAACTCAAAATCACTTTTTTTTCTTGAAAATAAGTGTTTTACAAAAGTGCCGTTTTCTCAGCTTTTTGTCCGGAATGTGTTTTTTTTGTGAAAATGGCCGATATTCAAGTGCTGATAAAAAAAGATTGAATGAAGTTTGAATAAAATAGTTTTTTGTATATGAAAGCAGAGGCTCTGATCTTTCTTTTGATGTATTCAATATTTACATATTCAAAGAACAAAATATTCTGTGAGTCTTGAAAGATTGGTGAAAATGGTGAAAAAGGCTGGCGCTGGCTGGCAAACATTCTAGAATTCTCTGGCGGGGAAAGAGTTAACGGTCTGTCACTTGTGCTCCACACAGGCATTTGGAGTGTTACTATGACAATGCTAGTTTTATTTTGCCCCTATTTGAGTGGTACCTTGCACTTTAAACCTTAAAACCACATGTTATGCTGCTGTGTATGTAAGCAAATAACATTTAAAAAAATAAGAAACGTGATGAAATTAAGAAAAATAAATAAGACCAAGGTTGAAACAATTAAAGTATTAAAAAAATATGTTTTATTAAAACCATGCTAAACGAGTCAGTCTTGAGGTTTGGGTTTAAAAGTGGATAGCACTGTTTAAAGTCCTAGCTCCTCAGGCAATTTATTCCACACTTGAGAAGCACAGACTCTTAGTATGTCTTCACTATGTTTAGTTTTAACTCTGGGAACTGCCAACATTTCAGAGTCAGTGGACCTAAGAGGTCCGGAAGATTCATACTGGGTCAGGAGGTCTGACAGTTAATTTGGACCTAACCCATTTAGTGATTTATGCACAAGTTCCATCATTTTAAGTTCATTCTGGTAGCCAGTGCAGGAATCTGAGTGTTTGAGTTATGTGGCGAGCTCTTTTTGTCCATGAAAGCATTCTTTATCCACTGGGGCTGTTTGATTGCTGTCTATGAAAGACAAGTGAAGTACTCTCTACAGTCGTCCAGACTGCAGAAAAAAGACTGTACTATCTCCAGATCATGTTGTTAGCTCATGTCTCTGATCCTTGCAATGTTTTTGAGGTGTAAACGATGAATATTGTTAATGACTGAATGTGACTTCTGTTACAACCCAGCTCTTGGCTGCAACAAAACTAGCAAGGTATAGCAATAAATAACTCCACATTTATTTACAAGATGATCAAATTACTGGGGATCAAGATAGCCGCACTGCGATGTTCACGCGAGGTGTGACAACAAGATGAGAGAGACGTCTGTCCTCAGAAGAGAATTATATAGATGTCAGGACTACACTGGGCAAAGGTGTAGCCCATCACCTGATTATGAGAAACAAACCAGCAGCACAGGAACACCTGCAAGTTTGGAGTTTGTTATACTTCTTAAGTTTGAGTCCAGGATCACACCAATGCTTCTGGCTTCCTCCTTACTCTTCAGAGACAGATTGTGAAAGTAAGGGTAGAGTTTTAACATCATATCACTGGCCCCAAAAACAATAACTTCAGGTTTGTTCCTCATTCAGTTTGTTCGTCCAGGTACCGATTTGTTGGTAATGTAATGTCCTGTTTAGTCAATTGGACTTCAATCACTCAGTGACACATATAAATGTGTGTCATCTGCATAATGCGATATAATATATATATATGAATGTATGATGCTGAATGTAAAGAAAGCGTGTTTAAAAACAAGCATTTTAAATAAGATACTGAGACTATCTCTGAAATAGCTGCCCAAAATTGACTGCCCACAATTCACCTGAGGATTCTAGTGTTACCATTTACATTGAACAAAACTTGTCGATGAGTTTTCTCTGACCTGTAATTATGATTTGATATAAATGAGCAGATTAGTTAGTCAACATTCTGTGTGAGACAGTCAGTGGAAGGGATCAGTGTAATGAAAGCATTTACTCCAGTGAGAACTATTACCCGCATGTGACTTGAAATGGAAGAGTTGAACAGTGCACAGATTAAAGTGCATCCTCCAGCACCCATTAATCAAACACATTGGAATTAACTTTCAATTGAGTGCCTTAGTCCTCTGAATGAAATAGATGCCACGGCAGAAAAATGGAGTAAGCAGGCTATCAGTAGTTCAAACATGCTTTGTCATGCCGGTCGTAAAATGTAACAACAGAGGGACTTTAGATTTCATTTGGATTTGAAAGTAATACGACTTAATCTAAAGCTCCTAGAGTCTTTTTTATTTTATGAGGATTCTCTATGACAAAGGACAGCATATTAAATGACTCAATTCCAGGGAACATGATCTGTGATTTTTCTGCGTACTGAAAATTCATAACCCCCTTAGTCTTTTCCTTTTATTTTGCCTCATGAAGGTCTGTCTGAGAAGAATTCCTTTTAAATATCTAGGAAGGCTGTGGAGAGGCTTCAAACAACAATGGCATTGATTGTAATGGGGCCATCAGTGATAAGAAGCATTTTTCTTCAGGTGTTCACATGATGATTGTGTTATTGATTCTGTCAGATTACGTGTTTCCTTCTTTTATTGCCTAGAGCGACCATTTTATTCTAATTGTTGCCCAGGGAGGCATTAAAGTTCTGGTTGGGCATTTGGGAAAGTAAACTCAATTGCTTTTTTACTCAGGCTTAATAACAAGATCAATAACGCTCTTGTGTCTGTTCAGTAAGTATATGACTACAGGGGCGCTGGTTTTGCTCGGTTAGCGGAGCGGGCTCTCATTGTGCAGATGCTTAGTCCTTGATGCATCGTATGTAGTATCGGCTCTCTTATTTAATGCATGTCTAGCCCACTCTCTTCACCACATTTTCCTTCCATCTTTAGCTGTCTAATCACTAAATGTACATGACTAGCGTTAGCTTAGCATGTAAAATTGGAACAGGATGAAACCCGAGTGACATTGCATTGTCATTCACAGCGCAAAGGAGAGAAGAGCTGTGTGGGAGAAAACAGCTGCTCTAGTCATTTATTAATTAAATAGGATTATAATATTGCAGGTCCAAACGTGGAATGGTAATTACAACTACTACTACGACGTGTATTTTCATTAACATGCAAACTGGCAGAAGAAAAGTGTCTTTAAAACAGCTCAAAATTAAATTTAAGAACACACCAGGCTCAGTGTCATTTTGTGTCATATTTGAAATGACGTTGGTTGGTTGAAGATAAGTTGAACTGCTGCATTGTGCATCTGAATGTGCACGCAGGGGGACCAAACACTAAGAAGTAAATATACATAATAATGACACTGTGCTTTTAGATGTCAAAAATAAATTTGATCCACAGAAGAACAATGTTTAACTATTTGCTGAAATGGATTGATTTTGAAATGTGTCTTTTTATGTGGTGTGACTTGGATCTTACACTTCAGAATTGTATTATGTGTATTGTGTATAACTGTATCATGTGTGTCAGCTTTAAAGAAGGCAGACAGATGTTGCTACCTTTCAACAATGCTGGACTTGTTTCATCTTGTTTTTGATGCAAAGCTAACTTAACTGGATGCTAGCTTCTGGCTTTTTTTAATCACACATATATTAATGGGTTTCTAACCTGCTCATCAAAGTCTGTAGAGAATGATTGAGCATATTTCTCCTAATATCAAAAAATTATTTAACTGTAAGACACATGACATGAAGTCCTGTATGATCCACATGCAGCATCAGAACCCAGAGCAGTAATCTCACCTACATCAAAATATTACATTTCCTCTCACACCACACTACCCAATTCCCTAATGCGTCTGTGAACAACAACAGATTAGTAGCAGAGGTAGGCGTGAATTTGTTTTGCAATTCCTTTTTTTTCTGTGTGTTTACAACGTCTTATTTTCTTTTGCAGTATGCAACATGAAATGCACAAACTCTAATCTCTGTTGACGCTGCCTGGATGATGTCTGTTTGATTGATCACCATCCTGCTCCGCTGGCTCACTGGTTCCCATCATGGATCAGTTTGCGGCTGCGTTCTCATTATGGATACTGTCATGGACCACTATCTTGTTATGCTGCAAAAACATCAATGACAAATCAAAGCCACAAACACATGAAATTAGCTGCCGTACGGGCTGTGATTCCACATGATGCTGTTGTAGCATTGGTGCAATGCCAAAAGATTATTTCCTGCTGTCTGGTATCGCTTTTGGAAAATAAAAACCGAGTCTGATTCACATCTGCAGTATGTGCTATTAAAATTCAGCTTCAATTGGTCGACCATATTTTCAACCCACCTCTTTTTCAAACATTTCACTCTGGCTGGCCTCTAGGGGGAGAGTTATTTAAAAAGACAAGCACCCAACCCCCAACCTTTTTCTCTCTCTATCTCTTTTTCCTTTTCTGCCCTTTAATCAGTCATCAGGGAGTGTGTGTGTGTGTGTGTGTGTGTGTGTGTGTGTGTGTGTGTGTGTGTGTGTGTGTGTGTGTGTGTGTGTGTGTGTGTGTGTGTGTGTGTGGTAAAGGATTTTGAATGAAAAGCTCTGCAATGACCCGCACTCTTCTGCACCAGCTTTGACCTCAGCCGCTGCAATCCCCCTGTGGCTTCTTCCCCGGCCTCCGCACAGACACCTCAGTCACTACAACGGCCTTACATCCATCCACCACCATCTCATCCACCCACCCACATGTTCTCTTCACTGGCAGAGCCACATAATTATTTTCTCTGGGAGCCATCCTGCTTGCGTTGTCTTCTATCTTTAATTACAATTGAGCAAACCCAGGCCGTGAGAGGATGGACTAGGAGTTCGGCTTTAATGTCTGTCCTCGGCCCTCCACTCTTGTTTTTTCTTCTCCCAGTCAAAGTCAGAATGCTTACACCTCCTCCCCCCTCCCCTTCAAAGTCACAGCTTCATAATTTCCACAGCAGTGATGAGATGTATGCTGTCTTTGTCCAAACAGACGTTAGCTTAACATTGGTCAGCGTGCTGCTCTACACTGAAAGCACAATCCACTCTGACCATCTGCACACTTTGATCTCTGATGTCAAGCACCACTTTATTCTTTTGGAGGAAACAATGGCAGCTGGGTTCACTGTGTGCAAGGACAGTGTGGGCATCAGTATACTTGTATTTTCTTAATGCATGCATGCTGTAGATCTATGTAGAAAATAACATTACTGTGAGAAATTCCTCTCTGGAAAAGGAAATGTGATATTATTTGATGATATTAGTACACTATGCATCTTTTCCAAAACATATATTTTAAGTTAATAGTTATAGAAGATATAGAAGATAGTCGACGGGAAAAGACTCAAAAAAATGTCATTTTCCTTGTAGGATTTACATCTCAGATTCTAAACATACCCGCGCCTCTTACAAAACACTAAGTAATACTCTTTCATTATCTTGCCAAAATTATACACTTAATCAAAAGTTATTGTATTGCAAATGGTGAGATATCTTGTTTTGAAATCAATACAAGAAATCTGATTCACATTTTTACATTATTATTACATACAATTGCTCTGGACACAAAAGATGACAAAATGAAATAAAACATATATACTGGAACGATAACTTACCCCACAGTTCATGGAAGTTGAAGAGAACCATGTTGGAATCCCTGAAATGTTTTAGATTTTTTTTCTTTTTTTTTAATGTCAAAAAAACTTTATTGGGTGCGCTGGTGGCGCAGTGGTAGCGCGCACGGCCCATGTATTGAGGCTCAGTCCTCGCGCGGGCGGCCCGGGTTCACGTCCGGCCTGTGGCTCATTTCCCGCATGTCTCTCTCCCTGATTTCTGCCTCTATCCACTTTCCTCTCTATAATATAGGCCAAAAATAAATCTTTAAAAAAAATTTATTCATAAATATTTCCCCACGCATTAAACAAATTTTTACTTAATAGCAAAAAAAAAAAAAAAATCAAATACCCTTATGGCCTCCTATTGGCTGGTCGGAGGGTTCATACAACTCCAGCTTTCAACACAAGGGTCTTCTCAGCAGGGTATTGTCATTGTTTTTAGGCGCTACCCATACGTTTAGCTAATTTGTTCCACAAATGCACAATCCTTACAAGTTACACTTTGTTGTAAAGGTGACTAATTAGGCGTACCAACAATATATAACACAACACCATTTAGTATCATTAAAGGGAAGAAATAAGAGATTAAAAATAATGTTTACAAGCTTTTTGAAGCAGTTAATGTATCAAATCAAGACGTCCCTGCTGATGGTTGGTCAACTTTTGGATGTCACCAACACAAGTTTTCCTCCTGATGCAAGGATGAGCAAGCAGCTGATCTACAAAGATTACAAATGAAAGCTAATGCTACCATTAATACAGATCCTAATGTATACAGATTGTTCAGTCACAGTATGAATGATAATATTTGGACGTTTGGATGGATGAGTAATAATGTCATAATGTGACTAAACATGGCATTAAAATATTGTGTCAAATTATAGTAATCATGACTCAGTTGTATATTTAGACTTTTCATTTTAAAAATTCAACTGAGGATGAGACAGGAGAGAGAGATGAAGAAATTGAAGAGACAGACAGGAGGAGAGGAGAGAAAACGAGCAAGAGAAGAAACCAGTAAGATGCATTTGGAGTCGGGTCTGGGAGGTGCAAGCCCATTATCAGCCCAGGATCCAGATACGTACGTACAAAAACCAGGGCAGGGTCTCTCTCTCTCTCTCTCTCTCTCTCTCTCTCTCTCTCTCTCTCTCTCTCTCTCTCTCTCTCTCTCTCTCTCTCACTCAATTACCAGAGCCTATACCAAACACATAGAGTTCTAGATCATCATAGTTGTAGTTTTTTTAACACCACACACAGACACACTCAAATACTTGAGTTATAGTTTTATATATATGTATTTTACAGCTGCAGCAACGCTTATACTAAGACACACAGATAGATAGATAGATAGATAGATAGATACATACTTTATTGAGGTTCATACATGTATTTTATGTGCCTACTGTTACACCCCTTTTACCATATTGGGAATGCAGACTGTTGCTCTGAGCGGAGCAGCATGAGCCAATGGGCTTGGATCAGTGACATCATTACAGTGTTTTATCAAACTTCAATTTTCAACAAGGGGGGCTAGGGACCGAGCGTTACATGCAGCTATTGCTACTGCTAACAGGACGACGTATAGAAGAGCGGACTTGGAATTTTTGCAGATAGATGTGCCTAAAAATGCACAAGACAATTGGAACACACACAAAAGAGCATCTAAAAACAGAAAAAGAAGAGTATGGCATCTTTAAAGCTACTGTGAGGGTTTTCATTTTTCATTTTTCAAGTGGGACATCTTTTTTCATTCTAAACTTGTCCTGCATATGCTCTACATTAGATGTCTAACGTATACCATCATTTTGAATCTTATAGGAATAGGCAGCTGCTGTGTTATATTGTTAATGGCTGTTTCTTCTGACACAAACCCAGAGACAGCATGGACTGTATAGTTTGATGATATGGAAACTTCACAACAGTAAAGATCCCATAGACCCTATACATCCCTCTGGTGACTGGCAGCAGAAAAGGTCATAATTGAACCTCCTGCATGTTAACTGATGAAGCATGGGTTAGACTTTAAACCCAAATATGTTTTTTTTTCCTCAAACATGGCTTCTGCCATTATTGTTTGTCCTTATACTGTAATGCTGACTTGTGTACAGGTATTTTAATTAGATATTTTACTCCTTTAAAAATTGGGTGGAACATCATGATTGACAGCTGTGCTGACAAATGCAGCTTCTACAGCATTACGCTCATAGCAAGGCCACGGTGGAACTGAGGTAAAAGAAGTAACTCACTTGGTCACCACTTTGATTCCTACTCTCCGAAGTGTCTGCGTCACACCAACACCAGAATCATATCTGCTCTAGAGTGTGCCAGCCTGAAGGATCTCATTTGTAAGTTAAATGTTTTGCTGAGAAGTAAAAGCACAGGTCCACGAGCCGCTGCAAATTGAGCTATCCAGTATGTGTTGGTTTCACTTTCTAAACAGAGAGGAGATGGAGACAGGTTATAGACCTTTATATATAGCCACTGGGTAGCAGCTGTAATAGGCATTAAATTTAACCATATTGAAATTATCACTATTACATTTGAAGGTTCTGTTTGTTTATGTTGGTCATATATAGAGCCACGATCAGTAAAGTGGAAAATGTTTCATAGCCAGTTAAAAGCTCCTGACAGGAGCTTTAAATCTGACTTTCATGCAAAACACTAACAAATATTCAGTGTTTCCCCTTAAATGTTTTCCTGCTAGCATTTGAGACAGCAATTAGACAACATTTCTGAAAAAACAGACTGTCAAAATGAGTCACCACACATTTTCATTCTGTGTGCGTTTGCTGGACTATGAGTGCACACACTTGTATGCGCACGCATGCACACTTGTTTGTGTGTGCGTGTTTGTGTTGACTGATTAGCGTCTCGGTCTGATTGCTGCTGTGAGTCTGTGATTAGAGCTGAGATGTTGGCTGCTGCTTCTTTTTGGACACAGACGGACAAGATACTGAATTGAATCATGCAGCATCTCTGACTCTGCTACCTTGTTCTGAGAGCTGGCTGCTGTTTGTACCTGAGTCCCTGAGCTCAATCTAGAAAACGCTTTGTTGTTTAAATAAAGGAGAGACAATTAAAGCGGGAACAGTGATTATGATCATCTTTAGCCATTAGGTGAGTCATTCTGTGAAAATGGGACTCCAATGTCTTCACCAGTGCTTGTACATGTGTTAAAGTAGAATTAAAAGTATGTATTATTGGAACTATTTATACACAGCTTTTTTTAAAATTCCAATAAAGCTAATTTATTTCTGTTCCTGCAATAGAAAAAATGGATATGAAACTTCAGATAATAAACCTTAGCAGACAATTTGTTTGTCATTGTGACTGATTCCTCAAATGGAGTTCAGCATGGCAGTATGGATGTGCTAACAGCAATTCCATAAATGCGTTTTAATGCACCAATGGAATTAGCCAACACACTGAGACCCATGTGTTTGTTTATGAGTGCATATAAGTGCTTCGTGCTGATCCAAATGGATGCCCCAGGTGCATTTGAATACCATCTTTGTATTCTTTCGTGAATCCATCAATAGCTGTTTTTCTCAGCATGAAATACCCCTACCTATTGTCTCAGCCTGAAATTGAAAACACAAACTGGAGGACTGCTTACAAGCCATAGAATATCAATCAGTGTGCAAACAAGTCGGAGGTGTCAGCTGAGTAATGGCCTTTGTTTGAGGAAGAGTCTGTAGCTGGTGCACACAGGGATTTAAAACAATAATGTTTCAGGCATAATGACTAGGTAATATGGATAGTCCATTTATCTTTGATTAGATTTTTTGATGCAGGGATTCAATCCCTGGGCTCCCTGTTTCATTATTCTTTCTAATTACCTTGGCCGATTCGCCCATCAAGCATCGGTACACCAGCAAGATGTAATTGCTTCTGCCATAAATCAGGAAACATTTGGGGGTGTCTCAGGAGTGTCTCCTCCATTAATACAAACACATTGAGAGGCTAGACTTATGTTCACATTAATAAATCCAATCATTCATTTTGACATTTGATGTCCTCACTCTGCTGATTAATGTGTCCAAATGTCTTACAATAATAATTCCAGTTATTGTGTTGTTTGGGAGAATGGGTGCAGAATCAATGCGCTCAAAAACTTCAGAAAATCTTGTTTGTTGTTTTTATTGGAGTTGATCTAGTTCTGATAGAAATCCGCCACATTTGCAACGAGCAACTTCAGTTTAAGAGAGCAGCAAGGAAGAACTTTTTTTTAGAAAGGTTATCATGTGACGCCTGCAAACAACACTGTGATATTAGAAGACAGAGTTGGTGATACTATTTGCAAAATCTGCCCAAGCAGTGACATATAACATTTTCTAAAATGGTAGCACTTGCTTTGCAACACAGGGTTAAAGTATAGACTTGGGAAAAGTGATGACGTATTTTTGGAGGCCAATCGGGATGTAGCCTCGCCATGGTTCAAACGAGAATTCTCGTATGGGATTTTTGCATTGGATTTTGGATCATTGCAGATAAAAAGCTCTGTGGCAAACACACGTTTCTGATGCTTGGCTGTTTTGTTCAGGTGGATCATCTTTACAGAAAAGCTCCACTTATATGAAGTTTAAAGAGTTAATGCAGTTGAGAGAAGTACAAAGCAAACGTTATACGACACTGCGTTTGGTTGATTTTGACGTCACGACCGTTATGCTTCATCTATTCATGTATCCATTTGACAAGCTAGTGAGACCGTGGCTTACTAAGTTGTTTATTAACCTAACATTTGCAAGAGCACTGAAAAACACGACTAGAGACTGTAAGGGGGACTAGTATACTAGCCTAAGCCTAAGCGTTGAGGGTGCTGAAAGAAAAAGCGCTGCACGTCAGCCCGTCTCTAAGACAATAGTTTGTTGACAACGGCCGCTGTATAGGCTAGGCTTACTGCTTGTTTTATTATATTTGGGAATGTTTTTTCTCCCTTTACGATGAGCATTAATCAGATTATTCTCGCCCTCCTACTGTGTCTCTGTGCCTGACATCCAGGCGGCCGCTTTCTGCTGAAGACACCCTCGAAGATAGTTCCCGGTGTGATGATGTTAAACCTCCCCGACAACCACTCAACTACCGTTTGAAGTACCCGTAAAAACCTAAAAATTCACAAGTGGGGGTCTTAGCTAACGTAGTTTATCTCGTCTAACAAAACGTCAACATGTCTTAAGCTTGTGTTAACCACAGACCTTATTTCAGGCGTCAAACTCATTCAAAATCCCCACTGACTTAGAGTTTAGAACCCATGGCGCTCAAATGCTCCCTTCCACTCACTTCGTGGTTTTAGGACTTATTCCTGTGCCACTCTATAGGCTGAAAGCATTTAAATGAGGCTGTATATATAGAAAATAAAATGTATCTGCTACAGGGAGCAGAAGTGTTCACAGACGGCTCAGGGACAACAGGGGATGGTTTGAAATGTTTTATGATTTTTATCTGGAGAGAG
The DNA here is from genome assembly GCF_947650265.1 of Symphodus melops. Lineage (NCBI taxonomy): Eukaryota > Metazoa > Chordata > Actinopteri > Labriformes > Labridae > Symphodus > Symphodus melops. The sequence goes on along the minus strand of NC_136691.1, from coordinate 35,457,937 downwards.
AAGATGAGCATTTGTGAACCACAGGCATTTTATAATATGGCGTGAACACAAAGTATTTTTTTTTCTGCTCAGAGCAGCACAGAAACCTCAGCAGAGTCTTTTTTCAGGTAAGCCCAAACGTTTGCCTTACAACCAGACCTGCAACATGCACACAAATCTGTACAAAATGCATCGGTGATCTTAAACAGAAATACTCTGAAGGAACGAGCTTCAAACTATTAATGACAACAGGAGGTGGAAAATAAGCATTTTAGGGTGAACGCTAACTAAGTACAAAAAAATGTTAATAAATATAAGTAGGTTTTGTGCCCCAAACAACAAAAGCCTACTTTACAAAAGAAAACGTGCATTTCTTACACTGGTTATTTTCTTAACCTGAATAATCTTTACCTTTTCAATGTACAGTGGAAATAACTGATGTTAACTTGAGCTATTGATTAGAAATAAGAATAGGTTACTAATATCTATTCATAACAAGCTAGCTTAACTCCAACAGATGAATCATTGATCCGTGCAACTCGTAACCTCTGTGTCTTATTCGGATTTTTCTTCCTCTTCCTCTTCTTCGCTCCCGGTCACTTTGTTGTTGTTTGTTTTTTACTTTACGGTCGTTTATTATATTTTATGTATCGGCATGTTCAGTGTCACTCACTTCTAATGAGTCATCTGCCCTCGTCCACATTGAGCTGGTTACGAGCAGTGGTGTTGTGATACGCGGGGTCAAGGAGGAGTCAAGAAAATAGAGTATTTTTAAATGTGATGTAGCTGGGTTTTCATGGCTTCTTTTGTGACATTTCTAAATAATGGCTTAGCATGAAAATCAGTATAGATTAATCATATTTTTTTCATATTTAAACACATTTTTCCCTGTATTTCTTCTTCCTATCGTCAATTTTCTTCCTCACTCATTTGGGGCAACAGCAGCACCCCCTATAGAGGCAGATGCCCCTAGCATTTGCCTATACTGCCTATGCCACGGGCCGGCCCTGGCTACAGCTCTGATAAACACTCAGCTGCTTGCTGTCAGTTTTGTCTCGTCAAAGTTGTAAAAAAAAAAAAAAAAAAAGTACAAATGTGCCCTGAGCCGAGCAGTCCATATTCCAGTCCGCAGGGTTATTATTCTAATTGAGTTAAGGCATTAGGCAAATCAACAGCTCCTACAGCAGCAGCGCGGAGGGGAGAAGTGGCTGGAGGTGGAATGTGAATGAGCCAAGTTGAGGCAGACAGAACTGGGGCTTAGCTGTTAGCCTGTGGGTCAAAGTGATAATGTATGAACTTAGCTGTGGCAGGCGAGCAGACAGAACTACATTAGTGACCAATGAGTGTCTCGGAGTTTGTTCTTTATTCTGAAAGTGACACAGCAAATCTGTGTGTCAGCTGATCAGGAAAAAACATGGATAATTTGCTTGTTTACTCTAGTGTACCCATGTTCCTGCTGCATTAGATCTGTCAGTTTCCTTGTTTTTCTGTTAAGAATGGTCACACTGACCTTGATGCACTCGTGCTGACTTAGATCATTTGTGTTTATGCCAGAATGTTATGCATATTAGTCACTTTGAATACAAATGGAGGACACATTTTTCTCCAAGGTACAAACAACCTTGCATTTTTCAAATGTAAGTTGCCATGTCCAAAGGTTAGACATTAATAAGTACTATTTTTTAATATTGCATATGTTAACTCAGTGCAGCCTTCTCATGGGAAACAGTGTTGGCAAGTGTTTGTAAGAAACCTGGATGCATTTTTAAATAAACGCACAACAAAGACAAACAGAGCCGATGAGAAGTTATTTTTGATCCCCTGCTCTGCTGCCAAATCGAGTTCTCCATTGGAGTAGATGTGTTTGATCTGTCCACTGGCTGTCCTTGCTTAATGGCATCTTGTCGGAACACATTCACTCCACGTAGCCTTGTCAGCCTCTTGTGAAGCAAACAGTGAGCAGCAGCTTCAGCTGACAAGCCAGCCCATTGTTCTAAAATCATTGGAGTTAGAAAAGTAAATGGTCACAAATAAAGCACTTTCTAGCCAAGGTTTCAAATAAGTAAATGTAGCCTGTGGTGCCATGATGTCTCCAGAATTCCAACTAAATGTATTAGCTGTATGGTTCAGGAATCTATAGCTTAGATGTTCATATTAATTTACATACATTATTTCTGTATAATCTGTATTTATTTTAATAGATGTATTTGTGTTATTGATGAAGATCCTGTGTTATTAATAATAACACAGGATCTTTTTACTTGGCTGTGCAGTTTCTTAGCAGGGCAGAGCCTTTTAGCGTCATTTAGCTATTTGTTTTATTATCATTACCTGAGCTGTTTACAATGTATTTCTCATAGGGTTTGACATTTGTATTATTCCCATTCATAATGTCACAGAGTATGCCTTTAACCCACAGCAGACTGACTCCTACATCCTCTTTAGTAACGTTCACTTTTGCAGGGAGATTTTTGTGGAAGCTACAACTACACATTTCATGTGAACAAAGGAAGGAACATATGGCTGTATAGATATCTCCAACTGTGACTTATTACATGCACCCAGTTCTATACAGCCTGTGTCCTCCCACTGAATGTGTTCAAGTGGTTTATGCTGAATACTGAGTAGGATGACTAAGGTGCAGCTGGCAGTGACCCAGGTTAATATGGTTAAAACACTCGAGCACTAGTGTCTGCAGTCACACAGCAGGCAGAGTGCTGAATGCAGAAAGCGAGCAGAAGTCTTCAGAGAGTTCTGCAGGGGAGCAGTGAGACTGTAGCTGCTGTATAAGCAGCTGTGCTGAGGCCGGCATTGTGGCTGTAACACTGATTTCCCCACAGTCCTTCCATTCCTGCATACCTTGAATTAATTCTGCTCTTTTTCAGACCGGATGCAGGTGCAACTGCAATCCTAATTAAACAATGCATACAAAGCCAGTCATTTGAAATGCACATGCCAAATGGAGCAAGATGACAGAAAAGGAAGAACATGGGCTTCAATCATTACAAAACAAAGTTGTAATTAAAAAAAGAAAATACAGGGCATCATCCAAAAATGTCCTTAACCACATTTTGAACATCATAAATGACTCTTTCAGTACCCTTGACCTTGTCTAATGTGTGTTTTCTAAGACAATATGAGGTCTGGATCTTTGATGAAGCACTCAATAACACAAATCACTATGTCTCTTGAACTTTTATTCCTCAGAGGATTCACTTTAGATGCTCTTTATTCTACACTCAGACCAATAACATATATTCCATCTTGAAGACACATGCAAATCCTCATAGAAATGTTATGACACATGAGAAGACCTACAAGATCAACTTATAACCAGTCATCCTTTGACAAAGAGCTCCGTGGTCTATAAAGCTTTTTACTGAAGTGAAACTGTAAACAAACTTACGAGCATAAATCTGAGGTCCTCTGCCGGGTGTGAAATGGGATCAAAGTGCTTTGGGAAGTCTGTGCCATGTCTGAGTCTGTCTAATCAACGAAAGGGACAGAGTGAGGCAGAGTTTTCTGAGGGTGATTTACTCAAGCTGTAATTCATTTGGAATAGGATATAAAGAGTTGGCAATGGCAGGATGGCGGTTGAAGTATTTTGAGCTGTGCTACTGGTACTTTCCAAAACCAATTGCAGTTCGGGACTCCAAAAATGGGGTATTGGTTGGTATGCCCATCAATGCACTGATCTCATTATAAGCACTAAAAGAAATGAAAACAAAAAGTGTCTAAATAACACATAAGTGCTACAGCTACAGTAAGGGCGTCATCTTTGCAAAGTAAGAAATGTCAGAAAGCAGTTTTTTCTACCATGTCTATGTTCAGTTTTTTTAAAACTATATATATATATAATATCAATGGATATAGTGTTTCATTTTCATATTTTGTTTAAAAATGTTAAAACCTTACCAAGTTGTTCTGCTTCCACTTCGGCTCAGGGTGGTTGGCTGTCTCTCAGCCAGAGGGTTTCGGGTTCAATTCCTACCTCCTCTATTCAAATGTAGAAGAGTCCTTAGGCAAGACATTAAACCATGAATTGCTAATGCTGCACAGCCGTTTTGAATGTATGTAATTACTTGTGAATGTAATAGTAGGAGACTGTCAGGCTGACTCTGCCATCACTCTGAGAATCAATGGGTGAACGTGACATTGAGTGTAAAGTGCGTTGAGTGGTCAGAAGACTATAAAACAGCTATACAAGTCTAAGACCATTTTCAAAGCCCATTCTAATTCGCTAGAACTATAGCCTAACTGCTTTAAATGTGCATGGTCATAAATGTTGGTTTTGTTGAAAATCCAATGAAAAACATTAAAAAGAACAAAAGGCCTACTAAACGGCTTCATCGTTTTACAGTTATTGGATTAAAACATGCTGTTTATCCAATGTGCAGGATATGTTAGTTATAATTTAATGCTGTTCAACTTCCACCCGAGCATGTGATTGGTGAAATGATGAGTATAGTCCTGAGGTTGACCATGCATGTTATGCGAGGTACTTACATAACATGCAAATTAATACATAGGATAAACTACATGGATAAGAAGCATTAAGCTTTTCGTTGCCGCAGGCGATGACATCAGAGGTGACACGGAAACTGTTAACCTTGACATTACGAAACAAATAGCAACAAAAATCTGTTAACACATCTTCGCACACAGTATCACAGTTCATGAAGTGACACTTGGGGAAGGCTGCTTTGCTGAGTGGAAGGACGCATCTCGCGCAGCCGTCTCGTGCTGTTGGTGCTATCCTGCGAGTCCAACAAGGTTCGTGCATATTCATGATAGTGCCTGCAAACGTCAGGACGCAGCGGCGGCTTCCTCCCTGACAGAGAGGAGGAGGAGGAGGAGGAGGAGGAGGAGAGAGAGACAGCATGCCAGAGTCCGGCTGTGTATCCTCAACCGCATTTGAGGGCAAATCTGCTCTCAACTCACCCGACTCTGTAACACCACAGTCACGGGAAACAACAATGGACTAACAGAGCAAATACACAGCGCGAGACACGGGAGTCAGCAAAGGGAGAGCGACGGAGCGCGCGGGAGAAAGATAGGGAGAGATAGAGGGTGAAACGCCGCCTTGTTTTTGAAGCATACACATATTTTTCAAGACAGGCGCCGCTCGAGTTTCGGGACGGATTGAGTGACCATAACGTCTTTGAGAGAGGAGATGTCACAACAGAGCAGGGGCAGCACGAGGATGCTGCCACGCGAGCGCTCATTGCAGTGTATCTCCAGTAAGATGGACGAGACGTATTTGGGTTAAGGATTTGTCGGAGAGAAGGAGATGTTTTGCTTTTGCCGTAGGCTGTTACGGAGATGAATGCCTTCCCTGGCGTCACGTCTCGCTCGTAATATGTAGCACGAGCGACGGCAGAGCGCGTGCCAGCTGTTTCTCGGCTACCGGAGAAGAAGAAAAAAAAAAAGCAAAACCGAACACCGAGCCCTCCAGCATCCTCTTCCACATTGAGTGTCCATGTGACGGCTTTGATACCCGGGTAAGAAGTGAGCGAAGCCTCCGGAGCTGTCCGTGGTGCTGAACGTAGTTGACCTTCTCTCCCCGAGCTGAAAAACAAGCCTCCTGCATCACACAGTTAAGTGGCAAAGCAAAGCGTCGCAGGCCACCACCACACATGCGGACAGCTGCCGGGCTTGACTGAGTCAGCCGGACAATCTGCTCTTTCATGGCTGTGGCACGCAAAATCAAAACTTTACTGACCGTCAACATTTTGGTGTTTGTGGGGATTATTCTGTTCTCGGTCTACTGCAGGATCCAGGACCGGTCCGAGGAGCTAATTCAAATTGGGCGTATTTCTGACCAGAGGCTGCGAGCCAGGAATGGCAAAGTTTCCAACTTGGTGGACAGGCAGTCCATTCTGCAGAGGCTGGAGAGGCTCGAGGACGTGGTCTACAACCAGCTGAACGGTAGGAAACTGAGAGCGGGGCGAAACTTGTGAATTTCTTGCAGAGAAATAATCATCAAAATGTAGAATATGAGCAACCCCAAACACAATATGAAAAAGTTGCTTTACCCTCTTGTGCAGTGTAGAGCACTTTCTAATGGCACGTTTGCCCAAATGGTGATCATGCTAAACTATGACACATGTATATTTCTGACCTTTTCACCCTCTAACCTCATTGCTCTTGCTTCATTCTGCACATGAAACCATGCCGAATGTGTCAGTGAGTGAGGGTGTGCAGCATGTTAAGAAGCTAATCAAGCAGGCTGATGTAGTACAGTGCAATACATGCCATATGTGCATTGATAGACTTTACTGGGCTGTTACTTTAACAGCCTCTCGCACTGTGACACCCCTCACCCATAATTGACTTGTTGTAAACTTCACATAAACTTATGCTTTAAGTATTGATGTGTGCAGGTCTGTATAGGAAGCCACTCAGAGGAAGTCTGTCTCTGTGTCACCAGCAGTTCATTTCACCGGAGGCTCAGCTGGTGAAAGAGATTTAACAAGCTGTCTGAGTTTTGAAGGAGAGTCAAATGTAACAGCTTTATTACAGAATGACATACTTGGATTTCCTTATGTTGGCGTTTGTCTGGGTGCAGATTTGAACCCATCAGCAGAGCAGCCGTCTTTGAAATCAGGCAGTGTTACATGACTGTCTTACGTAAAGCGGTGCTCTCCTGTGGAATTTCTCCACATTCATGAATCACTAATAACTAGTGTTACAGATGAAATATAGTAATTGTATTGCATGGCTCATAGTGATAATCAAAACAACAGTTTCTGCATTATCGTCCAATCCAAGTGTGTAACGTATTAAATGAATATCAATGAGTTACATTAAAAACTTTAAAGGAGCAAAAATCTTAACTGTCCTGAGAGTAGATTCTAAATTCATTTTTCATGTAGTTTCCACATATTTCTCATCAGTTCTACATAATGCGCATATATATATATATACACATACATATACATACTTATGTTCTCCTTCTAAACTGCTCGAGTCTGATCTATTTAATGTCATATGTATAGTAACAAGCCTGTCACTGTTTCTACAAGCCCCCATCCATATCGTCCAATTTTTTCCCCTCACAATAGAAAATTACATTCCGTCTCAAAATATCTGAAACCTGCTTACTCTACTGGGTTGAGTCAGGTGTTTAAAACCTGTTTTGTTTTTAACTAAAGCTGCAATGTCGTGTTCTGAGGATCAGAGTTATGGTGGTCTGTTTCTCCTTAGCAAGATGTTACTTATGGATTTCTAATCCATCAGCAAGGTCTGTTTACGTTTCGAGGTTTTCTCCTGGGAAATAGTGACTTCATCATGTGTATAAATAACAGGATCTTAAAGCTCAGGCTGAACGGGGGTGTGAGGTAAAGGGAATTTTGCTGGAGGACTCGGATTCTGCATTTGTTGTTGCATTTCATGGAGGTCAACAGCAGAGGTCACATATCGAAATAGCCTTTTGTTGTACCGCAATTCACCCTCCTGAACACTGCTGCCCTGAATTCAAAAGTCTGGAGAAAAGAAAAAAAATGCATGGAGAAAATGAGATCTTCTCTTTCCTTTTTGAAGATATGGCACCTCGTTAAAGCTGATTCTTATGTTATAAAGAAGCAGAAAAATGTCTTGACAGTCCATTTGACTGTTTTCTCATGAAGTTAAGGATGTTTCACAGCGTCATGGCCCCCAAACTGTGCATCCAAGACCTTTTTATGCAGGATCTGGTATATGCCCGAGCTTTGGCGGCTATTTGCTGGTCACTCTGTCACTTTGAGTTATGCTTGGCATCTGGCAGGCAGCCAGCAGCCAATGCCGCACAAAAAAAAAATACAATGCATCCTCTCAGTCACTTTGCTTTATATAGACAGAATGCAACTGAGCCAGTCAATCCCACAGTATCACTGCGGCGGGACAGAAAGACTCTGTGTTTGCAAAAATCTGTAAGGACAAAGAAATGCTATCTTCATACTAAGTGTTTCTATGTGAGATTTTGAAACGGGGGTTTCTAAGCTGTAATTAGTCTTGTGACAGCTTTTAATGAAAATGTGAATTGCAGAGATTTCTTTCAAGCAAAATTAAATTTAGTTGACATTTTTTGCCTTGAGTGTTGGCTGAAAGCTTTCAATCTCCTTGAAGGCTAGATGAAGTCAGAAGAGATTTATTTTGAGTATGAATTGGACATTTATTGGATAGGGACATCGTTCAGTGCAACACATTTCCAGATAGATAAAAAATTGCAGCCCTAAACATTAAAAACCCATAAGAGTAATTCAGCACTAAAATGACCGTGAATAAATTCATCAAAAAAAGTTAGCAGATTCATCATCATCTTTAATTATTGACAGTCACTGCTTTTCCAGCACAGTTCAGATCGCTGGGACATTTTTGAATGTGTTTGAAGTGACTGCCTGTTACACTGTTACCTGAAATCTACTCAATAAAAAAATAAAGAGGCAAATTTGACGTAGTTGTTGGGGAATCAATGAGGAACAAATGTGGACAGATCCCATTGAATTGATCCCGGTGAATTCTCTGGATGATATTCTGCTGTGTCCTCAAATTAGCCCACTTGGACTTGCTGTGGAACAAATATAGGGGTGTGGCAGGAGAAACTCTGGGTGAAGTCCGAGTGAAAAAATGTGTCTGTCTGCGTCACCACATATAGCCCCTGTTTGACTTTTTCAGGAGTTTTCTGCAAGTGTAAAGCCCTACAAGAGAAATAGTGGAATTGTAAAGCTTTTTAAGTTTAATCAGTTTAATAAGGTAAATTCACTAATAATAACACTGAATATTAGAACGTAACACGTCATTCCAAATGTAGATTTAGATTCAGCAAATTGTGATTATTTTATTAATTTAACAAATTCAGACATTCAATATTAGAATGACGAATGCCATCAATAATCCCTAAACAAACTATTCTATCACTTTCGCCACAATCAAGGTCCGAAACAGAAAATGCAAAGATTCATAGTTGTGTATAATGGAACATTCAATCACATTGTCATATCTCATGCCACTGATTTCCTTTTTCTCAATTGTGCCAGGCCACAAATGTATAGTATGGCCACTGGGAATAACTATGGTGAGAGGGGGACTCTGTGTGTGCCAATAACTATTACCATGTCCAACAGCGATATGAAGTAATTGCCCATTCCCTCTGTTGTTTATTGCCAACCAATGGCATGTCGTGGGAGCTGCAGCGGGGTCCAATTAGATTTGAAGGACATAAAGAAGTTGCAGAATTACTCTTTATGGTTGTCTGATGGACGGTCACCGGACTCCCAACAGGAAAACAACAGTCAAGCTTTATCAGCCGCCCGCTCAGTGCAGAAAAGAGCAACATGAGGGTTATCAGTAGCTCAGCTCTGCTGTGGAGGCCACCGTTGTCGTGTAATCAGATGAGGCGGTTTTAAGCTTGTTAACAGGCTTACAAAGCAACTATTTGACCTTAAGCACTGCATTAGAACCAACAAATACCTTCATGTGGTACTTACCTGCTGAAGACCAGTCGTCTGACTTAATGAACGCCAGACACAAATAAGATTAGCTGCTACCACGTTGAAAGAGAGGGAAAGGAACATTTAGAACAGATGAGTTTGATTAGATGTGGATATTTTGAGATACGCTGTCGGCCTAGCTATCCAACATAAGTAATTAATTTCTTCCAAGTTGAAGACCCAAGGAAAAAACGCAAATGATAATCAAAAGTTTTCATGCAGAGCAAATGTTTTATATACGGCAAATGTTATGTCATTGGGTAACAACAACATACTTTTCGTTTCAAGCTTTAGATATTTTTAGAGGCTAGAAACGGGTAGATCCATCCATTCATCCATCCATCTATCCTCTTAATGGTTAAATGTAAGGCTATGTATAAAACATTTAAAGTTCTGATATGACTGGAGTGAAACCTGCTTTTTCTCTTCGTTGCCTCTCTTCTTTTTTTCTTTTCTGTCACATCCTCTGAAGATAAGCCTCTTCAGAAAACAGATATTGGTTTAGCCTTTATTAGATATCAATCAATCTTTGAAATAATCAAATATGCTACTTTTCACTTTTCTCCACTGACCGGTGCTGTCGTTGTGCCCTCTTGGCGGTGGTCCCTCAGCTCATGGTCGTACTGAGCCTCTTGTCATCAGCCATGCATGTCACTCCTGGCCTTCTCACTATGTGTAGGTGCTGATGGGATGGCGGCCTTGCAGGCCCAGCTGCAGCACCAGATATGCTTCTTATCTGTAATGCCCAATTATGGCAAAGAAACCAGCGCTGTTTATATGCTAAGCCTGCTGGGGAAAAGACTAGATGAGAAGCGAGAGATGTCACACTCTTTCCCTTCCATGCTGACACACACTTGATGCTCTGACAGTGTCTTCATGATACTGATCGCAGTGTGACTTATTTGTTGTCATGCGGGGTGTAATGGCGGCTGCAGGGACGCCACATCACAGTGATATGAACCCTGATGATATTAAATATATTCCGATAATGACATGCAGATGTGGCTCTGGTCTGGTCGACAAAACAGTTTCAGAAACAGATAAGAATCAATTCTGCTCAGCCTTGAGGAATCAGGATAATGAATTCTGTGGCTAACCTGACAATCATTGTCAGCCTCAGACAATAATGGCTCCTTCAGATGGAGCCAGCTTTCTTCTTATTTACACTGCTGGCCTGGAGTCATGTGTGATTTCATCTCTAAAATTTAATGATGATATTTATTAAAGGAGGCTTATGAACTCCAGTATTCTGATCTGGATATTAAATTGTAAGCAATAAATATTCCTCTGCCTGCTGCTCTCTGATTGTTGACAAATTCACCATTTTTTTTATCACTGTGTGCCACCACTTCTTATAAATTTAGTAATTCAGACATAATTACATAAAATATATCTAAACCAATGCAAATTGGTCGTGAAGTTGACCTGTAACCTTTAGTCCTTATTGGCCTTTGTTATCACACATTATTGTACCCTGAAACTGACATTGCCTCAAAATGCATAGATTCAGATGGAGTTACAACAGCATGACCTAATGTGGAGCTGATATGTTAGTTATGGACACTGGGTTTGATATCATGATGGTTGGTATGGTTTGTCTATAGTAATATTTTTTATATTCATATTTATAATTTATTAATATTTTTAATAAAGTAGTTGTGCAATAATAGCAAAAGCTTCACTGACGCTGCGTTGGTATATGTTACAAAACAGGGAGCTTAACTCAAGCCTGCCACAATGAAAGACGTTTTACAACTTGACAGTGGACACAAATGACTTAAACCCTTGACGGCTGAATTTGTTTCCAAGTATTGAAACATTTTTTTACATGTGTTTCTGCTTTCAAACAGATGCTACATTCATTTGAGAACACTTATTTAGCACATAAATAGATATTACATAACAATAGCACATACATAGCACATAAAACGGATGTTGTTCTGTCTCCGACTGGTCCTATGACAAACTGATGCTTGCAAAACGTTCCTAGCTATGTATTGAAAGTGCATCAGCCAGCAGTGGAGGAATACGGACGCTATTTTGGCTGCATTTGGAGCGGAAGCGGTTTGATGCAAATTCGTGACAATGGGCGTCAAGGGGTTAAGTTTAATTGTGGGCTCTTTATGCTGTTTTGGAGAGACAGGACAGTTGATAGAGTCAGACATTGGAGAGAGAGAGAGAGAGAGAGAGAGAGAGAGAGAGAGAGAGAGAGAGTGGGGAATGACATGCAGGAAGAGAGCCACAGGTCGTATTTGATGCCAGGCAGCTCACTTTCGAGGACTTTAGCCTCTGTGCATGTGGCACAGCTCTAGCCGCTAAGCTACCTGCCCAATCATGAACTTTGTATGGTACTGAGAAATCGTCTCTGGGTTGGGTGGTTACTAGTTATAATTTGCACTGCTGTATAATTGTACTCTGTTCTGGGTTCTTAGAGTTGCCATTGGACCTTCCGGTGTAGGACACTGTTGTTTGGGTAATAGGTGGACGCTCTGTTGACTCCTTTATGGAGTTTTTTAGTTGTGTATTTATAACTTTATTAAGTTGTCTGACTGACACTCTGACTGGCATCGCTGCATTAAGCCAGTGACTGCTAGAAATCTGCAGAGGAGGTTGTTGGGAGTGATGGATGTGACAAACTAACAGCTCTCTCACTCGTGTTCAAGGCTCGTGCAAGACCAATAGTTAAAGTTGAAATAATGCAACTATAGAAAGGGAAACATGTAATTTGATTTAACTCCTGAATCTTTTTCTTAAAGCACTTTATGTTTAAGAAAAGAACAATACTTCGATTGAACATAATAAATTATTGTAGGTGTCTGCTGCTAACCAAACACATTTAGTGAATTTCAGGACTGGTTAGGTTTAGATTACGATCTTGTTAGCTCAAGGGTTCTGAGATAATAGATAATTGACGTTAATGAGGACATAAGGGTTCATCATCATCATTCTCGCTAGTCGGCACTAGAATTACTATTGTTGGTTAAATCAATTAATGTTTTTGTGTGTCTGCTCACAGTGCCAGTCAGATGTTATACTCAAACTCTATAGATTAGGCCACCGGACACTGGACAGGCCTGCAGCCATAGACTGGCTGTGGCTCTGCCCGGTTGTAAACAAGCATATAGAACGCGTAGTATCTGCTAGGAGAAGTGTGGTTAGTTAGTGTATGTAGACTGTGTTGGGTTAAACTGGCACACGACCAGACTAATGCAGAATCACATGTAGCACAGGAAGGGTCCTATGTTCCCCGCTTTCCCCCAAGAGGACCTGAAACCCTTACCCTAACCCGCCTATGACAGCGGGGAATATAGGACCCTTTTTTAGAAAGAGGGTCCGATGTTCCCCGGTATGTATTGCAACTGGGGAACATCGGACCCCTTTAAGGACAATCGAGGAACATAAGAACCTTTTTGAATAAAAGGGTCCTGTATTCCCCGGTCAGGGAACATAGGACTCGGGGAACATAGGGGATGACCCTGCTAGCACTGCTAATGTTAGCCACACTCAGCTAACCAAATAACCATGTTATTTAGACAAGTTGGCGAGCCTGAATTAAAATTTTCGTTTCACATACAAGGAAATGAATCCCTTAATGTTAAACAGGTTACGATTCACCATTCACTTTTTTATTCATAACCTTTAAGATGTAATAAACTTTTTTTTGCAGTATTTAGGGCATGAAAAAAACCCCCAAAGATGTTCTCTTCTGCAAATGCACATAAAACCACTCTATGCTGTTTATTTCAACAAAGGCTTGTTGTCAGCTTTCTTCATATCCATCGCCGCTGAATTGATGAGTTAAAATTCCTTGAAACTGCAGGAAGATATCAGATAATTGCTATGCCAGCCGAGCTTGCAGTGTGGCCTCCACAGAAAAATCGAGCTGCGTCTGTTCCTCATATCAACAGATGGACACACAGACAGTAAGTAAACAGCGCATACCAATGAAGAGCTCAGCTCTCAGCCTCGGCCCTCCAGGAGCTGTGGAGTAATCACCATATTTGGATGGCCTCGAATCCTCGGGTGCTACTGAAGATTTGTAATTGGAGCTGAATGGCTGCAAACTGGCTTCTCCCACAGGAGGGATTTAGCAGGCCCTGCACCAGCTAGTGTGGTGGCATTTTGACAAGCATGGGTGGGGTTCACGTCATGGACAAGCCATCTGGCATAACGGCATAGTGTCACACAGTAACACGGATACCCTCCAGGGCCGGAGACTCGAGTCTAGAGGGCCTCTGTGTCTCTGTGTGAGTCTTGGAAGCAGGACAATAGCTGCCAGCTTTGTTTTCTGCGTTATTTTGCTTCCCTCCACTTTCACTTCCTCTGCCTGATGGAAGAAAACTCCATTATGGGATGAGAGGCCTGACAATCTGATACACTGCCTTCTGTCTGACTGAAGCACTTCAGCAGAAGTTAAAAGATGCTACAGAAACACTCTAATGATGGAGAGGTTGTTTTGTGACATTTAAACAACGGATGCACATTTGAAGCTTGATCTGCAAAGTTTTAATCTTTTTCTTCAGGGTTTTGTTTTTAAGCAGCTGCTTTGATAAAGCCCTGCAGACTGTTGGGTGTGCTTAAATTGCTTTGCTTGGCTTTGATCCATCTTTTATATGCTCTCTGTTTTGTTTCTTTTTTGAAATCTATTTAATAAAAACAAAGTCATGCAAAATGTAATATGCATGAATAAATCAATAGCGAAACCCATAAGCGTCTTTTGCACAGCACCATTTTTTAAAACCCACAAATGGGTTGTTTGCAAACAAAAATAGATGCTTTTGATTCATACCGTGTCTTCAAAAAATAAAGAATCGGACTGTGGGTTGTGTCTTCAGTGAGGATTAAGAGCTATCCCCCCGGCGAATGCAGAAGTTAAAAATGTATGTGCACATGATCCAGTGAGGCACTTTGTATAAAAGCATCCAGCAAGTGGACTGTTATGTCCTGGTCAAAAAAAGATGACAAAGAATAAAAGCCCAGTCGCTGCATAAGTACACACTTGCTGACACTGTTTTATAAATGGGAACAAATATGGGGAGTATTTCTGTGCACATCTAGATCTCGCCCTGTCAACTAAGACTTCATTCAAATTTGTACTGTAAGATTCATCTAAACAGACTCTTCTCATTTCTGTCAGTCAAAGCCCAACTTCTGCTTCTGACTCTCCATCAGACAAGTCAGCTGGATCCCTTAACAGTCAGGTGCCAATTCCAACCTTGAAATATTCGTCTGTCTCTGAGCTCTTTCCCTAAAAGCCATTTGTCCAAATCCCTCTGACACGCTGCATTAAACCCATAACTGCCATAAATTATACAATAACCTTCCCAAAGTGTCTGATTTGGCCTTTAAAAGATCCAGTCTCACACTCAAAGATGACCCCATTTTTAATGAATGATTTAAGAGTAAGAGTGGATTTATTCGTGTCGAAAGTGACACAGCAGAGTTCTGAATATTGATGGTGAGAGGATTCAGTGATGGCTTCAGGAAGACGGAAATCGCTTCTTCGGGAGGGGTTTAAAGCCTTCAAAGGCCAAAACAAATCTATGAAATATTGAGAGCTGCATAAAATCTCGATCTGCAGATCAAAACAACAGCAGGCATGTCAGGAGATGAACCACTATGATTTGGAAAAATTTTAGCACTAGACCCTAAAATTATCTCTCGACAATTGATTGCTGTTGTTCTGCTAAATTTAAGCCCTCACACCTCACGGGTAGACAAAAAACACCGCATCTGCAAAAACAGCACAAACTGCAGAGACGGGAAAGACTCATTTTCTCTTATTTGTAGCTTTGGCTCATTTGTCATCCAGCTTTATTCATTACTTCTTCATATAAAAGCCCGGCTTTGCATGGGTTTAAAACTGTGTTCAAGCAGCTACATTTATTTCAACCCATAAAACACCCAATTCATAATTTAAGTTTAGCTTCCCCTGCCTGTTTGTGTCAGACTCCCATCCATTATCAGAATGCATTTCCAACATTAGCAGGTGTTTTATGTGTTTAGCGTCACCACTGAGTAGAATGCATCCTCAGTCTAATATTTGTTGTTATGAGAGCTAAAGCAAAGCTCCTTTCTTTCTGTTATTTCACACATAAAAGGGTCAATGTTGTCTGTGGTCCGATTCACACCATGCTTAATATTCTATGAGCTAAGCTTTTTAAAGTTCTAAGTAGGTAAAGAAATATCAACAACAACATGGGATTTTATATTTGAAGGTTTATATGTAAATTGTGTGTATTTCATTTCTGCAATACAACAGCCTTCCTGTGTTAGTCCATGGACTAAGGCTGAACGATTTTAGGAAAAGATTGAATTGTGATTTTTCTGGCAGAAATTTCGATTTCGATTTTTATCACGAACATTGCACAAGCTTGTGCAATGTTCTCAATATACAGTAACATTTACAAACATGACAGGAAATTACATACCAGCTCAAACTTTAAATTCCAGAAGTCTAAATTAATAGACTGAAAACTAAAGTTAAGAATTAATTTCAGATTTATTTATTAAGAAAAAACACATACGGTGTGATGTTCTTGTTTTTAGTGTCAGTTTGACAGTTTTGAGTGTTGATATATTTGGTGCCTTTGGGGTTGCCGTAGGTGACTGAGCTCACAGAAGTTATGCAACAAGAGAAGCCAACAATGTCTCTATATTCTGTCCTACCCATATGGCCGAAACATTTGCCTGTGAGCGTCATTTTATTTTCAGATCTTGCATTGTTTCTTTTGAGTATGTTTAATAAGGTCACAACGTGAGATAACAACAATTGATACATTCGCGATGCTAACCACTAGCATTCCTATTCAAGTTCTCATAGACGTTAGTATCAAGCTAGCAGACTTTTGGGTTGTTTAGCATACTATGAGATGAATAACTTGTGTTTTGATGTCTGTTTAGTTTTACAGTGCTTCTTTGATTAAAGACTGGACAAAGAAACTTCAGCTTCTTTATTGGAGGAAAACTGTTAGCTATCTGTCGAGCTGTGTATCAGGCTAAAGAAGTCCCGCACACACGCAGTGACAGAATAGACGGCGTGTGTAAATTAGTTGACAACAGCTCCTGGGTCAGTCGGGAGAAGCACTGCCAAAAACCGCGGCTTTGGCGATTACGTGACAGCGTTTTCTGAAATCGCGATTTCGATCAGAAAACGATTAATCGTTCAGCCTTACCATGGACCGTGCATACAAAAGTGCCTCAGCCTCAGGCTGGGGAAGCCAGAATGACCTGTGATGGTCACTGACATATTGCAGTTTTGGAGCAAGAGTGAGTAACCGCCTATTTCCACCAACTTTGTGCGCGCCCAGTCAATCATTGTGTCTCCGGAGCATGACAACAGCGCTACTACGCTCTGCGCCGTTTCAGATGCTGCAGGTCTATTGTCGACGGAGTACGCTGCAGGAACATGTCACGCTGAAGAGAATGACAGGAAGTCAGACAAGGAAACGCACAGAGTCTCAACAAACTCTCAATCGTATTTTTCATTCATTTATCAACATTACGTCAAAACAGCCACCAAATGAACCACCAATTATCCTCAGAAAGACAAAATAACATGTTTGCACGTTTTTATTTTTATCCCTTTGTGATCTTACAGTTCTCCTGTAATATGTGTTCTGATCATGGCTGCGCTCTGCTGTGCTCACGTTCCAGAAACAGATCCATTGAATCAGTGAAGACGTGTTTCTTTTCCCATCCAGCCAGGATTTTATTTCTGACTCTGCGCCCCATTTCTCTCCTTTCCTTTTGAAAATGTCACTGTCAGAGCACCAAAGTGACGGCCTGTTAAATAGCAGCCATGAGTCATTTTAATGAGAGCAGAGGGGTATTTTAAGTTGGACGCATGAAATCTGGTGCTGAATTAGGTTGTGTTAGACCAGAGGAGCTGAACATGAGGGGGCCAAGAACTGGCTCTTAGTCACCAGCAAGCACTCCCAGACACAATCTGGCCTCTTTCCTAGAGATAAAAGAAGCTGCATGGAGCAAACACTGTGGAAATAACTGCTTCATGGTTATTTTTCAGCTACACGCTGTTACTGTAATGTTTCTAATGTAGGCTTATGGAGGCATTAAGTCTCTGTTACCATGTAAAAGCTCCACGTTGGACTAAAGGTCACTTTACAAATCTGTGTATTTAAAACAAAAAAACAATCTACTCCAGTTTAATAATGCACATGCATAATTCCAAAATGCAGATAGAGCAGTCAGGATTAAAAAATATTAACTCACGAGATGGCTCAAAAGGGTTTATTTTATTTTTTTAAATGTATTAAGACGTGACATACAGAAGCTTCTGAAAATCAGGTTAATTTCCTCAGAAAACATATTCATTTTTCTTCTTAATGAGGAAATGAAAGTTAGTAAAACAAAGCTTGCTGAGTTACATTCTGCACATTATTATTTATTTGTGCAGAAACAAAACAAACAAAAAAACGGAGTGAGGAGCCAAAGAGGGAAGAGCTGAGCTTGTACTTGACCTGAGACAGTTTAGCAATATCACAGATCACATGAGGCTGCAGGCCAGGTGTCAAAGATAACAAGCTGTGCTCGTGTTCTGTTATAAACAGTGTTATGTTGCCTTTATAAAACAGCAAACTACATGAGTGAGACATGGGCAAAATGTGTTTATATTGGTTGATTTAATCCTTTGGTTGAAACACGATAGTGACAACTATAGATTGGAAGTGAATCCTGTACTCAACTGTGTGTATGTCTACATGTGACCACCATTACACACAGAGCCTACAGCATGTGTGGACTAGGCCTCTGTCATTTCAGATCCTTTTCCTCATGTTGGTGCTGTACGTGTTAGCCCACCTTGATTACCTTCACCTATGTGTCTTTGTCCCTGATTGTCGGTGTTTTTAATCCTAGTGTGTTCTCCCGCTTTAATCACTTCAAATGACTTGATTCAACCAATAAGCCCTGCTAACCGGCTGAAATACTAGTGAGCTGTTTTCACGACACCCGGCTGAGTTGGAGTGTCCCACATTGCGAAAGTTCAAGTGATGTTGTGCTCTTTATCAGCCGTCATTCAGTGCTTCTTGTCCAATCAGACAACTTGATCAGAACTTACAGTTGCATAGCATCACACTTAACGTGCAGCTGTACTTACAACTAGAAGCTACTTTACTTCCTTCAGCTCTGATTACATTCAGCAAGTTATCTTTAGTTTTGAAGGTACTATTTTATGTAGTGGTTTAGCACATGTCAATCTAGATTTAAAAAAAAACAAACTAATCAGTAATCTGTGACAACTTTTAAAAACAGTAAAGTAAGTAAAAGTCCCTCACTGATGTCAGGAGTCACAGTGACCATGTTTAGCAGCCCAGCGTGCATCTGTTCCATCATGCAGCAAAGTGGAAACATTTAATCTGGGTAAATTAGAGTTCTCATGGGGACGTGTATTATATAATTGTGGCCATTTTTAAAACAATGGCAAGGTACAATAGTGCTCAATTAAACATACCTCATAATAACGAGATCCTTTATCTAATTACACTGTTGTGCATTCTGTATTGTTCCCAAATTGCTTCCCCTGCCTATAACCCTTCCTACACTCCACCTACGAAAGTCAACTGATTTACATCACAACATGTTCTTTACCTAGAGTTTAAGCTGAGTGCTGGAGGTCACTTCTCAGGACAGGTTTGCCTTCCTGTAGCTGCTACAGATACAACAAGACATGATTCACTGTCCAAAGTGCTAATAAGACTTTTTGAATTTAGCACTGAATGCACCAGCTTTTCTAAAAAAATTGTTTTAAACTACCACAGTTGATAAGTTTTAAAAAAAACACCGATGTGTGTTTGGCTCAGTGCTTTAATAGTTTGAATGTTATTAATTTTTTTTTTATCTAAGAGAAGAACAGCTATTTTCGTTATACTATGGCAATAAAGGCTATTCTATTCAGTTCTATTCTATGTATTCTTTCTAGGCTGTGTTGTGTAACTCTGAGGTCCCAGTTTCTGCTCTGTTCTGCTCCGTTGTGACATCTGTGTCCATGTGGGTGTTTGGCAGCTTTTTCACAGACAGACAGTGTAATGATGCCCTCTGGATGAGCCCCGCTGAGTCTCCGTGTTGCCATACACCAATCTCCTCAAACAGCTAGAAAAATGTCAATCATATGCCCCTCTGCGTGGCCTCTCTTCCTGCCTGTCTCTGTCTGTTTCTCTCTGTGTGTTCTCCTGATTCCTGCCATGTCCATCTGTATGATTGTCTCTCTGTTGTGTCGTTTCCTCTGCAGGTCTGGCGAAGCCCATGGGGCTGGTTGAGGGCCCCGGAGGTCTTGGCCAGGGGGGAGCTGCCGCCACACTGGGAGAGGACAGCCGAGATGCCGAGGGGAAGTACGAGGAGTACGGCTACAATGCTCAGCTCAGTGATCGCATCTCCCTGGACAGAAGCATCCCAGACTACAGACCTAAAAAGTAAATCCACCTCCTGTTTCTCCTCATTTTCCGTTACGTACTATGTCCTTCCTTCTACAGCTCTACACCTGTTTTACCCTCTGGCAGAGTTGTGTAATGTTAGAAAGGCATGTAACCAGCCTTTAATCCCTGCTGCTGTTGATTGGCTCTATTTTTGTCACACAATGTACCCCACCACACTTTACCGGAAAATCAAAGAACACAATGTTTTCTTCTCTCCATCTATTGATTGTTATTCTGGTGAATCTACAGGACATTTGCTGTACAAAAATAACGGAATTGCAGGACAAGGTGAGGCTGAAATGATAAACCCTGCAGTTAAATCATAGTGTTGAGGATTACTGGGATTTACAAGATTTCCCTGCAAGCTCAGACCAGGTCAAAAGTGCACAGTGCTATTTCAATGCTTTTGTTAAGCGTTGAAGCCTGAAGCTCTTCATCTCAAAAGCTCAGCAACTCCATGTGGGTTTAAATCCCTTTATGATGAACATGAGAGAATCTTATATATATGTCCTTCTTCATCCAGAACAAGCAGCAGCAGAGTGAACGCTGGCACTACAACAATGAGGTGACAGGTCAGACAGAGACTAATGGATTGACTCCTCAACGTAGCTTTACCCTTAAGTTTAGGTCATAGTTAATATTCAATAAAGAGTTACTCTGGGGCCACAACCTCTTCTCGACGTTGGGAGGAGATGTAAGAAGTGTCAAACGGATTAAAACCTGCATCACACAGATTTCCATATTATGCTGAGAAATACCAAAGTCACTCTTGTAAATTTAATGGCATCCGGCGGGGGACATTTCTGTACACCTGGTGGTTTATAGCAACTCATTTTGCACCCAGCTTCCAGTGGCACATGGCAGGCTGTAAACAGACAACAACCCAACATGACATGAGTCACAAAGCAGTGGATTTAAGAGGTGTGAGTAGGTTGCGCTCCAAACGTCACTCAGGGATGTACATGTCTCAAATCTTCTCTTTATGTATGCAGGGCTTTCACGCTGCTCGTGCTAACAGCGGTGAGTAAATTAAGTAATTTCCATGTGCAAGCTAAGAGTTCATTGAGCACGGTTTATGAGGCAACATGTTGCTTCGCCTGTTCTTCCTTCCTGTCCTTCCACTCTGTGTGTGCCACAGCAGCTGTCAGACGGCTGGAGTTTAGATTTATAATCAGGAAAGGACTGAAGACCCAAATAATTTAAAACGTAGTATTATTGAATTACAATTAAATAAAAAGACACTGCATTTATGTCCCATAATTTCCTTTTTTTTGATAATATATTTCACAGAAAGAAAAAAATATTGCAACATTAGTCCCCCCCCTAATATTCTTCAGTCCTAATCAGCAGTTAGCTTTCTAATAAGGCGGCATAGAGGAGAGACAAAGTTGTAAACAAGCTGATGGATTTTCATCTCGACCATTGGGGTGCTGATGTGTCCTGAGTAGTGGGATTTTCCATCAACTTTACTGTTAACAGAGACCAGTGTAAGGAAATCTTCTCGGATATCTTTTATGGCTTTAGCTGTTCTTGGGAATATGCTGTCGTCCCCGGAGATTATGGTGTCTTTTGAGGTTTGTTTTTTCCTCCCTTTTTAATTAGATTTTTTATTATTTTTTTGTGATAAGACATTTGGTGTTAAAAGCGTGAATAACATTTCAGTTTAGTTTCGTTAAATCTTCCACAACAAGCACACAAGCTAGCACGACTACTAAAAAGCAGCCTGCAGCACTGACACCATCAGCTGCCTCCTTCTGTCATAAGACTCTGGGCTTTGTGATGAATGGTTCCCCCAGAGTCTCCCACTTCGCACGCCACCATCCTGTTTAATACTTGTCATCTTTGTCTTCTGTCTTCTTCCCTAACTCAGCCTAATCTTTCCTTCACACTTCTGTCAATGCATTACAGTCATTCTAGTCACAGAGCATCTCAGGGCTTCTGCCTTGGTGATTCACACAAAAGAAAATGGCTTTAGACACGCCTAATCCCGACATGAAAGGACAAGAATAAGACCATGGTGACATCTGAAGAGCTCTGTAATAATGTTACAATAAAAGAAATCTTGAATTGCTTTATTTTCAATGAAAGAGACCCAGTGGACACGCAGCAAGCGTCCTTAATGGTTAATATTTGGAAAGTGAACCACAGCTGTGAAGGATGAGGAGTGGGGGGTGGAGCAGTAATCAACGCCGCCAGTGGCGTTCATATCACAGAGTGTTAAAGAACAATGGTGACGGGCGGAGACACTGGGGGAAAATCTGACGGCCAAGAGAAGTTTCTGAGGGTTTTAGCAGGGATAACAATTCATTTCATCTGCTCTGCTTTGTTCTGAGCTCTTTTTCATACCCCCAAAAATTAGACGAGAGTGGAGTATAAGGGGAGGAGGAGGAGGGGGGAGGGGGAGGGGGAGAAAAAAGGAACTCACTAATTAATAAAGTCAGTGGAGAGTGCCTCTGGAATGGAAGGACTTAAGGAAATACCACTTTTTTAATCAACTGGTTCAAAAAAAAAAAAAATGGATGGAAGACAAAAGAGAAGTGAGTGCCAGGAGTTCAGAAAGTGTTGACTTTTTTTTGTGCATCTACGTGGATGCAGTTTCCTGGGTTGGGATTGCAGATTTGTCCTCATTCTTCTTTATTTAGACATACATAAAACTGTATGATTAAGACTTTGTACATGTTGTGTAGCTCCATGGAAGTCAACACACTGCCAAGTTCAAACACAGTTTCCTTTGCTTTCTCTGTGTTACGTCACTGGAGCAGCTCTTTGAAGAACAAGACAAACATCAAAAGACCAGCAGTGTTCCCAGAAAGACACTGATTTCACCATGCTTTTACTGCAAACGCTGTTATGGCACGATAGAGGACTTTTAGGGCTTTGTTTTTGTACACTTTGCTGTTTTTGAACTGGAGGTTTTGTTCATAAAAGCCAGTTTGAAAGCTGTCGGTTTTAGTCTGGTGTGCACTAAACACCCAGAAAAGGTGGGCTGATTTCCAGGGGAGCTCTGATGGAGTCATTCTGTGTAAGCAATGTCAGGATAGGAGATAAGACTAGAGACTAACAGGGATATTAACGCAACCTATATTACCAAGAAAATTCCTTTGTTACCATGGTAACATGTATGTTATGTTCAGTGTGTGATAATACAAAAGGTGTTTAAACTGCCTATTTTGGGGGGTTTAGCCGTTCCTCATTCCTCAACTAATTAGTTATAAGTAGTTGAATTTCCCTCGGGATCAATAAAGTATCTATCTATCTATCTATCTATCCATCCATCCATCCATCCATCCATCCATCCATCCATCTATCCAATGAATCCACATATTAGAAACTATTTTTTTGTACTATCAGTGAAAAAAAATGTGTCCCTTTTCTACTGTTCAGTACTCATTCAGGGCTTTTCTAAGGCTAATAGTGCTAATAATCAGTCATTGCTTGTTGTGTATACTGTTGGTATAAACTGTATCTAAGAAGTGATAGTTGCCATGTTTTAAAAGGTAAGCCAATGTGGACATAGTTTAAACGTGCCTACTTCAAAAGGCCAGCAGGGGGCGACTGCAGGAATTGGGAAACAGAACTCAGATTGGATGAAAGCAGATGGGGGGGGGGGGGGGGGGGGGGGGGGGGGGGGGGGGGGGGGGGGG